>NC_084633.1:37689769-38042269 GCF_033978795.1 Nerophis ophidion | reverse complement strand
CCCCTCCCTCACAAATGCTGCTGCGCGCCCAATTTGTTTAGTTTTTAACCCCTTCTTAACCCTAAACGTACATTGTTAATACACGCAACCCTAACTCAAAATGCGGGACATTTGCGGGACAAAGAAGACATGTTCGGTGCCAGCAGCGATTGGGCTAGGATAAACTGACCATAAGTCCTCTTTTCACCTGACATGTCCTCTTTTGCGGGGCTGTCCGGGTGGAGTTTCTTAAATGCCTCAAATGTCCGGCATTTTGAGTATTGTTTACACTACTTAATATGTCCGTGTGGAAACTCGTTCGGTACACCTCCGCACCGAATCGAAACCCCCGTACCGAAACGGTTCAATACAAATACACGTACCGTTACACCCCTAATACATTAATATATACATACATACATACATACATGTAATCCTTTTTTTTTTTAAGCAGTAAAATCACCAATCACTTACCGATACCGATAATTTGCGATAGTACATTTTAAAGCATTTATCGGCCGATACTATCGGCGGTGCGGTATTATCGGACATCTCTACCACAAAGTTAAGTCCTTAGTAGATTTTTAGTCTACTTTATACCTGCATTATCCTTTCCATCCTTTGCAACTGAGCTACTGTTCTGGAACAAATTTCCCTTGTGGATCAATAAAGTTTGTGTAAGTCCATAGCAAACTCACCCCATCGTGCCTTTATAGTGTCGAAGGCTGGGCGATGAAATGATATCAATACATCTGACATGACATGTAGTCAATATCAACAAAAAATGCTTTTACTGAAACATTTGGTATATTTTTTTACTTCCTTGTAGGAAACAGGTAGCAAGGTTGGTTGCGTGAACAAAGGCACCCACTAATCGAGGAAGGCAGGAAGTGATCACCGAGTGGCACGCTAACGGCCAATCAGGCAACGGTATCAACTATTATGGTTGGTCGCGCCGTCTTTTTGTCTCCGCGGTTGATTCTCCGCATGGAGATAAAAGAGAAATTAAAAGTGAGTGTAAAGAAGTCGCCAATATAACAGGAAAAGTCACCTCAACAGTATGGCAAATTTTTTTTTTCAACTGAGCGTGGTCAGAGTCAGAGCGAGGCGCTCCTAATCAGTAATTCCACACTAAGCCTGGAGCACAGAGCACAGAGTTCTTCTCAGGTTTCTCTCGCTTGACATCTTCACACTATTTTGTTACACTTTACACAGCATTTATTACATCATTCTTATTTTGCCATCTTCATTTCACGTGTGCAATGTGATTTTAAAAGTTTGTTTACATTAATTGTGTGGACATTTCCTTTCTGACTTGATAGCTCAGGGGATTATAACCAAAGGGATACATTTAAAATAAAAATGTTTACATTTAATATGTTTCTCCTAAGAATAAGAATAATATTAACAATAATAATACATTTTACTTATAAGGCGCCTTTCTGGGCACTCAAGGACACCGTACAAAATCAAATCAATACAATCAATTGGATAAAAACAACAACAAAGATAGATTAAAGCTGCAAGCAGCGTTGGTCGGGTCCGCCTTTGGCTGCTGACCCCGAGACCCACGGCCGGATAAGTGTTAGAAGACGCCTTGGAGCCACTATTTTGAGAATCTAATGCATTGTGAAAGAAATGCAGTTGTATTGAAGTGAAAATATCAAACTTCCTGTTGATTTTTGCTAAAGTATGTTAATTATTAAAATGTAGGTCTAAGTGAGACCAACATAGTGTTTTTTTGTTTCATGTCTCTCTGACATTCCTACCGGAAGTTACAAGCAGTTTTGTCTGTGTTTTCTTCCTAGGAGCTGTTTGTCCGTGTTGTATTCCTAGGGGGCGGTAGAGCGCAATTTTGAGTTTTGAGGTTAGGTTTTTTCATCAGATCGCAATTTTTGCCAGACCTGATGTGTGTGTCAAGTTTGGTGAGTTTAGAAGCATTTTAAGGGGGTCAAATAACAGCTCAAAGAGGCAAAAATTACATTTTTTAGGAGACTTTGCATAGGGGTTCTTTGAAGGCGCGTAAAATCAAAACCTGAGAACTCTGTTCAATACTTTTAATCAGAAGGGTTCAATCGCTCTCCTGTGCGAGTTTGAAGCCAAAACAACAAACGCAATCAGAGGAGATAATGTTTGAAGAAAGGTGACCGGTTTTTACAAAAATTTTGTTTAGAAAGGGGGATTGCAAACTTCCTGTTGATTTTTGTTGGGGGTTGTCAATCTATGAAATGTAGGTCTAAGCGAGACCTACATAGGGGTTTTTGTTTAATGTCTCTCCAACATTCTTACCGGAAGTTACAAGCAGTTTTGTCTGTGTTTTCTTCCTAAGAGCAGTTTTTTCAGTGTTTTATTCAAAAATAGCGCTAGAGCGCAACTTTGAGTTTTGGGGTTTGGTTTTTTCATTAGATCGCAATATTCGCCAGTCCTTATGTGTGCGCCAAGTTTGGTGACTTTTGAAGCATTTTAAAGGGGTCAAATTACAGTGCAAAGAGGCAAAAATTGCATTTTTTGCGAAAATTTTATTTTGAAGGGGTTTTTGCCAACTTCCTGTAGATTTTTGGTGAAAGAAGTGAGTGTATGAAAATTGGGTCTAAGTCAGACCTACATAGGAGTTTTTGTTTCATCTCGCTATGACATTCCTAACAGAAGTTACATGCAGTTTTGTCTGTAATTTTTTTCCTAGGGGGCGCTAGAGCGCAATTTTCATTTGGGGGGATTGGTTGCTTAATATGTTGGGAAGGTTTGCTATACCGACATGTGTGTCAAATGTGGTGAGTTTTGAAGCATGTTAAGGGGGTCAAATTACAGCGCGTAGGTGCGGAATAATAATAAAACACAGCACTTTCAATAGGGTCCTTGGCCCATGGTAAAGGACTCCTGTGGAGTCCTTTACCATGGGCCAAGGACCCTAATAAGATGATTACAATGAAAATGCAGTCAGTAATAAGTGTTTTGGGTTTTGATTTGAAGAGGGATGTTGAGGCTAAGTTACAAAAGTCTGGTGGTCCTTATTTTACAAACCCAAAAGCAGTGAGGTGTGCATGTTGCGTAAATCGTATATTAAAAAAAAAAATACAATACAATGATTTGCAAATCTTTTCAACTTATATTCAATTCAATAGACTGCAAAGACAAGATATTTAAAGCGTTTCTGGGTGTTGTTGATAAATGGCTTTGCACAGAAGAGTTTTAACTTGCACTTACAGATGTAGCGACCAACTGCATTTACTAACAGTGGTTTTCTGAAGTGTTCCTGAGCCCATGTAGTGATATCCTTTACACACCGATGTCGCTTTTTGATGCAGCAACGCCTGAAGGATCCAAGTTGTGTAATAACATGGCTTACAGTACGTGCAGTGATTTCTCCACATTCTTTGAACCTTTTGATGATATTACAGAACGTAGCTGTGAAATCCCTAAATTCCTTGTAATAGCTGCTTGAGAAATGTTCTTCAAAAATTTGCTCAGGCATTTGTTGACAATGTGGTGACCCTCGCCCCGTCCTTGTTTGTGAATGAGTGAGCATTTCATGGAAGCTGCTTTTATACCCAATCATGGCACCCACCTGTTCACCTGTGGGATGTTCCAAATAAGTCAACTTGCTCAGTCTTTTTTGCCACTTGTGCCAGCTTTTTTTTTTTTTTAAATGTTGCAGGCATCAAATTCCAAATGAGCTAATATTTGCAAAAAATAGCAAAGTTTCTCAGTGTGAAGATGAAATATCTTGTCTTTGCAGTCTGTTCAATTGAATATAAGTTGAAAAGGATTTGTTGTATTCTCTTTTTATTTAACATTTACACAACATGACTACTTTACTGCTTTTGGCTTTTGTATATGTGTCAGAAAAAAACATGAATAATTATCGATCTTGACCGATATAAAATAATCATGTAGTGATAGTTTTCCGCCACATCGCCGAGCCCTTGTGTGAAAAATTAAGGAGGTTAATTTGTGTCTTAACGACAAGAGCTTCTTTTTTACACTAAATTTAGGTAATAACATTTTTTTCTAAGACAGAATAAATTGCTTCAGTCTTAATTTACTAAAACTGAGTGTTGCTTTTTGAAGCAGCAAATTTTTCGACAGATTTTTAGCACTGAATTTTTTATACACCGAATTTTATAAACTATTTTTTACACTAAATTTTAAATACATGTGAATTTTTTACACATTTTTTCCCATACTGTATTTTTATTCACTGACTTTTATACACTGAATTTTTTTACATGCTATTTTTTTTACACACTGATTTTAACATACTATTTTTACACAGATTTTTTTTTAATTGACTTTTTTTTTACACAATTTTTTGTTTACAAACTGAATTTTAACATACTATTCTCACACTGATTTTTTTTAAATTGACTTTTTTACACAATTTTTTTGTTTACTTACTGAATTTTTAGTCACTTTTTTACATACTATATTTGTACATTGCATTTTTTTACATATTGATTTTTATACATAATTTTAAGATACTATTTTTTACACTGAATTTTTCACCCAATAAATGTTTACACAAATTTTTTTTACATACTGTTCTTTTTTTACACTGAATTATTTACATACAATTTTTTCCACTGAATTTTATTTATATAATTTTTTTTACACAGCTTTTTTTTTACATACTGAATTTTTATACACTGACTTTTTTTTTTTTTTTACATACAATTAACACAAAAACATTTTACACACTGATTTTTTTTTACATACTATTTTTACACTGATTTGTTCACATTGACTTTTTTTTACATAGTCAATTTTTTTACACTGAATTTTAACAACATATTTTCACACATTTTTTACATGCTTAATTTTTATTCACTTTTTTTTACATTTTTTTTTTTACTGAATTTTTTTACATATTGATTTTTATACACAATTTTAACATACTATTTTTTTACACTGATTTTTTCTACACTTGATTTTTTTACATACTGATTTTTTACACTGAATTATTTACATGCAATTTTTCACACAGAATTTTAATTAAATACAGATTTTTTTACACATTTTTTCTTTACACACTACATTTTTATTCACTGATATTTTTTACACTGAATTATTTACATACTATATTTTACACAGAATTTTCATTACATACTGATTTTTTTCCCAAATGTTTCTTTACACACTAAATTTTTATTCACTGATTTTTTTACATTGAATATTTTTACCTTGAATTTTTAATTACTGATTTTTTTACACACTGCATTTTTGTTCGCAGAACATTTATATACATGCATTCTGCTAACAAATTTGTTTTCAAAGAAATTGTCAGCATATTTTGGTATTAAAAAAAATCAGTTCACCAAATAAAAACGCAAAAAATTAAGTTACAAAAATTCACTGTCAAAAAGAAACTTTCGTGATAAAGACACAAAATCAACCCCCATAAAAAAAGTGACTTTCCCCAAACGGTTACCACAAATTGGTTGTAAAAAACCCAATTAGGACTCAGAGGGGGACTAAGTGGTCCGAACTGTAGCCTGTTTTATTAAGAGGTGTGTTCCAAAATCTTTGCAAGGTAAGCAAGTATGAGAAAAAAGTGTAGAAATATAATGCCTTACAACCTTCAGACTTATACTCCCTTGTATGAAACAGCCTTGTCTTTGTTTTCACTTGGTCTCTACTTCCTGTTTCATCTGGAACCAATCCCCCCCTCCCCTTGTCCCCAGGGGGAACACTCTCCTTGGTGCGCCACGTTTGGAGGGGAATGCGTCGGCTCGTATCGGACAACGCGGAGACTTTGTAAAAAAAAAAAAAAATAAATAAATAAAAAATAAAAAAAATAAAAAAATAAATAAAAAAAACAGCTGGTGGTTAAAGAGGAGCTGCTCACAATGGGGCACCTGGGCGAACACGCCGTAGGCTCCTTCCACCGTAGTAACTATTACAAATGACTTTGCGTATTAAATCACAGTCAGAGACAGAGAGGGTGGAACCACGGCAAAAGATGGAAGGAAAACTGCAATGCCTGTAAAATGTGTTCCCAAATTATCCCCCAAGCATCAAATTATAGAGTCGGTGGTGGCTCTGCGGAGGTTCTATGGAAAGAAAAGTTAGCACGCGAGGCGGGAGGGAGCAACATCTGGAATCAATCTGTCCGAGAGGGGAGGGGGTGGGGCGTGCGGATGGAGGGAGTGGAGAAAGAGAAGAAAAGAAGACAAAAATAAGGATAAACACACGAAAAGGAGGAGCAATGTGGGGACCAGAGAGCCAAAGTCAAGAAAAGTAAAAAGACTTTGGTGGAATGGAGACAATGAGTCACCACAGAAGTATGCCGTGGGATTTATATTTTCTTAAGGGGCGGGGGGGGGGTTAGTCCTGGTGGCTGAATATGATACCTGCCACCACACACACACACACACACACACACTTTTCACCATATGGCGCTGCTTTGAAAGAAATGATACCCCTTTTGTGGTAAATAATCTGCACATTTTTTATTAAGTCCCTTCCAAACAGCTCTTAGCTTCCCATCAAGTCCACTTTAAAAAGTGTTTTGTGTGTTGGAGGGCTGCAAAGGTAGTGACACACACACACACACACACACACACACACACACTCTCTGAGAGTAGAGCTCGTTTGTTTTCTCTCTCGCCGACACGCTATTTTAGGAGAAGGAAAGAAACTGAAGAGTTAGTGGAGCAAAGGGGTGGAAGGGAAGGAGGCGGGCGTGGGGGTAGGGTGTGTGTGTGGTAGTGGTGGCGGAAGGTAAAATGACGTGGAGGTCAACAGATGGCGAGGAGGGTGGGGGGATGTGGTGGAGCAGACGGAGGAGCGGGGTGAAACTTTTTCTTTTTTTTTTTGTTTTTTTACCGATTTCAAAAAGTTACATGTCCACACCAGCTCATGTCAAAATAATCCTGTCCACACTTGAACATTAAACACACACACACACACACGCGCGCACGCACGCACGCACGCACGCACAACGCCGGCACGATGTGGACACAAGGCTGAAACGGAAAAAAGATTTGTGGATCAGCCAAAATGTTTTGGATGTAGCGACATACATCATTAGTGATGTATCACTTATTCACACACTGACATTTTTTTAAACAACTTTTCTTTTTAAATAAATGCATACACACCTATAGAAAAGACAATATTTGGCATGTTTTGTGTTGTGTATGCCTCACTTCTAGTTTTAGTTTCAGCATGTTATCTGCTGTAATGGCTGAGCTTTTGTTTTAAATACTGGTTTGTACTGTAGCACTAACATTTATTTACTGAACTATAAGGCGCACTTAACATCCGTTAATATTCTCAGATCTCGACAGTGCGCCTTAAAACCTGGTGCGCCTAATGTGCGGTTGTGCTTACTGACCTCAAAGCTATTTCATTTGGTACATCTCCGTAATATCGCTAAAATTCGCTCCATTTTGTCCATTAACGACGCGGAGATCATTATCCATGCGTTTGTTACGTCTCGTCTCGATTACTGTAATGTATTATTTTCAAGTCTCCCCATGTCTAGCATTAAAAGATTACAGTTGGTATAAAATGCGGCTGCTAGACTTTTGACAAGAACAAGAAAGTTTGATCATATTACGCCTGTACTGTATATACCTTTATATACATATATACATATAGTGTATATACCTTTATATACATATATACATACATATATACCTATACTGTATATAACTTTATATACATACATATATACCTATACTGTATATATTTTATATACATATATACATATATATATACCTATACTGTACATACCTTTATATACATATATACATACATATATACCTATACTGTATATACCTTTATATACATACATACATACATATATACCTATACTGTATATACCTTTATATACATATATACATACATATATATTCAATATTATGTTTTGAGCAATGACAGTTTGAAAGAAAAAGAAACAGCTTTGTTTTATTAGTCAACGTTGCAACTTTTTCTAAGTTACATTTAGCCTTTAGGCTTTTTTATTTGACTTTTGTTTATGTTTTTGTTTATTTTAATAGTATTTTTAGAATGTGCCGTGGGCCTTTAAAACATTAGCTGTGGGCCGCAAATGGCTTCCGGTGCACACTTTTGACACCCCTGCTATAGATAATAAAACATTAAATCTGATAAATCTATGGGTAAAAAGCAGACCCTGGCGACGTATGCGCATTTATCATAACTCTCTCGCTCTATCCGTCTCTGCCCCTCCCTCACAAATGCTGCTGTGTGTTTTGTTTTTAACCCCTTCATAACCCTGAACGTACATTGTTAATACACGCAACTTTAACTTAAAATGCCGGACATTTGAGGCATTTAAGAAACTCCACCCGGACAGCCCCGCAAAAGAGGACATGTCCGGTGAAAAGAGGACATATGGTCAGTCTATCCTAGCCTGTTAGCTGCTAGCATGCAGTGTGTTGTGCCTCGGTGTGCATTGTTTACACAACGTGCGGTACGCTACTTAATATGTCCGTGTGGAAACTCGTTCGGTACACCTCCGAACCGAAACGAAACCCCCGTACCGAATTGGTTCAATACAAATACACGTACCATTACACCCCTAGTATTTGGGATCTGCATGAGTCCTGAAATTTTGAGCGAGTTTGCCACTGTAGTCTGTTCCTACTCCGTAGCCGATAATCTTCGTCTTTTTTCCTCTATCTTCTTGGTATGTGACATTCATCCTCCACTGTTGCCATTTCTAATATAAAGTAGTGTAAAGTTCTTAATTATATCTGTCAGTAAACTCACCATGAAAGCACTAAAACATACCGGTGTAGTGAGTTTATGTTATTCACCCAAGAATTCTGGTCACCGGACATATTTCGGGTGTTGTTCTTGCAATAGTGAGCCACGGATGAGGAGATGCTGCTCTGTTGTTGATTAAAGAAAAGTCTGAGTGTCATTAAAACAGATAGCGCCATCTTTTGTCGTCTTTTTTCTCTATCTTCTCGTTATGTGACATTCATCCTCCACTGTTGCCATTTCTAATATAAAGTAGTGTAAAGTTCTTAATTATATCTGTCAGTAAACTCACCATGAAAGCACTAAAACATACCGGTGTAGTGAGTTTATGTTATTCACCCAAGAATTCTGGTCACCGGACATATTTCGGGTGTTGTTCTTGCAATAGTGAGCCACGGATGAGGAGATGCTATGTTGTTGATTAAAGTATAGTCTGAGTGTCATTAAAACAGATAGCGCCATCTTTTGACACTTCTTCCACTTTCGTCCTTGCACGCTACACCGCTACAACAAAGGTGATGGGGAAAAGCTTCGGTCAAAGGTAAATACGACCGCCCACAAAACGGCGCATCCTGAAGTGAGTTGAAGATGATGTGTAAAACATCATCTATGCAACATTTTGAGCAAAGAACCACCATCACATGTCATGTAGGCCACAAGGAAGTCTTTTATATTTAGAAAATATTCATAATAATATGACTCATTTAATGCGCCTTATAATCCGGTGCGCCGTATGGTCCGGACGATACGGTATATTGCAGGTATACCAGCGGACGGCCATTTACAAAATGTGCAAAAAATTAAGAGGACAGAAAGTGAAAGTGGAGCAACAGCGCCAAGCAAGTGTGACGTCATGCTCGCCTCTTTCGTCAGGGCCATGGACAGACGGAAGCAGTCTGTAAACACCAACACGTGCTAGAATAACACCAGAAGAATATGCTAGATGTGTTGCCGGTTGCTTTTAATTAAAAAAAAAACATTCTGTAAACAATTGAAAAAATCTCAACTAAGTACAATGTACAAAAAGCAGCAACAATTGAAAATACGGCAAGACGATAAGAAAATATATATGTTGATACTAATTATTAATATATTAGTTTTTAATGTTTATGAGCCATTTTAAAGAACAATGATATCATAGCAAATTATGCAAATGACTCCATAGTGTCATGGTGACCACGCCTATGACCAGGAGTATATTGGCAGCTGAGGGGAAACCCCGAGATATCAAGTGTGTTTCACTCCATGAACCAAACAAACTCAGACAAATGACTGGATGACTGAAGTAATAGCTGCAGCCCGAAGACGCCATAGTTCATGCATCATTCCCGATGAGATTCGCTCCAAAAAACTAACAAAAGGAGAAGGGAGAACAAGGGTCTGTATTTAGTTGACCATTGTAAAAAGAAACATGTTTTCCCCGGGAGAGACAGCAATAAAACCACTGCAGCAAAGTGGAGACTGAGCAGCATAATAGAGCAGCATCCAGACATGAGAGCCAGCTAACCTTATGTAAAGCCAAAAGCAGTGAAGTTGTCACCTTGTGTAAATGCTAAATAAAAACACAAAAAACCCTTTTCAACTTATATTCAATTGAATAGACTGCAAAGACAAGATACTTAGCGTTCAAACTTTTGTTATTTTTTGCTAATATCAGCTCATTTGGAATGTGATGCCTGCTACATGTTTCAAAAAAGCTGGCATAAGTGGCAAAAAAGACTGAGAAAGTTGAGGAATGCTCATCAAAGACTTATTTGGAACATCCCACAGGTGAACAGGCTAATTGGGAACAGGTGGGTGCCATGATTGGCTATAAAAGCAGCTTCAATTAAATGCTAACTCATTCACAAACAAGGACGGGGCGAGGGTCACCACTTTGTCAACAAATGCCTGAGCAAATTGTTTAACAACAACATTTCTCAACCGGCTATTGCAAGGAATTTAGGGATTTCACCATGGACGCTCCATAATATCATCAAAATGTTCAGACAATTTGGAGAAATCACTGCACGTAAGCCATGATATTACGCACCTTGGATCCCTCAGGCCCTACTGCATCAAAAAGCCACATCAGTGTGTAAAGAATATCACCACATGGGCTCAGGAAGACTTCTGAAAACCACTGTCGGTAACTACAGTTGGTCGCTACATCTGTAAGTACAAGTTAAAACTCTACTATGCAAAGCCAAAGCCATTTATCAACAACACCCAGAAACATTTCGCTGGGCCCGAGCTCGTAAAAGATGGACTGAAGCAAAGTGGAAAAGTGTTCTGTGGTCTGATATGTCCACATTTCAAATTGTTTTTGGAAACTGTAGATGTTCTGCCTTCCGGACCAATAAGGAAAGCAACCATCTGGATTGTTTTAGGCACAAAGAGTAAAAGGCAGCATGTGTGATGGTATGGGGGTGTATTAGTGGCCAAGACATGGGTAACTTACACATCTGTGAAGGCACCATTAATGCTGAAAGGTACATACAGCTTTTGGAGCAACATATTTTGCCATCCAAGCATGGACGCCCCTGCTTATTTCAGCAAGATGATGCCAAGCCAGGTGTTACAACAGCGTGGCTTCATCGAAAGAGAGTGCGGGTACTAGACTGGCCTGCCTGTAGTCCAGACATTGAAAATGTGTGGTGCAATATGAAGGCTAAAATATGAGAAGGGAGACTGTTTACCTTCCTCCTCGCATAGCTGCAGAAATGACTTGCTATTTGCACACGTCCCTCAGTTCTACCTCCTCTCAGTACAGACATTCAGATCCTCTTTACGCCACTCCATTGCAGATGACCTCTTATGAGGGAAACACTGAATTGACATTTTGCTGGAGACAGGATCACATATGACAGTTTGGGGGCAGCCTTGGGGAGGTTGCAGGGGGAGGGGGGTTTACGGACGTGACCATAAAAGGCAGCGGTAGCGTGCGAGTGTCAGTGTTGACAAATGTTGTCGCTTTTTCTGAAGAATTGTGACTTGACTGCTTTGGATTGCCAATGTGAGAAAGTGAAATCAAACAACACGAAATATGACTGGAACAACTTTTTTTGAGCTTATCATAAGCTGGCGGTTCAAAAGTCACGCGTGACGCATCCGGCGATGCAGCTCAAAGTTGAACAGTAATCTTCAAACAGTGGAATTTGAAGGGCCCTTATTAACACAACACAAGTCAGGACGGGCTGCACAAACACACACACACACCTTTTTGGTAACACTTTGAGGGCTTGATCACTGATTCCTTTCATGAGGAGCATTTCCTGCTTGTAGTTATTGACCAAGAAAAAAGATGTCTCCTCTTATTAAGCTGTGATCAACACTGCCACCACTGCACAGTTGGCACTCTGAGCTTTGAGGTGCCTCCTTCTTTGGTGCAAACACAGCAAAAAGTGCCCGTTTTTGCCTGCCTGGCAACATATGACCAGGCTTTTGCAAACATATATACATATATATATATATACATATATTATATACATTTTCCTAGAAGAACTCTCCTAAAGGAATAAATAAAGTACGATCTAATCTAATCTATTCAGCTTCAAAAAAATAAGGTTGTGAATCCTTATTTGTTCAAAAATAGTCCTCTTCGTTGTCTGTTACCAAGTCTGCCATGATTAGAAAAGACACTCGCGTTTGTTTCCAGAAGTAGGACACACATTTGTTGCTGGGAGTCGTAAGTTTGCTGCTATGGAAACGGAAATAAATGTGATAAGGGGAGAAGTTTTGGTAATACAAAAAAATACCTAAATACAATAAATATTGAACAACTTACGTATTGTTATAAAGGTGTCTGTTACTACATTATAAATATATACTTCCAGTGTGTATTTTGTACATATTACATGTTGTTATGAAGGTGCCTGTTACTACATTATATATATATATACTTGCAGTGTGTATATTGTACATATTACATATTGTTATGAAGGTGTCTGTTACTACATTATATATTTTTTATACTTGCAGTGTGTATATTGTACTAATTACATATTATGAAGGTGTCTGTAACTACATTATATATATATATATATATGTACTTGCAGTGTGTATATTGTACATAATACAGATTGTTATGAAGGTGTCTGTTACTACATTATATATATACTTGCAGTGTGTATATTATACATAATACATATTGTTATTGTGTCTGTTACTACATTATATATATATATATATATATATATATATATATATATATATATACTTAGTGTGTATATTCTACATATTACTTATTGTTATGAGGGTGTGTTACTACATTATATACATATACTTGGAGTGTGTATATTGTGCATATTACATATTGTTATGAAGGTGTCTGTTACTACATGATATATATACTTGCAATGTGTATATTGTACATATTGTTATGAAGGTGTCTGTTACTACGTTATATATATATACTTAGTGTGTATATTGTACATATTATTGTTATGAAGGTGTCTGTTACTACATTATATACATATACTTGGAGTGTGTTTATTGTACATATTACATATTGTTATGAATGTGTCTGTTACTACATTATATATGTATACTTGCAGTGTGTATATTGTACATATTACATATTGTTATGAAGGTGTCTGTTACTACATTTTATATATATATATATATATATATATATATATATATATACTTGCAGTGCGTATAGTGTACATATTACATATTGTTATGAAGGTGTCTGTTACTACATTATATATGTATACTTGCAGTGTGTATATTGTACATATTACATATTGTTATGAAGGTGTCTGTTACTACATTATATATATACTTGCAGTGTGTATATTGTACATATTACATATTGTTATGAAGGTGTCTGTTACTACATTATATATGTATACTTGCAGTGCGTATATTGTACATATTACATATTGTTATGAAGGTGTCTGTTACTACATTATATATATACTTGCAGTGTGTATATTGTACATATTACATATTGTTATGAAGGTGTCTGTTACTACATTATATATATACTTGCAGTGTGTATAGTGTACATATTACATATTGTTATGAAGGTGTCTGTTACTACATGATATATATACTTGCAGTGTGTATATTGTACATATTACATATTGTTATGAAGGTGTCTGTTAACCATGATATACATACTTGCAGTGTGTATATTGTACATATTACATATTGTTATGAAAGTGTCTGTTACTACATTATATATATACTTGCAGTGTGTATATCGTACATATTACATATTATTATGAAGGATTCTGTTACTACATCATATATATACTTGCAATGTGTATATTGTACATATTGTTATGAAGGTGTCTGTTACTACGTCATATATATACTTAGTGTGTATATTGTACACATCACTTATTGTTATGAAGGTGTCTGTTACTAGATTATATATATATATATATATATATGTTATGAAGGTGTTTGCTACTACGTTATATATGTACTTGCAGTATGCATATAAAATGTTGGAGGGCTTTAAAGGCTACAATGGTGAACGATGGGCAAAATTCCAAAAAATAAAATGCAGTTCCCCTTCAAGGCTTTGGTTAAACAGGTTCAACATCCAACATAAGACATTTCCACATGGTGTTGAAAGTCAATAACATATCAGGCTGATCCATCCATGCACATCGAGCGCCCACTCTGCATTTTCTGGGCCCCGTAAAGCCATCCGTCTGGTTAATGCCCTCCCCTAAATGAGCTCTGATCTCGTTAGCATGACACAAAGCCTCTTTACTGCAAACGATAGGACAAATCGGCTCTCCCAAACACGGCGTCGCGAGTCACTAAGCCAGCCTGGCCTTGAGGCGAGTCGTGGATACACAGCAGGCACGGGTGGTTAGAGTACTATCAGGACTAAAAATAAAGAAGAGGTGAGCAGTATTTCAATGGCGGTACAGAGAGAAGGAAAGTAAGCGTGTGGGGGATGGGCGCGGTGAACCAGGAGTCAATTAGCAATCTGGAAATATGCCTGGGGGAGATTGGAGGGGGGGTTATATGTATGAGATGGGGCGGGGGAGGATCGACAAAAGGCACTCTCATTTATTATCACTGCCTTGATTGGCAACCAGGAAGGTCAGAATGTCTTCTACCTCTTGCCCCCACTACAGTAATGACATGGAGGAGCATCCTCTCCACACACACGCTCACCTTTCCTACCGCCCCGTGCTATTGTGTAGCAACAGCGGCGCTAAACCCCCCCCCGGAGAGGCCGTTACCGGGCCCGGCGTGAGAGTGAGTGCACAGCGGGAACGGTGCTCACAGCCTGGCTCGGAAATCACTGCGCCGATTGCTTTCTGCATGGTACCATTGTCATGACTGAATTAAGGTATGCTATTTCAAAATAAATAAATAAATAAAAGACGTGTTCCAGCGGCACCGTCAGGTTTATTGGCGCCGTATGAACGACACCGCAGGATGATTGAGTCATTTGTACTTTGGCTTTGCTGTTTTTACTTTAGTGGCACAGGAAATAAACACACTTAGAGAGGAGTTGTATGAAATTCCAGGAAAAATATATCAGTATAAACATGTGTTTATTTTTACTACAAGGGGGACAAATGATCTTTGGCTTACTACAAAAAAGATCAGTTAGAACCAGATGAATGTGTGAATGCTCCAATAGTGAAGTTGAAGTGAAATGCTGACAGAATGTAGTATGAATGTAAGAATAGTATGAATGTTGTTCATGGGTTTGCATTTCCAGGAAAACCGGAATTTGGATTGGAACTTTGGAAATTGTTAGTTTGTATGTCCAGGATGTGTTGAAGGTGGAATGGTTTGAAAGATGTGGGAATTGTGGAAGTTGGAAAAATTGATAATTCATTTTGAAGGAGGAAAATGGAAAGAAAGAAGAAAAAAAAAAAATTATGGGAAATTCAGGATTTTTTTTAAAGAATTGTTAAAGTAGAGCACCAAACAAACTGAATATTTTGAAGTTGTAACACTTTGAATCAGTTGAAAAATGTGCAAGTTGTGGAAGTTTGAAAACAATGTAAATGGGAATTTCCCAACAATTTGGGAATTTCGGGAAAAGTGGGAATGAATGAGTTGAAATTGCTGGTGTTGGAATTTTTCAAATCAGTCAAGAAATGTTGAAGTAGTAACATGTTGAATTGAGAAATGGTATTACGGAATTCCTGGAAAACCGGCAAAATTTCCAGTCAGAAAAACAACTTCGCTTTTTGTCCTGATTAAGAGGAATGTTTTGACAGTGGAACGGTTGAAGTGGGATGAATAATGTGGAAGGACTAGCCGCCAGAAAAAAGTGTGAAAAAAGAGGTTTTAAAAAAAGGGAATTCTGAGAATTCCAGGATTTTTTTATAACTTGGAAAAATGATAGGTTTGAGTTTCCAGAATGAGTGTAATATTATGGAGGTGGAATGGTTTGAATGGGTTGAAAGATGTGCGAATCGTGGAATTTTTAAAAATGGATCATTCATTTTGAAGGGGGAAAATAAAAAATAAAAAAGAAATTATGGGAAATCCTGGACTTTTTTTTTTTAGAATTTTTGTAGTAGAGCACACAGTTACCAAACAAATTTAATATTTTGAAGTTATAAAACTTTGAATCAGATGAAAAATGCGAGAGTTGTGGAAGTTTGAAAACATTTCCCATTGATTTAAATGGGAATTTCCAAAAAATTTACCAATTTCAGGAATAGCGGGAGATTTTTTGAAAATAGTACAAAAACTTGACTTTTTCTGAATGATTTGAAATGGTTGATGTTGAAATTTTTTAAATCGGTCAAGAAACGTTGAAGTAGTAACATGTTGAATTGAGAAATAGTATTACAGAATTCCTGGAATTTTGGGAAAACCGTGAAATTTTCCAGTTCGGAAAACAACTTTGCTTTTTGTCCTGATTAAGAGGAACGTCTTGACGGTGGAACGGTTGAAAAATGTGGACGTAGTAGACGCCAGAAAAAAGGGTAAAAAGGGGGTTTAAAAAAACGGGAATTCTGAGAATTCCTGGAATTTTTTTTAACTTGGAAAAATTATAGTTTGAGTTTACAGAATGAGTGCAATACTTTTGAAGGTGGAATGGTTTAAAAAATGTGGGAATGGTGAAAGTTTGAAAAATGGCCAATTCATTTTGAATGGGAAAATCTGTGAATTTTTGGAATTTGTCAAGGGAAAGCCTGCTATTCTCGAATAGGCTGAACAGTTTGAAGTTGGAACGATTTGAATCGGGTAAAAAATGTGGAAGGTAGAGCGCACCAAAATCTCGAGAAGAAAAAGTTGAAAAACCATGTGTGAGAGAATGTTTTGGAGCATTCATGCAATTATATGACATTCCAAGAAAAATATATTAGTATAAACATTTTTCTTTCAAGAATGTTTACTACTATTTAAGGGGGACAAATAATCAGGGTCTAAGTACAAAAAAGATCAGTTAGAATAACACACAATGGTGGATATAGAGAACATAAAAACCCTTTATTTATTCAATCAAAAATATTGAAATTCAAGATGCAAACTATAAAGTTAAAGTACCGATGATTGCCACACACTTACTAGTTGTGGCGAAAATATTCTCTGCTTTTGACCCATCACACTTGATCACCCACTGGGAGGTGAGGGGAGCAGTGGGCAGCATAAAATCATTTATGGTGATTTAACCCCCAATTCCAACCCTTAATGCTGAGTGCCAAGCAGGGAAGCAAGGGGTCCCATTTTTATAGTCTTTGGTATGACTCAGCCGGGATTTGAACTCACAACCTACCGATCTCAGGGCGGACCCTCGACAAATCGAGAACAGGAAGTCAGGGGAGGATTAGTTAAGCTTTGCTTCATCCTACTCATTTTTGGACATGGAAAGAAAACATGTCAAATATGTGACGTAGCATATTGATACTGTAGGCATGTTCCAAATACATTTCAACCAACTGGCATTATTTGGCCATGACGCATGTCATTATTTTGGAACTAAAGAACTCATAGCAGAAGACTAATATGCAAGCAATACGTTTTCATGCTTCTTCAACAACTTATTTTTCTCCAGATTTTTGCGGGATCATTTTACACCCCATTCAAACCGTTCCAACTTCTAACTGTTCAGCCTATTCGGGAATGGCAGGCTTTTCCTTGACAAGTTCCAAAAATTCCCAAATTTCCCGGAATTCCAATTCAAAATCCAATTGGCCATTTTTCAATCTTCCGCCATTTCCACATTTTTCAACCGATTCAAACCATACCACCTTCAACACATTCCACCATCCTGGAAATTGAAACTACCTTTTTTCCAAGACTCCAGGATTTTTCAGAATTCTTGGTTTTCCAAAGTCCTATTTACACCATTTTTTGGCAACTCCTCCTTCCACATGTTTCAACCCACTTCAATTGTTCCACCGTCAAAAATTCCTCTTAATCCGGACAAAAAAACAAAGTTGTTATTTGAACTGCAAAAATCCCCGGTTTTCCCGAAATTCCAGGAAGATTGTAATACCATTTCTCAATTCAACATGTTATTACTTCAACAGTTCTCGACTGGTTTTAAAAAAATCCAACACCAACCATTTCAACTCATTCAGACCATTGAAGGTTTTTACCATTTTACTAAAAATTTCCGCTTTTCACACATATTTGGGAAATTCCCATTGAAATAAATGGGATATTCTTCAAAGTTCCATAACTCCCACATTTTTCATCTGATTCAAACTTTTCCTACCTACTTCAAAATATTCAGCCTGTTTGGGAATTGTGTGCTATACTTCAATAATTCTAAAAAAATCCAGGATTTCAGTTCAACATCAGCATTGGAGCATTCACACGCAATTCTATCAGGAATTGCCTCATCTAATTACCTTATAAACTGCCAGTAAATAGTGTCCATCTATCCATCCATCCATTTTCTTTCATATAAACAAGTTAATTCAAATAGCTCTTGGTTGTAATCTAAGAACCTCAAGATTTACATGTGTCATATCTTGACTTGAAAACTGCTATTGCGTTACCATCCCCACACAAGCTATCTTGGCTGATAACAACCTAAAAACCCATATGAATAACATCCATAACCCGTGGGTGAAATAGACCCTTCGGAGTGTGGAAAATGGTCATAAAGGAATACAAAATCCAGACTGATATTACAGTTCGTAAATGGTGTGCCTACGATTAAGAGTTAATTGGACTCATGATTCAAAGCCTTGATACCTAAGGGTTTAACAGCTTTATGAAGTGTAATGAAAGATTTAAAAAAAAAATGCTTGTTTATTAGAAAACCAAGACTTCATTCAATATCTGCAGTTCTGGCTTTATGTTAATATGAAGGTAAAAAATGTAACAAAGACGAGCATATGTTTGATTGAAATGTAACAAAAGCCTATAATTCTGAAACTACTGATAAAACTGTTTGCATGAGGGTCTGTCCAATCTGAAACCATGCTCAACCGGATATATTCAAAGAAAATGGGAGAAGGAAGGAGGGATAATATTAATATGGAGATATCAGTGGACTTGTACCAGCTCACCCAACGGGAGGGCTGGAAAAGTTTGATCAGATTTTCAACTCCACCTTCTCAGAAGTCTCATTAAGATAACAACTCCCCTGCCTGCTGGAGAAAATGGTGTTTTCTGGGACTGCTCTGCCATGAAGGACTATTGGAGAGAGACACACCAAGCTCTACAGGATATTTTCAAATGTAAAATGCCCATTGAAAGTAAGACTCTGTCTTTCAAACACATTATGACTATCAATCAATCAATCAATCAATGTTTATTTATATAGCCCTAAATCACAAGTGTCTCAAAGGGCTGCACAAACCACAACGACATCCTCGGCAGGGCTGTCAAGCCAAATTTTTTCCCCCCTACAAAAACCTTCCCCCCCATTTACTTCCGGGTTCATGATTAATTGACGTTAAGTTAATGCTATATTATAAAAAAAAAATTAAAAAACAATTTACAAACACAAGCTATGGGATGACGCATTTACTTCCGGGGTCACGTTTCCTCTTATTTCATCCCATAGTTTGTGTTTGTAAATTGTTTCAATTCTTTTAATATAGCGTTAACAAAACGTCTGTATTTTTTATAATATAGCGTTATATTTTTATAATATAGCGTTATTTCCAAAATTGTGTACACTACTGAATTGGGGTCTTACGACCACTTATGTGGACACGTATACTGCCATCTGGTGGGGTCAGAAGAGTATAACATACAATGGAATTTGGGGAAAAAAAAAAATTTAAAATTAAAATTAGCATGTCATTACACATGAAGTATATGTTTGTGTACTTATGGAATAAGTCAATAATATCCTTTTTTTTCCTTTGTCATCCTGCTAGGGGCTTGCAAAAAGACTATTAACAGGAAATGGTTATCACAGGAGAGCCCAACTTCCAAGCTATGGATGGAAGTCCAAATGGACATTTATAAAATGGAGAAGATAACGGCTTTTATTAAACGGGAACATTATCACGATTTCTGAAGGGTTAAAACTAATAAAAATCAGTTCCCAGTGGCTTATTTTATTTTTCGAAGTTTTTCTCAAAATTTACCCATCACACTATATCCCGAAAAACGGCTTCAAAGTGCCTGATTTTCACCATCGGTATATCCACCCGTCCATTATCCTGTGACGTCGCAGCGTGAAACCACCACAAACAAACATGGCGGATAGCACAGAAAGGCATAGCGATAGTAGCTCGGATTCAGACTTGGATTTCAGCGGCGTAAGCGATTCAACAGATTACGCATGTATTGAAACGGATGGTTGGAGTGTGGAGGCAGATAGCGAAAACGAAATTGAAGAAGAAACTGAAGCTATTGAGCCATATCACGACAGACAGCGGCAACGAGGACGAATTTGCCGATGGCCTTCTAACCAACGATTGCATCTTTTGACCACTGATGCAACTTGAATCCGTCGATTGGTATGTGTTTGTTTGGCATTAAATGTGTGTGGAGTGAAAGGCTGGATGCAAATATAGTTACAAATGAGGCATAATGATGCAATATGTACATACAGCTAGCCTAAATAGCATGTTAGCATCGATTAGCTTGCAGTCATGCCGTGACCAAATATGTCTGATTAGCACACTCCACATAAGTCAATAACATCAACAAAACTCACCCTTGTGCATTCATGTACAACGTTATAAGTTTGGTGGACAAAATGAGACAGAAAAAGAAGTGGCATAAATCACGTCTTAGCCAAGGCATCCAGGGGGTTTACCTCGCTCGTCTGCGGGAACAGACTGCCATCATCCCTGAATAGCTCACGCACTCCGGCAGATTCAGTGGTGGTCTATTTTCAAATATTGCAGGTTTCTTTGACTTTATCGTTGGAAATGCATCTGCTTTGAGTGTCGCAGGATATCCACACATTCTTGCCATCTCCGTCGTGGCATAGCTGTCGTCGGTAAAGTGTGCGGAACAAACGAGGGACTTTCGCATCTTTAGGCCACTGTTGCAACTTGAATCCGTCGATTGGTATGTGTTTGTTTGGCATTAAATGTGTGTGGAGTGAAAGGCTGGATGCAAATATAGTTACAAATGAGGCATAATGATGCAATATGTACATACAGCTAGCCTAAATAGCATGTTAGCATCGATTAGCTTGCAGTCATGCCGTGACCAAATATGTCTGATTAGCACACTCCACATAAGACAATAACATCAACAAAACCCACCTTTGTGCATTCATGTACAACGTTATAAGTTTGGTGGACAAAATGAGACAGAAAAAGAAGTGGCATAAATCACGTCTTAGCCAAGGCATCCAGGGGGTTTACCTCGCTCGTCTGCGGGAACAGACTGCCATCATCCCTGAATAGCTCACGCACTCCGGCAGATTCAGTGGTGGTCTATTTTCAAATGTTGCAGGTTTCTTTGACTTTATCGTTGGAAATGCATCTGCTTTGAGTGTCGCAGGATATCCACACATTCTTGCCATCTCCGTCGTGGCATAGCTGTCGTCGGTAAAGTGTGCGGAACAAACGAGGGACTTTCGCATCTTTAGGCCACTGTTGCAACTTGAATCTGTCTCTGTTGGTGTTGTTACACCCTCCGACAACACACCGACGAAGCATGATGTCTCCAAGGTACGGGAAAACAGTGGAAAAAACGGAAAATAACAGAGATGATTTGACTTCGTACGTGTAATGTGTTAGAGAAAATGGCGGATCGCTTCACGTTGTGACGTCACGGGTGAAAGGTCATCGCTCCAACAGGCTATCAGTTGAAAGGCGTTTAAATCGCCAAATTCACCCTTTTAGAATTCGGAAATCGGTTAAAAAAAACATATGGTCTTTTTTCTGCAACATTAAGGTATATATTGACGCTTACATAGGTCCGGCGATAATGTTCCCATTTAATTATAAATCGGAGAAATTAACTTTATACCGGCAAAACTGGGTCAATTATGTCACACCCCATAGGCCTGGTTTTATTTTCTCCAATTACTAATTGTACTGTGTAAAAAAGATCACTCTCTATATGTTAGTCTTTTTTTAATTTGATGTATTTGTTCATATTCTTTTTTTATTATTATCCTTATCTAATTTCGATTTGTTTGGTTTTCCTGTTATTTTCCTTGAGGGTTGGGTGGTACCGTTAAATAGATAATTATTTTGACATTTAAGACATACAATAAATCAGAGCTGGCCAAATATTTTGACTCAGGGGCCACATTGAGAGAAAAAAATGTGTCTGGGGGACAAATGTGTATTTGTGTATACATGATATATACACATTTAGCTGTTTGTTTGGGTCCCCTTTTGTCCAGGAATACTAATACCAAAATCACAATGTCCCATAGAGTTCTAAAAAAGTTATGACAGAACACCTCAAAAAAAAAAACAGAATGGAATCCTACAGTTTTTTACTGAATGGGACTCACAAAATGTAAACGGAAATAAAGACAGTGAGATTTACGGAATTAACTATGATCAATAAAACACTGAATATTAACAACATATGAACATCTTTTACTTCCCAGAGCAGCTCCTCCATAGTTGTGTATATTTTACAATCAAGCAAAACACAACAAAAATGTAACAAACATAAAATATGAATGCAAAGTAATAAACACCTACAATATGATATATTATCATGTAAAAATCTGCTTCCGCATCTGTTCCTGACACATGCGTCTGGGGCTGGCTGATCTGGAAACAGACCCCACACACTCTGCTTTGTTCCTGGTCTGAGCTGCTGTGACATAGAGCAGTGTTTTTCAACCACCGTGCCGCGGCACACTAGTGTGCTGTGGGAGATTATCTAATTTCAACTATTCGGGTAAAAAAAATTTTTTATTATAGTAAGCAAATTATTTGTTGTTGTTGAGTGTCGTTGCCGTCTAGAGCTCGGCAGCCTAACCGTGTAATACTCTTCCATATCAGTAGGTGGCAGCTGGAGGCTAATTGCTTTGTAGATGTTGGAAGCAGCGGGAGACAGTGCGCAGGTAAAAAGTTTTCTAATGCTTTAACCAACAATAAACAAATGGTGAGTGCCCCTAAGAAAAGGCATTTATGCTTAGGGAAGGCTATGCAGAATGAAACTAAAACTGAACTGTAAAGTAAATAAAAACAGAATGCTGGACGACCGCAAAGACTTACTGTGGAACAAAGACGGCGTCCACAATGTACATCCCAACATGACATGACAATCAACAACAGTAGATGCGGGAAATATCGCTCAAAAGAAGACGTGAAACTGCTGAAGGAAAATACCAAAAAAATAAGAGCGCAAGACAAGAAACACCACACACATGAAAAGAGAAAAAAAGTCCCAATAAGTCAGGGTGTGATGTGACAGGTGGTGACAGTACACCTACTTTGAGACAAAGCTATAGTGATGCATGCTTGGTTATGCTTTAAAGTCATTTCCAACAATTGCGACAACGACTTTTTACTGACAACTGAGTTTTGTATTTAATGATTTCTGCTGGTGTTTTTTTCACGCAAAAAACGTGCCTTGGGTCAAAAAAAGGTTGAAAAACCCTGACTTAGATAACCGTAATAACTTGCATAACACCCAAAAGCGCAGATGTCAACCATTGAAATACTTTCTATAGTTCCAGACTTACGGTCATTTAAAAACATCACCGCACATCCATCCATCCATCCATTTTTCTACCGCTTGTCCCTTTTGGGGTTGCGGGGGTGCTGGAGCCTATCTCAGCTGCATTCGGGCGGAAGGCACAGTACACCCTGGACAAGTCATCATTATTGCAAATACAATTTTTATGTTAAAGGTCTAAAAAAATGATACAGAACATCTCTATTTTGCCCAGGTCTGCAGTAAATGAATGATGTATGCAAATATGATGTTATGGATGGGAATGTCTCAATAAAAAAGTTGCCATTGTACTAACTCAAAGGACATATTTACTGGGAAACACTCCCATGGATCTACATTTTCTTCCACATTGGCCATTTGTGTTCATCATTCCTTCACTGCAATCTCTCCGCCTTCCTCCTGGTGGAGGTGAACAAATAATGGCTGCTTCTCTCAGTGCGTTACTCCGCCATAAATCAATCCTGACACTATCTTTCCTTTTCCACTCCCCCTGCAGTCGGGCTGAATATCATCTTGCTTTGTCTCGCGCTTCCTCGCCTATGACCCCTCCCTTTCATCACAACAGTTGGAAATCAATACAAGTGATGGGCAGGGAAAGTCCTCCCCCTTGACCATGCTGCTCGGTCCCACATCATCGTCGCTGGCGGCGGCGTGCAACCTTTCCTCATGGTGAGGCCATAACTGCATTACTATTTGTCAGCGCCATTGCTCGGCCACACGAACAATTCCCAGTATTTCCCCAGGTCTGGGCCGAAAACACATTTGGCTTGACAGTAAAGTGACCTGCAAAATATTACCCATAAACAATATTGTTTTAAAAGGAAATTACCCACTGATGAAATAATAACTAGTAAAAATGCATGTATACCATTTCAAATAACACACTTGGAATCGCAATGTCAACTTTTAAATATCGAGGTTACCGTAATTTTTGGACTATAAAGCGCACTTAAAATCCTTTCATTTTCTCAAATGTACGGAATAATTCTGGTTGTGCTTACCAACTTCGAAGCTATTTTATTTGGAAATGATAAGTGTGACCAGTAGATGGCAGTCACACATGAGAGATACGTGTAGACTGCACTATGATGGCAGTAAACAACACCAAAAATTTAAATGTTCCATTGAGAAAATAGAACATTTCCCACGGCGCTCAAAAATCTGTGAACATTTTTTTAGTAGGACTTTGGTAAGCTATGAAGCTGCACCGCTTGTTGGATTGTCAGCGCATTAAACATACGGACATTATTAAGGTGTGTGAATAAGGACCGCAAAATGGCACCTATTAGCAGACATACTACCTGGAGTTTTGTTTCGTGATATTATGCAAAACCAACGTTCTGGTACCTGGAGATGTTTATTTGGGATCTGTATTAGTCCTGAAAAAGTGCACCCATCTGCCATAGTAGTCCGTGCAGACGCTGTAGTCGATAATCTTCTTCTTGTTATGTGACATTCATCCTCCCCTGTTGCCATTTCTGATATAAAGTAGTGTACAGTTCTTACTTATATCTGTCAGTAAACTCACTATGAAAGCACTAAAACATACCGGTTTAGAGAGTTTACATTATTCACCCAAGGAATTTTAGTTATTAGAGAGTTCCGGTCGGACGTTTTTTTACGGGACACATTTCGGCCGTTGTTTTTGTTGCACTATTGAGCCACGAATGAGGAGATGCTACTTCGTTATTGATTGAAGTAAAGTCTGAATGTCATTAAAACAGTTAGCGCCATCTATTGACACTTCTTCCACTCTCGTCCTTGCACGCTACACCGCTACAACAAAGATGATGGGGAGAGTCGCTGTCGAAGGTGAGTCACGTAAATAAGACCGCCCACAAAACGACGCATCCTGAAGAGATTTAACAAAAAGCAATGATTGTCACACACACACATACACACACACACACACACACTAAGTGTGGCAAAATAATTATCTGCATTTGACCCATCACCCTTGATCATCCCCTGGGAGGTGAGGGGAGCAGTGAGCCCAGGAATCATTTTTGGTGTTTTAACCCCCCAATTCCACCCCATGATGCTGAGTGGCAAGCAGGGAGGTAATGGCTCCCATTTGTATAGTCTTTGGTATGACTCGGCCGGGGTTTGAACTCACAACCTACCCATCTCAGGGCGGACACTCTAACCACTAGGCCACTGAGTAAGTTAGAAAGCGACTTGAAGATGATGTGTAAAACATTATCTATGCAACATTTTGACCAAAGAACCACCACAACATGTTATGTAGGACACAAGGAAGTATTTTACATTTAGAAAATAATAATAATAATATAATTCCTTTAATGTGACTTATAATCCGGTGCGCTTTATATATGAATAAAGCTCAAAAATAGATCATTCCTCGGCAGCGCGCCTTACAGTCCTGTGCGCCCCATGGTCCAAAAAATATGGTAGGTTATATTTCTGTTAAGGAGGGGCAGGGGGACCCTTAAATATAAACAACTACAACAATAAACAGAATGGCTAAATAGTTATTATGACCAAAATGATCATGGTTATCAATATTATTGCAATTTTACTTATTACTTATACCTAAAATCTTTTAACCAAGTTGTTCTTTCTTTTTTTAATAACTAAAATAATTAGCCATACAATATACTTTTAGGCAGAGGAAACATCCACTTTGGCTTTGGCTTCATAAGAGCCATAATATTTTCATCGGTGTGTTTAAATATGATTATCTTCTTCCATTTTGTTGGTAAAAATTTTAGATTTTTTTTAATGAATGAAAATGAGGTGATCATTCCTGTTTACTTCATGTGACGTCACGCAAGTTCACTTGCTGTTAAAAACAAGTCCAACTGTATCAACTCCAAACTGTAAAGATGTTCGTTTTGACCAAAGAATTACTTGTTATGTAGACCAGCATTTCTTAACCATAGGGCCAGCGGACATTGTTGGGCCACCAAAAAAAGCTGTGGACCATAAGGGCCACAGCAGTACTCAGTTGTAATACACTTTTCCACCACTTGTGGCAGCAAGGACATTATCAAACAAACTGTAGTTTAAGTCGTAGAGAAGTCTGTAAAGCGCAAAAATTATGACTAAGGTGGTCAAGCTGTAATGTCATTTGCATTTTAATTGTATTGACAGTTTAGTTAAGAAACATTTATTATAAAAATGTATTATTAATTTTAACAACACAATTGTATGAACATTTATTTTTCGTACTTATTTTTCGAATCAGCCTGACCAAAGCCTAAGTTTTAGAATGGGTGTAAATAGATGTAATTATTGAATATGACTAAAATTGATAGTGAAATTTCGAATTCATAGTAAATATTTGGGTGGGTCCCGGGCCCCAATGTTGTGAAAAATGTGGCCCCCGAGGTCAAAAAGTGTAAGCTAATGTAGACCACAAGGAAGTGTTTTAAATACAGAAAAAAAATCATATTATCCACCCCTCCATTTTCTACCGCTTGTCCCTTTTTTGGGTTTGTTGGGGGGTGCTGGAGCCCATGACCCGTTTAATTTATTAATTATGTATTTATTTTAACAAAAACAATATTGCGTACATTGATTTTTATTTTCGACTCAGCCTGACCAAAGCCTAAGGTTTATGCGTTAAATAGATGTAATTATTGAATATGACTAAAATTAATAGTGAAATTTCTAATTCATAGTAAATATTTGAGTGGGTCCTGGTCCCCAATGTAGTGAAAAATGTGGGCCCCCGAGGTGAAAAAGTTTAAGAACCCTTGATGAAGACCACAAGGAAGTGTTTCAAATGGATAAAAACAATTATATTATGACCCCTTTAGTGCTTTTTTTGTATGAAAATAGACCTGACCATCAGGTGCGAAAAATACGGTAATTGACTTAGGGACGGCGTGGCGCAGTGGAATAGTGCCCGTGCGCAACCCGAGGGTCTCTGGTTCAATCCCCACCTAGTACCAACCTCGTCACATCCGTTGTGTCCTGAGCAAGACACTTCACCCTTGCTCCTGATGGGTGCTGGTTAGCGCCTTGCATGGCAGCTCCCCCCATCAGTGTGTGAATGGATAAATGTGGAAGTAGTGTCAAAGCGCTTTGAGTACCTTGAAGGTAGAAAAGCACTATACAAGTACAACCCATTCATCATTTATTAAACACTTGCCCAGGGATTCAATGACCTGCAGATGACCTCCCCCAACCCATGATTCCCGTCCTACACGGTAAAAAATGCTGGGTTATTTTGATAACCCAATTTATGAGATATGAGTGTTGGATTAAAGGGTTTAGTTATTTTTATTAAATGTCTGGGTTATAAGTGTAGTATTTTAATTTAATTTTTGGGTTTGCAAAACTATGAACAATTTTTCGGTGGTTTTTCAATGAGTAACACATTTTTGGGTAAAAGCTACTTTTTTCCTGAAGGGAATTTTATTATGGATTAATCTCATTAACATTGTTTACAATCACACATCTCCATTTCCATTTTCTACCGCTTATCCACTTTTTGGGGTCGCGGGGGGCGCTGGCGCCTATCTCAGCTACAATCGGGCGGAAGGCGGGGTACACCCTGGACAAGTCGCCACCTCATCGCAGGGCCAACACAGATAGACAACATTCACACTCACATTCACACACTAGGGCCAATTTAGTGTTGCCAATCAACCTATCCCCAGGTGCATGTCTTTGGAAGTGGGAGGAAGCCGGAGTACCCGGAGGGAACCCACGCATTCACGGGGAGAACATGCAAACTCCACACAGAAAGATCCCGAGCCTGGATTTGAACCCAGGACTGCAGGAACCTCGTATTGTGAGGCAGACGCACTAACCCCTCTGCCACCGTGAAGCCCAGCTGCCAGATCATTATTAAGAAAAAATGACCGACAGGAAGGCGAGAAAAACTTTTTATTTCAACAGACTCTCACGCCGTACCTTCCGTCAAAACTCTAAAGACAGACTGCGCAGTTCCTGTCTTTGCAATAAAAGCGCTGCTTCATCCTGCCTGTACTAACAAATTAAGAGTCTCAGAAAGCTGTTGTGCACAAGCTAGCAAGCTACGGAGTTTTCCGCCAATGTATTACTTGTAAAGTGTATAAAAAGGAGTATGGAAGTTGGACAAGAAAGATGCCAAAAACCAATCACATCTCATGTACATGAAAATAAGAGTGTGCTGTATGCAGTGTTGGCGCTAGGAATTTTCAAAAATGGAGTCCCAGGGACCCCGTCAAGTCATAACAATGGGGTCCCACAGTAAATTTTGGGGGTCCCACTTTTTAGTAAGTGTTTTGTAAACAAATGATGAATGTATGCATTGTACTGTTATATCGCACATTCTATATTGTGTTAATTCATAAAAGAAAATAATACAAAAGAAAACTATGACCATACACAGCAATTCTTGTGAAGAAAAAAAAAAAAAAGTCACTCATATCTTGCTTTTAATGGAATAAAAATAATTTTGATCAGTAGGTGGGAAGGAGTACGACAAACCATCTGTAAAATGTATAGTTTTTTACAAACTATTGGGTGAACAGTGCAACCCAATAGTTGGCTTTGGACAAACCCAACATTGTAGTGAGCAGAACTCAGCTGTTGTGTTAAATAAATAAACCCATTAGTTGGGTTATGAATCAACCAACATTGAGTTTGCATTGCTCAACTTTTGGGTTGAATCCAGGGCGTCAAACTCATTTTAGATGGGGGGCCACATGGGGAAAAATCTACGTCCAAGAGGGCCCGACTGGTAAAATCACGGTACGATAACTTAAAGATAAAGACAACTTCAGATTGTATTCTTTGTTTAAAAATAGTTGTTGGGTTATGTACATGTATTCCATCTTAAAGATCTAAATAAATAATTTGGGGATATCCGGTGGGCCAGATGTAAAATCTAAACGGGCCCCAAGAGGCCCCTGGGCCTTAAATTTGCCCAGGTCTGATATACAAAGATACAAAAAATTGCTATTGAGAAATCTGGTGAACACATTTGGAACAGCGGTTTCTTTCATTCAAAAATTTCGCCTCATTTTTATACTTGGCAAACTCATAGCGCGGGCCGGGGAAAAAAACGTTTTCCGAGGTCCGATCCGGCCAGCGGGGCCGTACGTTTGAAACCCCTGGGTTAAAGGCCTACTGAAACCAACTACTAGCGACCACACAGTCTGATAGTTTATATATCAATGATGAAATATTAACATTGCAACACATGCCAATACGGCCGCTTTAGTTTACTAAATTACAACTTTAAATTTCCCACGGAGTTTCTTGTTGAAAACGTCGCGGAATGATGACGCATTTGTGACGTTAATGGTTGTAGCGGACATATTAGCCCAGCACCACTTACGGCTGAAAGTTGTCTCTTTTCATCCCATAATTACACAGTATTTTAGACATCTGTGTTGCTGAATCTTTTGCAATTTGTTCAATTAATAATGAAGACTATAAAGAAGAATGCTGTTGGTGGAAAGCGGTGGCTTGCAGCTGCCTTTAACACCGAAACACAGCCGGTGTTTCTTGGTTTCTTGTGAAGCTTTAGCGAACATGTTTCCCTACCACATGTCAACCAGCAAGTTTTTGGATGAGAAAATTGTGATATTAAGTCGGCTCTTACCGGAGACTTGTGCGGCGTTAGCGTCCTCCTGCAACAGCTGTGATCTTGGCTCCTCCATTGGCTCCACTCAGAGACACTGGCGGTCACCGCAGCCCCTCGACTTTCAGGTATGACTTTATAATCTCACTAAAACACTATTAACACAGTAAGCAGTAGGGCTGTGAATCTTTGGGTGTCCTACGATTCGATTCAATATCGATGCTTGGGGTCACGGTTCCATTTTTTCGATTCGATTCAATTCTCGATTCTGAAACGATATTTTTCCAATTCAAAAGGATTCTGTATTCATTCAATACATAGGATTTCAGCAGAATCTACCCCAGTCTGCTGACATGCTAGCAGAGTAGTAGATTTAAAAAAAAAAAGCTTTTATAATTGTAAAGGACAATGTTTTATCAACTGATTGCAATAATTTAAATTTGCTTTAACTATTAAAACGAACCAAAAATATGACTTATTTTATCTTTGTGAAAACATTGAACACAGTGTGTTGTCAAGCTTATGAGATTCCATGCAAGTGTAAGCCACTGTGACACTATTGTTCTTTTTTATTCTTTTTATAAATGTCTAATGAGGGATTTGTAATCACTGCTATACTGAAATTATAACTAATATTGATACTGTTGTTGATAATATTCATTTTTGTTTCACTACTTTTGGTTTGTTCTGTGTCATGTTTGTGTCTCCTCTCAATAGCTCTGTTTATTGCAGTTCTGAGTGTCGCTGGGTCAGGTTTGGTTTTGGAATTGGATTGCATTGTGATGGTATTGCTGTGTAGTGGTTTGTTGGATTGATTAAAAAAAATAATAATTAAAAAAAAAAGAGAATCGATTCCGAATCGCGCAACGTAAACGATTCGATTCATATTCGAATCGATTTTTTTCCCACACCCCTAGTAAGCAGATAACGGATTTTCCAGAATTATCCTAGTAAATGTCTAATAATATCTGAATTGCTCCCACTGCACTTGCCTTTTTCTTTCTTTCTAGTGCTTCACTCTAAATTTCCTCATCCACGAATCTTTCCTCCTTGCTCAAATTAATGGGGAAATCGTCGCTTTCTCGGTCCGAATCGCTCTTGCCGCTGGTCGCTATGATTACAAACAATGTGAGGAGCCCTACAACCCGTGACGTCACGCGCACATCGTCTGCTATTTCCGGTACAGGCAAGGCTTTTTTATTAGCGACCAAAATATGCGAACTTTATCGTCGATGTTCTCTACTAAATCCTTTCAGCAAAAATATGGCAATATCGGGAAATGATCAAGTATGACACATAGAATGGACCTGCTATCCCCGTTTAAATAAGAACATCTCATTTCAGTAGGCCTTTAAATGATTCAAGGCAAAAGTTGGGCTGAAACAAATGAACCCAAAATGTTGAGTTAAAACAGGGGTGTCAAACTCAAATACAGAGTGGGCCAAAATTTAAAACTGAACAAAGCCGCGGGCCAAGGTTGAACAAATTAACCTTTTAATAAGGATCCAAACAAGTTTTGCATTGAATATTGAACAAGCCAGGCTTATATAACTTTATAGTGACATGCAAAATCAAGTTTCAAATAATATTAATAATAATTAAAAAATATCAATGGCATATCAAATAAAATTTAATTAAAAATTGAATGCCTCTTTTCTATTTGCAGCCTTCTGAAAAAAATACCAAAATCAACTTTTTCCACAGGCTAATAATAAATTTGAAAATAAAATAACAATAATGAATGAATCAAACATTCAAGCCTTGAAGTAGTGAGAGAAAGTGCATGAATAAAATGTTAATTATTGCTCAGTGTGCTACACTGATTTGCTTTAACATTGAATATGGAACAAGCAACGCTGATATAACTTATTAGTGCAAAATCAACTTTCAAAAAACAAAAGAAAAAACATCAATGGTATATTCAATAAACTTTAAATTAAAAAAAATTGAATGCCTCTTCTATTTGCAGCCTTCTGAGGTAAATATCAACAATAACGTCCCAGAAGAGTTAATGCTGCCAGGGGTTCTAATTGTTTGTTCTGTTGTGTTTATGTTGTGTTACGGTGCGAATGTTCTCCCGAAATGTGTTTGTCATTCTTGTTTGGTGTAGGTTCACAGTGTGGGCCATATTTGAAACAGTGATGAAGTTGTTTATACAGCCGCCCTCAGTGTGACCTGTGTGACTATTGACCAAGTATGTGTTGCATTCACTTGTTTGTGTGTAGAAGCCGCATATATTCCTTGACTGGGCCGGCACGCTGTTTGTATGGATAAAAAGCGGAGATGACAACAGGTTGTTAGGGACGCTAATGGCACTACCTTTAAGGCACGCCTCCAATATTGTTGTCCGGGTAGAAATTGGGAGAAGTTCGTGAGAATGGTTGCCTCTAGGAGATTTTCGGGAGGGGCACTGAAATTCGGGAGTCTCCCAGGAAAATCGGGAGGGTTGGCATGTATGCGTATTCGCGGTGAATGCAGTGTGTATAATACCGACGGGCCAGCTCTAATGTTAATTTGATATTACCTCACGGGCCAAATGAAAGCACACGGCGGGCCAAATTTGGCCCGCGGGCCAGAGTTCGCACCCATGAGTTAAAATAACCCTAATAACTCACTATAGACAGCGATTTTAAACTAGACAAACAAGTCAATGGCGTTTTAAAATCGTGTTTTTATCACCTTTGTCTTTTAGGAAAGGTTAAACCGTTTTTATCTTTTAACCTTTTTGAACAAGTCGTGCATGCTTTTATTTCAAGTGGCCTGGACTACTGCAATGCACTTTATGCTGGCATTAGCCAAAAAGCTCTCTCCCGATTGCAGTTAGTCCAGAACGCGGCAGCACGACTTTTAACAGGGGCCAGGAAACGCCAGCATATAACCCCAATTCTTCAGAGTTTGCACTGGCTCCCTGTTCATTTTAGAATTGATTTTAAAACATTGCTGTTTGTTTTTAAATCTTTACATGGACTGGCACCTCAATATATCTCGGACCTCATCCAAATTTACATTCCTGCGCGCGCCCTGAGGTCCGGGAGCCAGTTCCAGCTCGTGGTGCCCAAGACCAGACTTAAAACCAGGGGAGACAGGGCCTTCTCTGTGGTCGGCCCTAAGCTCTGGAACACTCTGCCGCTCCATGTTCAAACTGCTTCCACAGTGGAGTGTTAGGGACGGCGTGGCGCAGTGGAAGAGTGGCCGTGCGCAAACCGAGGGTCACTGGTTCAAATCCCACCTAGAACCAACCTCGTCACGTCCGTTGTGTCCTGAGCAAGACACTTCACCCTTGCTCCTGATGGGTGCTGGTTGGCGCCTTGCATGGCAGCTCCCTCCATCAGTGTGTGTGAATGGGTAAATGTGGAAGTAGTGTCAAAGCGCTTTGAGTACCTTGAAGGTAGAAAAGCGCTATACAAGTACAACCCATTTAAGTCTCGTCTTAAGACCCACTTTTAACACTACGTGAGTTGTGTGGTCCTCTGTCCTGTGTTTTTTATACACTTTGATTTCTATTTTACTGTTTTAATTGATTTTACCCCTTTAAAATAGTTTTTAATCATATTTGTTTTCATACTGTTTTTATATTTATTTTTTGTTTTTATTCAGTCATTGGTGGAGCATAATATATATTTTTTTTATTTTATTTTTTACAATTGTTTTTAACATGGCTGTGCAGCACTTTGGAAACGTTATTGTTGTTTAAATGTGCTATATAAATAAAGTGGATTGGATTGGATTGAATAAGGGGTTTGTCCTTTTTCTGAACCAGCGGTTGGCTTTTTTTCAACGCAACATTTTTTAGAGTGTATGACAGCAAAAATATCGGGATGACGGGACGATTCAAAGCGTGCGCGGTAGAAACGGGCAGACGCGTTTCTCTCAGCGGTGGGGTGATGGAAAGAGTGGAAGATGGGCATAAGGACCCCCCACCAAAATGCTGTGTTCTTTGTCTTTCACAGTGGTGACCCCTCCCCCAACTGCCTCCCTTTTAACACCTAGCCACAATCATCAGGGCCTATGGCGCGATTAATCGTGCATGACTTCTCCATGTGGCGACTAATCATCAAGTATTCCTGCACACATGTTGTGGATCTTGTTACCTTTGTCTGGTGGGCTGCAGGAGACTTTACAACTGGTGCACAATTGGTAGTGAGAATTTCTTTCTTTTTTTTTTTTTAAACATGTTGTTTTTTTTGTCAGCCAATGGATGTCGGTGATGGAGAACGTACCTGGCCAATGTCGCCGGTGCCGTCTATCCTCGGTCTCTTGCACTCCGCCCCGGTCAGGACAGCCGCTGCGTGAGCGTCGGGTTCCGGGTCGCCTCGCTTCACCCCCCGGACCGCCGCCGCGGCGTCTATGTCCCGATCCCGGTCCATCATCCCCCGACTGACGGGCAGCATTATAGAAGCAACGTCGGTCGACATTAACATGAGATAGGCGGCAGATCAAATAGAGTCGCTGGGTTTGTTCTCCCCTCGGAAAAGGACGCAGGATGAAGACTGGCTCTAGAAAGGCATGAAATCAGGCAATGATGTGGCGTTGAAGGCGGGACATAATGGCCGAGTCAGGGCAATGGATAACGCACTTGAGGCACGGCTTTTCCCATCCAGTCCGAGGAGCGACTTTAGTGAGACGAGCTAATTAGCTAGCAGAGGTAAAGCTAATTAGCTTAGCTAGCTGACATTCCGCTAGCTCTCCCGTATAAATGTGCTCGAGGAGCGCGCGCTTTCGCCACCAGCGTCGGGGGCGGGGGGGGGAAATGTTGGGAATTGGCCGCAACTAACGTGACGCGGCGCCGTCTTCTTCTCCTCGGAGCTTTGTCAAGCAAGCTTTTGTTCGGTTCCTAGCAGTCCTGACTTGATTGGGGTCCGTCCTTATCACGCCGCGGGCTGCTGTGTGGATGTGGCTCCAGCCTGCCTCCCGTCTGCAATCCCAGGGCGAGGGGGCTGGTCCACGGTCGGTTTGGGCGACTGCGATTGGACGTGTTCGATCCAGACGAGGCGGCGGGGTAGGCTGGTCTGGGATCGGTGTTGCCTCTCCTTTCCTGCTCAGCGCCCACAATGTCACCCCCCCGAAAAAACAATACACGCACGCGCGCGCAAAAAACATGGAAACATTTTTGGAATTTTTGAAGCTTTTTATTTATTTCTTCTCACTTTCCTTTTTTGTGAGTGAAATCTCTGAGTATGAGCGAAAGCATTTAAGCTTTACTCACCACCATAATGACAACATAAATATACAGTTGTGTAGTACAACCAAGTATTCATTAAGTACCACCATAATGACAACATAAATATACAGTTGTGTAGTAGAACCAAGTATTCATTAAGTACCACCATAATGACAACATAAATATACAGTTGTGTAGTAGAACCAAGTATTCATTAAGTACCACCATAATGACAACATAAATATACAGTTGTGTAGTAGAACCAAGTATTCATTAAGTACCACCATAATGACAACATAAATATACAGTTGTGTAGTACAACCAAGTATTCAGTAACTACTACCATAATGACATTAAAATACAGTAGTGTAGTAGACCTAAGTATTCATTAAGTACCACCTTAATGACAACATTAAATACAGTAGTGTAGTAGACTTAAGTATTCATTAAGTACCACCTTAAGGACATTTAGTAGTAGACCTAAGTATTCATTAAGTACCACCTTAATGAAAACATTAAAATACAGTAATGTAGTAGACTTAAGTATTCATTAAGTACCACCTTAAGGACATTTAATAGTAGACCTAAGTATTCATTAAGTACCACCTTAATGACAACATTAAAATACAGTAGTGTAGTAGACTTAAGTATTCATTTAGTACCACCATAATGACTACATTAATATACAGTTGTGTAGTAGAACCAAGTATTCATTAACTACTACCATAATGACATTAAATACAGTAGTGTGGTAGACCTAACTATTCATTAAGTACCACCTTAATGACAACATTAAATACAGTAGTGTAGTAGACTTAAGTATTCATTAAGTACCACCTTAAGGACATTTAGTAGTAGACCTAAGTATTCATTAAGTACCACCTTAATGAAAACATTAAAATACAGTAATGTAGTAGACTTAAGTATTCATTAAGTACCACCTTAAGGACATTTAATAGTAGACCTAAGTATTCATTAAGTACCACCTTAATGACAACATTAAAATACAGTAGTGTAGTAGACTTAAGTATTCATTTAGTACCACCATAATGACTACATTAATATACAGTTGTGTAGTAGAACCAAGTATTCATTAACTACTACCATAATGACATTAAATACAGTAGTGTGGTAGACCTAAGTATTCATTAAGTACCACCATAATGAGAGCATTAAAATACAGTAGTCTCGTAGACTTAAGTATTCATTAAGTACCACCTTAAGGACATTTAGTAGTAGACCTAAGTATTCAATAAGTACCACCATGATGACAACATTAAAATACAGTAGTGTGGTAGACCTAAGTATTCATTAAGTACCACCATAATGACAGCATTAAAATACAGTAGTGTAGTAGACTTAAGTATTCATTAAGTACCACCATAATGACAAAATTAAAATACAGTAGTGTAGTAGACCTAAGTTTTCATTAAGTACCACCCTAATGACAACATTAAATACAGTAGTGTAGTAGACCTAAGCATTCATTAAGTACCACCACAATGACAACATTAAAATACAGTAGTGTAGTAGACCTAAGTATTCATTAAGTACCACCATAATGACCAACATTAAAATACAGTAGTTAGTAGACCTAAGTATTCATTAAGTACCACCATAATGACATTAAAATACAGTAGTGTGGTAGACCTAAGTATTCATTAAGTACCACCATACTGACAGCATTAAAATACAGTAGTGTAGTAGACTTAAGTATTCATTAAGTACCACCATAATGACAACATTAAATACAGTATTGTAGTAGACCTAAGTATTCATTAAGTACCACCATAATGACAACATTAAATACAGTATTGTAGTAGACCTAAGTATTCATTAAGTACCACCATAATGACAACATTAAAATACAGTTGTGTAGTAGACCTAAGTATTCATTAACTACTACCATAATGACATTAAAATACAGTAGTGTAGTAGACCTAAGTATTTATCAAGTACCACCATAATGACAACATTAAAATACAGTAGTGTAGTAGACCTAAGTATTCATTAAGTACCACCATAATGACAACATTAAAATACAGTAGTGCAGTAGACCTAAGTATTCATTAAGTACCACCATAATGACAACATTAAATACAGTATTGTAGTAGACCTAAGTATTCATTAAGTACCACCATAATGACAACATTAAAATACAGTAGTGTAGTATACCTAAGTATTCATTAAGTACCACCATAATGACAACATTAAAATACAGTAGTGTAGTAGACCTAAGTATTCATTAAGTACCACCTTAAGGACATTTAGTAGTAGACCTAAATATTCATTAAGTACCACCTTAATGAAAACCTTAAAATACAGTAATGTAGTAGACTTAAGTATTCATTAAGTACCACCTTAAGGACATTTAGTAGTAGACCTACGTATTCATTAAGTACCACCTTAATGACAACATTAAAATACAGTAGTGTAGTAGACTTAAGTATTCATTTAGTACCACCATAATGACTACATTAATATACAGTTGTGTAGTAGAACCAAGTATTCATTAACTACTACCATAATGACATTAAATACAGTAGTGTGGTAGACCTAACTATTCATTAAGTACCACCATAATGAGAGCATTAAAATACAGTAGTCTCGTAGACTTAAGTATTCATTAAGTACCACCATAATGACAGCATTAAAATACAGTAGTGTAGTAGAATTAAGTATTCATTAAGTACCACCATAATGACAAAATTAAAATACAGTAGTGTGGTAGACCTAAGTATTCATTAAGTACCACCATAATGACATCATTAAAATACAGTAATGTAGTAGAATTAAGTATTCATTAAGTACCACCGTAATGACAACATTAAATACAGTAGTGTAGTAGACCTAAGCATTCATTAAGTACCAACACAATGACAACATTAAAATACAGTAGTGTAGTAGACCTAAGTATTCATTAAGTACCACCATAATGACCAACATTAAAATACAGTAGTGTAGTAGACCTAAGTATTCATTAAGTACCACCATAATGACTACATTAATATATAGTTGTGTAGTAGAACCAAGTATTCATTAAGTATCACCATAATGACATTAAAATACAGTAGTGTGGTAGACCTAAGTATTCATTAAGTACCACCATAATGATAGCATTAAAATACAGTAATGTAGTAGACTTAAGTATTCATTAAGTACCACCATAATGACAACATTAAATACAGTATTGTAGTAGACCTAAGTATTCATTAAGTACCACCATAATGACAACATTAAATACAGTATTGTAGTAGACCTAAGTATTCATTAAGTACCACCATAATGACAACATTAAATACAGTATTGTAGTAGACCTAAGTATTCATTAAGTACCACCATAATGACAACATTAAAATACAGTTGTGTAGTAGACCTAAGTATTCATTAACTACTACCATAATGACATTAAAATACAGTAGTGTAGTAGATCTAAGTATTCATCAAGTACCACCATAACGACAACATTAAAATACAGTAGTGTAGTAGACCTAAGTATTAATCAAGTACCACCATAATGACTACATTAATATACAGTTGTGTAGTAGAACCAAGTATTCATTAACTACTACCATAATGACATTAAAATACAGTAGTGTAGTAGACCTAAGTATTAATTAAATACCACCATAATGACAACATTAAATACAGTATTGTAGTAGACCTAAGTATTCATTAAGTACCACCATAATGACAACATTAAAATACAGTAGTGTAGTATACCTAAGTATTCATTAAGTACCACCATAATGACAACATTAAAATACAGTAGTGTAGTAGACCTAAGCATTCATTAAGTACCAGCATAATGACAACATTAAATAGAATAGTGTAGTAGACCTAAGTATTCATTAAGTACCACCATAATGACTACATTAATATACAGTTGTGTAGTAGACTTAAGTATTAATTAAGTACCACCATAATGACAACATTAAAATACAGTAGTGTAGTAGACCTAAGCATTCATTAAGTACCAGCATAATGACAACATTAAATAGAATAGTGTAGTAGACCTAAGTATTCATCAAGTACCACCATAACGACAACATTAAAATACAGTAGTGTAGTAGACCTAAGTATTCATCAAGTACCACCTTAATGACAACATTCAAAGACAGTAGTGTAGTAGACCTAAGTTTTCATTAAGTACCACCATAATGACAACATTAAATACAGTTGTGTAGTAGACCTAAGCATTCATTAAGTACCACCATAATGACCAACATTAAAATACAGTAGTGTAGTAGACCTAAGTATTCATTAAGTACCACCATAATGACTACATTAATATACAGTTGTGTAGTAAAACCAAGTATTCATTAACTACTACCATAATGACATTAAAATACAGTAGTTTAGTAGACCTAAGTATTCATCAAGTACCACCATAATGACAACATTAAAATAGAGTAGTGTAGTAGACCTAAGTATTCATTAAGTACCACCATAATGACAACATTAAAATACAGTAGTGTAGTAGACCTAAGTATTCATTAAGTATCACCACAATGACAACATAAATATACAGTTGTGTAGTAGACCTAAGTATTCATTAACTACTACCATAATGACATTAAAATACAGTAGTGTAGTAGACCTAAGTATTCATTAAGTACCACCATAATGACATCATTAAAATACAGTAGTGTACTAGACCTAAGTACTCATTGAGTACCACAATAATGACAACAATAAAATACTGTAGTGTAGTAGACCTAAGGGTTCATTAAGTACCACCATAATGACAACATTAAAATACAGTAGTGTACTAGACCTAAGTACTCATTGAGTACCACAATAATGACAACATTAAATACAGTAGTGTAGTAGACCTAAGTATTCATTAAGTACCACCATAATGACAACATTAAAAAACAGTAGTGTAGTAGACCTAAGTATTCATTAAGTACCACCATAATGAGCAACATTGAAATACAGTAGCATACTAGGTCCAAGTATTCATTAAAAATGAGGCAGGTGTGTTATTTAACACAAGGTGCACCATCAAGCATGGAGTGATGGTTTAATAACTTATAAACACATGCTTACCTTAGTTAAAGCTAAATATTACTCAAATCTCATCCACCGTAATAAAAACGATCCTAAATTTTTGTTTAGCACGGAATCATCGCTAACCCAACAAGGGACTCCTTCCAGTAGCTCCACCCACTCAGCTGATGACTTTATGCAATTCTTTAGTAAGAAAATTGAAGTCATTAGAAAGGAGATTAAAGACAATGCGTCCCAGCTACAACGGGGTTCTATTAACACTGACACGATTGTATATACGGCGGATACTGCCCTCCAAAATAGTTTCTCTCGTTTTGATGAACTAACATTAGAGGAATTGTTACAACGTGTAAATGGAATAAAACAGACAACATGTTTACTTGACCCACTTCCTGGGAAACTGATCAAGGAGCTCTTTGTATTATTAGGTCCATCAGTGCTAAATATTATAAACTTATCACTTTCCTCGGGCACTGTTCCCCTAGCATTCAAAAAAGCGGTTATTCATCCTCTTCTTAAAAGACCTAACCTCGATCCTGACCTCATGGTAAACTACCGACCGGTGTCTCACCTTCCCTTTATTTCAAAAATCCTCGAAAAAATTGTTGCGGAGCAGTTAAATGAACACTTAGCGTCTAACAATCTATGTGAAACCTTTCAATCCGGTTTCAGGGCAAATCACTCCACGGAGACAGCCCTCGCAAAAATGGCTAATGATCTATTGCTAACGATGGATTCTGATGCGTCATCTATGTTGCTGCTCCTCGATCTTAGCGCTGCTTTCGATACCGTCGATCATAATATTTTATTAGAACGTATCAAAACACGAATTGGTATGTCAGACTTAGCCCTGTCTTGGTTTAACTCTTATCTTACTGATAGGATGCAGTGCGTCTCCCATAACAATGTGACCTCGGACTACGTTAAGGTAACGTGTGGAGTTCCCCAGGGTTCGGTCCTTGGCCCTGCACTCTTCAGCATCTACATGCTGCCGCTAGGTGACATCATACGCAAATACGGTGTTAGCTTTCACTGTTATGCTGATGACACCCAACTTTACATGCCCCTAAAGCTGACCGGATTGTAGTCAGCTGGAGGCGTGTCTTAATGAAATTAAACAATGGATGTCCGCTAACTTTTTGCAACTCAACGCCATAAAAACGGAAATGCTGATTATCGGTCCTGCTAGACACCGACCTCTATTTAATAATACAACTCTAACATTTGACAACCAAACAATTAAACAAGGCGACACGGTAAAGAATCTGGGTATTATCTTCGACCCAACTCTCTCCTTTGAGGCACACATTAAAAGCGTTACTAAAACGGCCTTCTTTCATCTCCGTAATATCACTAAAATTTGCTCAATTTTTTCCACTAAAGACGCTGACATCATTATCCATGCGTTTGTTACGTCTCGCCTCGACTACTGTAACGTATTATTTTCGGGTCTCCCCATGTCTAGCATTAAAAGATTACAGTTGGTACAAAATGCGGCTGCTAGACTTTTGACAAGAACAAGAAAGTTTGATCACATTACGCCTGTACTGTATATACCTTTATATACATATATACATACATATATACCTATACTGGCTCACCTGCACTGGCTTCCTGTGCACTTAAGATGTGACTTTAAGGTTTTACTACTTACGTATAAAATACTACACGGTCTAGCTCCATCCTATCTTGCCGATTGTATTGTACCATATGTCCCGGCAAGAAATCTGCGTTCAAAGGACTCCGGCTTATTAGTGATTCCCAAAGCCCAAAAAAAGTCTGCGGGCTATAGAGCGTTTTCATTTCGGGCTCCAGTACTCTGGAATGCCCTCCCGGTAACAGTTCGAGATGCCACCTCAGTAGAAGCATTTAAGTCTCACCTTAAAACTCATTTGTATACTCTAGCCTTTAAATAGACTCCCTTTTTAGACCAGTTGATCTGCCGTTTCTTTTCTTTTTCTTCTATGTCCACCTCTCCCTTGTGGAGGGGGTCCGGTCCGATCCGGTGGCCATGTACTGCTCGCCTATGTATCGGCTGGGGACATCTCTGCGCTGCTGATCCGCCTCCGCTTGGGATGGTTTCCTGCTGGCTCCGCTGTGAACGGGACTCTCGCTGCTGTGTTGGATCCGCTTTGGACTGGACTCTCGCGACTGTGTTGGATCCATTATGGATTGAACTTTCACAGTATCATGTTAGACCCGCTCGACATCCATTGCTTTCCTCCTCTCCAAGGTTCTCATAGTCATCATTGTCACCGATGTCCCACTGGGTGTGAGTTTTCCTTGCCCTTATGTGGGCCTACCGAGGATGTCGTAGTGGTTTGTGCAGCCCTTTGAGACACTAGTGATTTAGGGCTATATAAGTAAACATTGATTGATTGATTGATATAACATGACACACAGTGCAAAAACATCATCAACAGTGATACAGTACATCATCACAGACTTATTGAGTGGTGTGCATACCACAGTTTGGTAAACAAGGTGTGCTAGATGTACCATTGGCGGTACGAGGCTCCATCTGGAAGTACTTGAACTTTTTTGTGTATTTAATTGTATTTAATTCATTATTTAAATACTGTTTTTAAAAAAATTCTGAATTGAACCACAGTGTTACTGTTCAAACTGTGTACTGTTATAGTGGCCCAAAAAATTAAATGTCTTGTTTTGAATGAATAGACTTTCAAATTAGCATTGCTCAAAAATAATAAAATAATTTAGATTCAAGCTTTTGAATTAAAAATAAATGTTTTTAATTTGTGACTTATTTTTTAATAATTTAATGAGTGGGGGCTTTTTAGCCCGTTTTTTACTTTCTATCATCCTTGTTATGATTTATTTAGCTAATTAAGGCTCAAATGATCCAATTACTTCATGAGGGATATTCTAAGAATATGTTGTATATTTTGTGGTATTGCCATAAAAAACATATTTGTTTTACAAGAAAAAAAGGGCAATCAATATAATAATAATAATAATTATTATTATTATAATAACATTAATAACAATAATAATAATTAAAACATATTATGCTGATGCTGATTTAAGTCTCATCTTAAAACTCATCTGTATACTCTAGCCTTTAAATAGACCTCCTTTTTAGACCAGTTGATCTGCCGCTTCTTTTCTTTCTCCTATGTCCCCCCCTCCCTTGTGGAGGGGGTCCGGTCCGATGACCATGGATGAAGTACTGACTGTCCAGAGTCGAGACCCAGGATGGACCGCTCGTCGGGACCCAGGATGGACCGCTCGCCTGTATCGGTTGGGGACATCTCTACGCTGCTGATCCGCTTGAGATGGTTTCCTGTGGACGGGACTTTCACTGCTGTCTTGGAGCCACTATGGATTGAACTTTCACAGTATCATGTTAGACCCGCTCGACATCCATTGCTTTCGGTCCCCTAGAGGGGGGGGGTTGCCCACATCTGAGGTCCTCTCCAAGGTTTCTCATAGTCAGCATTGTCGCTGGCGTCCCACTGAATGTGAATTCTCCCTGCCCACTGGGTGTGAGTTTTCCTTGCCTTTTTGTGGGTTCTTCCGAGGATGTTGTAGTCGTAATGATTTGTGCAGTCCTTTGAGACATTTGTGATTTGGGGCTATATAAATAAACATTGATTGATTGATTGATTGATATCCTGAATATTAGTGTTGTTGTTAAATATTGTACGTACAAAGAAGTAACTTCATCAAAATAGAAGGTTTATTTGAGATATGACTAGGATGATAATACAAATGGGAAAATAATAATAACGATTACAGAAAACAGCAGGATATTCGTGCTAGGTAAGGTTTATTATTTCAGATATTGAATGAGAAGCAGGATGATAACAACAATTGAAACATTAGGAAAAAAGACAAGAAAAACAGCAGTCAATTGTGCACCATTACTATTTTAGTCTTAGTGCGCCTCCTGGTGGATTTGAATCGACATGGTTAAGAAAATATACTGTATATACAGTATTAATTGTATTTATTTTTTATTAAACACAGGTACATACAAAGCTGTATCATTGAATGCAAATAAATAAATACATAAATACAAATAAACTAACAAATAAATACATGTACCATATAATAAGTCAAAAACAGAATAAAAAGGGTACTAATAAAAATAAAGACTTAAAGCCAACAATGAAACAAACAAAAAGAGTTAAATGGCTCAAACAATGAATGAGTGCATAGGATGTCAGCATGTTTACATGTGTTAAGTATTTATTGTGTGGATGAAATATTTGAATGGCCTCAATATTGTCTGAGTGTGTCATTGTAATGGTGATGGTTGAATTTGGGGCGCCATAGCTCGGTTGGTAGAGTGGCCGTGCCAGCAACTTGAGGGTTTCAGGTTCGATTCCCGCTTCCGCCATTCTAGTCACTGCCGTTGTGTCCTTGGGCAAGGCACTTTATTCACCAGTGCCACCCACACTGGTTTAAATGTAACTTAGATATTGGGTTTCACTATGTAAAGCACTTTGAGTCACGAGAGAAAAGCGCTATATAAATATAATTCACATTTGTGACTGTTTGCTTTTATGTGCGTGCTGTTTGTATGCAGTTATGAAGGTCTTGCTCAGAAGGGCAAATAATGGATGAGGACATTTGAACACAGCCATACAGTTCCTGTGTAATGTAACTTATAACAATGTTAAATACAAACATATGTAGTGTATATATATATATATATATACATATATACACATACATACATATATATATATACATACATACATATATACATATATATATATACTGTATATATACACTGCAATGAGGTGGCAACTTGTCCAGGGTGTACGCCGCCTTCCGCCCGATTGTAGCTGAGATATGCACCAGTGCCCCCCGCGTCCCCAAAGGGAATAAGCGGTAGTAAATGGATGGATGAATACATAAATACATATATATATATATATATATATATATATATACATATATAAAACTTTATATATATAAATATACATGCATATATATTATATGCATATATACATACACATATATATGCATATATATACATGCATATATAAGTATGTATATATGCGTATATTTATATACATATAATATACATGCTAATATATCATATGCATATATATGTGCACATATATATGGATACATATATGCTTATATATTCATCCATCCATCCATCCACCTTCTTCCGCTTATCCGAGGTCGGGTCGCGGGGGCAACAGCCTAAGCAGGGAAACCCAGACTTCCCTCTCCCCAGCCACTTCGTCTAGCTCTTCCCGGGGGATCCCGAGGCGTTCCCAGGCCAGCCGGGAGACATAGTCTTCCCAACGTGTCCTGGGTCTTCCCCGTGGCCTCCTACCGGTTGGACGTGCCCTAAACACCTCCCTAGGGAGGCGTTCGGGTGGCATCCTGACCAGATGCCCGAACCACCTCATCTGGCTCCTCTCGATGTGAAGGAGCAGCGGCTTTACTTTGAGTTCCTCCCGGATGGCAGAGCTTCTCACCCTATCTCTAAGGGAGAGCCCCGCCACACGGCGGAGGAAACTCATTTGGGCCGCTTGTACCCGTGATCTTATCCTTTCGGTCATGACCCAAAGCTCATGACCATAGGTGAGGATGGGAACGTAGATCGACCGGTAAATTGAGAGCTTTGCCTTCCGGCTCAGCTCCTTCTTCACCACAACGGATCGGTACAACGTCCGCATTACTGAAGACGCCGCACCGATCCGCCTGTCGATCTCACGATCCACTCTTCCCTCACTCGTGAACAAGACTCCTAGGTACTTGAACTCCTCCACTTGGGGCAGGGTCTCCTCCCCAACCCGGAGATGGCACTCCACCCTTTTCCGGGCGAGAACCATGGACTCGGACTTGGAGGTGCTGATTCTCATTCCGGTCGCTTCACACTCGGCTGCGAACCGATCCAGCGAGAGCTGAAGATCCCGGTCAGATGAAGCCATCAGGACTACATCTTATGCAAAAAGCAGAGACCTAATCCTGCGGTCACCAAACCGGAACCCCTCAACGCCTTGACTGCGCCTAGAAATTCTGTCCATAAAAGTTATGAACAGAATCGGTGACAAAGGACAGCCTTGGCGGAGTCCAACCCTCACAGGAAATGTGTTCGACTTACTGCCGGCAATGCGGACCAAGCTCTGGCACTGATCGTACAGGGAACGGACCGCCACAATAAGACAGTCCGATACCCCATACTCTCTGAGCACTCCCCACAGGACTTCCCGAGGGACACGGTCGAATGCCTTCTCCAAGTCCACAAAGCACATGTAGACTGGTTGGGCAAACTCCCATGCACCCTCAAGAACCCTGCCGAGAGTATAGAGCTGGTCCACAGTTCCACGACCAGGACGAAAACCACACTGTTCCTCCTGAATCCGAGGTTCGACTATCCGGTGTAGCCTCCTCTCCAGTACACCTGAATAAACCTTACCGGGAAGGCTGAGGAGTGTGATCCCACCATAGTTGGAACACACCCTCCGGTCCCCCTTCTTAAAGAGAGGAACCACCACCCCGGTCTGCCAATCCAGAGGTACCGCCCCCGATGTCCACGCGATGCTGCAGAGTCTTGTCAACCAAGACAGCCCCACAGCATCCAGAGCCTTAAGGAACTCCGGGCGGGCCTCGTCCACCCCCGGGGCCTTGCCGCCGAGGAGCTTTTTAACTACCTCAGCGACCTCAGCCCCAGAAATAGGAGAGTCCACCACAGATTCCCCAGGCACTGCTTCCTCATAGGAATATATTGTATGCTTATATATGCATATATGTGTATGTATATGCATATATAATATACATATATAGACATATATATGTGTATGTATGCAGATATATACATATCATATAAATGCATATATATTATATCCATATATTTACATCTCTCCCTCTGTCTCTCTCTCTCTCCATCCTTGTTTGTTCTCCCGGGTCTTACCCGCCTGGACACGGACCTTGTCCCTTAATGTCTCTTCTCTCCTGCCCTGGATCATCTGCCTGCCCCACGGACTTCCTTGTTCACAACACTTGGTAACACACACGTCAGCCAACTACACACATAGTCCCACGCGCTTTCGACACTCTACATTTTACCGCCCCCTGGTGTCTGAGCCGTCAACTCCCTTTCTGTAAGCACAACACCAAAGCTAACGTGAGAAGTATTGTAAGATCACTTCACTGCAGTCGAAATGTTATCTTGGTGCTTTTACCTTTTGCCTTGGTTGTGTGTGTGCGTGTGTGTGTACGTGTTCGTGTGTGTGCGCGTGCATGCGTGTGCGCATGTGTGTGTGCGTGTGTTCATGTGTGTGTGCGTCTGTGCGCACGTGTGTGTGACGTATGCGTGTTTGATTGTGCGTGTGTGCGCATGTGTGTTTGAGATGTGTGTGCGTGGGTGTGTGTGCGAGTGCGTCTGTGCGTGTGTTTGTGTGTGTGCATCTGTGCGTGTATGCGAGTGTGTGTGCTTGCGTGTGTGTGTGTGCGCGTGCGTGTCATTTATAAATACATACATATATATATAGTGTAAATAATATAACATGTGAATACATGTGTATATATATATACTGTATATACATACATATGTATGTATATACAGTATATATATATATTAGGGGTGGGCAAATTAATGCGTTAATTACGCGTTAACTCATCAATCTTTTAACGCCAACAATTATTTTAACGCGCATTTGCGTATGTTGTTTACATGCTTTTATTTTGTTAACGCCTTTTCTTAACAAGATGGGGTCGCCCGGCGTGGAGGGGCTCTTGGTAAAGATGGAACATTTGGCAAAAATACCGGACAATTCTGCAAATTTCCTGGCTGGCTTACAGCGTGGTCACTCCGGGATCACTTACGACCGCCAGACAATTCTGGATGTGGATAGATCGGGCCGTTTTGGACTGAATGACGCATGCTTGCTAGACCGGCTAGCTAGCATGGGAATACTTTGCCGGCTACATCCAGCGGCCTGTGAAGCAGCGGAGTATTTGTGTTGTCTGTCTATTTATGAATAATGCAGACCAGGAGTGTTGGCTGAGTTCTTAACGTTTACTTTCAGAGCGTGCATATCACAACATACAAGATGCCGTCATGGCGACACACAACCTATACCGGGCTACCGCGCATGCTCGTCACTCCTGTTGCATGCTGGGTAGGGTAGTTCTTTTATTCCCTTGGCTCATAACATCACAATATAGTACCATGTATATGTGTTCAGTTTATCAAAGCACCAAGCAAACAATCGGAAAATTCCCATCATATCAATTCCTAGATATGGTCATAATTATTTTAAGTGCACTACGCAGAATAAACACAACATTATTAATATTGCTACTACGGATAATTTGATCAAAAATTCCCTAAAACAGCCCACCACCTATAATATAGGTTTTTTAAACTTAAGATCCCTGATAAAAAAAATGTTTCTGCTGTTACCTCAGAAATTGCCTGTTCAGATGTTATGATTGTTGCTCAGAGATTTGTATGTAGATTATATTTATTTTCCATAACAAACAGGATAACTTAAATACCCTGGCAGTGGCAATAAGCTTAAATGTTTGTATTGACATTTTTTGAGTTGATTTTCATAAAATATGCTATTTAACTGCTACTGTTTAACAAGGACTGATTTAAATTGTGTTTGCGCAACAAATGTTTTGGCGCTTTTGTTCATGTGGGAGAATATTCCAATAAAGGTGCACTACACACTACTTTTGAATTCATTATATTTGCGTATACAATGCAGTTAATCGCGATTAATCGGAGAAACAGTGCGATTAACTTCGATTAACATTTTTAATCGTTGCCCAGCCCTAATATATATATGTATATATATACATATATACAGTATATATACATATATGTATATTTATACACGTATATATATACATATATATGTATATACAGTATATATATACATATATGTAAATATATATATGTGTGTGTGTATATATATATATATTCATTGTGTCATCTTATTATTTTTTGTATGCTGTCAATGACTGTACATGTCACACAGTCAGCGGATTCTCCAAATTTTCATAGATAAATGTCTCCCTTTTCAGTGATATTAGAACATACTTGGCTGGCTTCAGGTTGGTGCAGACTAGCAGTGCTATGCTCCAACTGCTTCAGCAAGTTAGCCTAGCCACACGCTAGCTCATAGTTTCCATGACTTCGTTCTTGAATTCAACACATATCTCCCACTTCTGCTCAGCACTGTTCTTCACACTCGCTTTTTCTTCACGACCAGGCTCGGAAATACAAAGTTGTGTCTAAAATCTAATGCTAGCGAGTACACATTGGGTGGTTGACCGTGAGATTAGCAACAGAAAAATAATGGCGGGGATGCTCGTGACTGCAGTGTTTGCTTGCAACTTAAAGCATAAGGATTAGATGAGAGACAGCTTTTGTGTCCCACCACTGGTGAGTAGCTATGGGCAAGGCGAAGAAGTGTCACTCCGACAGAAAAGTAGTTCCTCTGTGTTAGCTCTTACAATACCAATGTCGTTATAGCATGTAACTGGAACCTTGTTGGTGGTTTTTGGATGTTTTCTTACACAGCTTTGTGGGCCGAAAAGATGTACTCCATTACCTGCATTGTTAGCCACCTCTTACTAGCAGTTGGTTATTATTTGGAAGGCTCAAAAAAGGTAAAGAAGTGTTGTTGCGTCACTTAGGGACTGTGGATGATGGGAAAATAAATCAAAACGTGCAGTTTTCCTTCAACACAAACCAGTGACGATCTGAGTGGAATAATTGTCAAGAAACAACAAAACAAGATTTTATTATTATTTGACTGAAATGGCCCCAATGGGACAAGCGGTAGGAAATGGATGGATGGATGGGTTTTGAGGTTACCAGATGTCCTGTGCGGGTCCTCGGTAAAGAAGGAGCTTTTGCATCGACAAGCCTCCTGTCGAGTTACACAGCAGCAATTGTGCATCCTGTCCAGTGCAATGTAAGCTTCAAAATAAAAGCATTTCAGTCTCAGCAGGAAAGCACTTAAACATCTGAAGTCATTTGCAGAATTGCAACGCGCATTCAATGAAGTTAAAGTAGCAATGATTGTCTCACACACACACTCGGTGTGATCAAATTTGTCCTCTGCATTTGACCCCCCTGGGAAGTGAGGGGAGCAGTGAGCAGCAGCGGTGCCACGCCCGGGAATAATTTAAAGTGATTTAACCCCCAATTCCAAGCCTTGATGCTGAGTGCCAAGCAGGGAGGAGTTTTTGGGGTTTGAACTCACAACCTCCCCATCTGAGGGCGGACACTAACCACCAGGCCACTGAGTAGGAGAAATCACTGGCTAATCATTGTTTTACTTTCACAATAAGTATGTCAGAAAAATAGGAAATAATTACATCTGGATACATTCAATTTTTATATACCGAATTTTATACAACAATTTTTTTGGGCACTGAATTTTTCTGCACTGATTTTTTTTTTACCATTAATTTTTACACCCTGATTTTGTTGTTGTTGTTGTACGAAACGTTTCTGAACTAATTTTTCTCACACCAAATATTTATACCCTGAATTTTTTCACACTGATTTTTTTACATACTGTTTCTTTTTTGCCCTGAATTTTTTTTTTTTTTTACATTTTATAGACTGCTTTTTGTCATCACTGAATTTTATGTGGACTGGGTTTTTTTTACACTGAATTTTTACACATTGAATATTTCTTTTGTACTGAACATTTTTGAACTTTTTTTTTTACAACAAATATTTATACCCTGAATTTTATTACACTGAATTTTTGCATACTGATTTTATTATTCCCTGATTTTTTTTTTGCACTGAATTTTTCTGCACCCATTTTTTATACCCTTTGTTTTTATACTTATTTTTTTTTGTACTATACGTTTCTGAACTATTTTTTTTACACCAAATATTTATACCCTGAATTTTTTTACACTGATTTTTTACATACTGTTTTTTTTTGGCCTGATTTTTTTTTTTTTTTTTTACATTTTATAGACTGCTTTTTGTCATCACTGAATTTTATGTGGACTGGGTTTTTTTTACACTGAATATTTTTTTGTACTGAACGTTTTTGAACTATTTTTTTTACACCAAATATTTATACCCTAAATTTTATTACACTGAATTTTTGCATACTAATTTTTTTATTCCCAGATTTTTTCTGCACTGAATTTTTCTGCACTATTTTTTTGTACATTTATACACAGATTTTTTTTTGCACTGAATTTTTCTGCACTCGTTTTTTATACCCTTTGTTTTTATACACTTATTTTTTTTTGTACTATACGTTTCTGAACTATTTTTTTACACCAAATATTTATACCCTGAATTTTTTTACACTGAATTTTTACATACTGTTTTTTTTTGCCCTGGATTTTTTTTTTTTTACATTTTATAGACTGCTTTTTGCCATCACTGAATTTTATGTGGACTGGTTTTTTTTTACACTGAATATTTTTTTTGTACTGAACGTTTTTGAACTATTTTTTTTTACACCAAATATTTATACCCTAAATTTTATTACACTGAATTTTTGCATACTGATTTTTTTATTCCCTGATTTTTTTTTTGCACTGAATTTTTCTGCAGTATTTTTTTGTACATTTATACACAGATTTTTTTTTGCACTGAATTTTTCTGCACTCATTTTTTATACCCTTTGTTTTTATACACTTATTTTTTTTGTACTATACGTTTCTGAACTATTTTTTTTACACCAAATATTTATACCCTGAATCTTTTTACACTGATTTTTTACATACTGTTTTTTTTTTGGCCTGAATTTTTTTTTTTTTTTTTACATTTTATAGACTGCTTTTTGTCATCACTGAATTTTATGTGGACTGGGTTTTTTTTACACTGAATATTTTTTTTGTACTGAACGTTTTTGAACTATTTTTTTTACACCAAATATTTATACCCTAAATTTTATTACACTGAATTTTTGCATACTGATTTTTTTATTCCCTGATTTTTTTTTTGCACTGAATTTTTCTGCACTATTTTTTTGTACATTTATACACAGATTTTTTTTTGCACTGAATTTTTCTGCACTCATTTTTTATACCCTTTGTTTTTATACACTTATTTTTTTTGTACTATACGTTTCTGAATTATTTTTTTGACACCAAATATTTATACCCTGAATTTTTTTACATACTGTTTTTTTTTTGGCCTGAATTTTTTTTTTTTTTTTTACATTTTATAGACTGCTTTTTGTCATCACTGAATTTTATGTGGACTGGGTTTTTTTTACACTGAATATTTTTTTTGTACTGAACGTTTTTTAACTATTTTTTTTAACACCAAATATTTATACCCTAAATTTTATTACACTGAATTTTTGCATACTGATTTTTTTATTCCCAGATTTTTTCTGCACTGAATTTTTCTGCACTATTTTTTTGTACATTTATACACCGATTTTTTTTTGCACTGAATTTTTCTGCACTCATTTTTTATACCCTTTGTTTTTATACACTTATTTTTTTTGTACTATACGTTTCTGAACTATTTTTTTTACACCAAATATTTATACCCTGAATTTTTTTACACTGATTTTTGACATACTGTTGTTTTTTTTGCCCTGAATTTTTTTTTTTTTTTACATTTTATAGACTGCTTTTTGCCATCACTGAATTTTATGTGGACTGGGTTTTTTTTACACTGAATTTTTACACATTGAATATTTTTTTTGTACTGAATGTTTTTGAACTATTTTTTTTACACCAAATATTTATATCCTTATTTTTTTACACTGATTTTTTACATACTATTTATTATTTCTTTATTTTTTTTACATTTTATACACAGATTTTTGTCTTTTTTGAATTTTATTTGCACTGGGGTTTTTTTACACCCTTAATTTTTAAACACTTATAGTTTAACAAACTGAATTTTTAAAGAAAAAAATCTGTTCAATTAAATGGTCACCATAATTTCACAAAATTCAAAAGCAAAACAAAATTTGGCTACATAAATTCAGTGTAAAAAAATTAAAATAAAATAATAATCGAAATAAAGACAGACATTAATTCCCATACTATTCAATGTATATGTTTAACGTGTCTGGACTTGTGATGAGTTTGCAGACAGCGATCACACAATGGACTTTTTTACAGGTTTTATTGTGAAAATGAAGCGAAAATGAAAGTAAAAACTTCTTCTCTTTGACTCCCCAGCCTCCCAAGCAGCGAAGTTTAAAAGACTACTGAAATAAGATGTTCTTATTTAAACGGGGATAGCAGGTCCATTCTATGTGTCATACTTGATCATTTCGCGATATTGCCTTATTTTTGCTGAAAGGATTTAGTAGAGAACATCCACGATAAAATTCGCAACTTTTGGTCGCTAATAAAAAAGCCTTGCCTTTACCAGAAGTAGCAGACGATGACATCACAAAGGTGAGGGCTCCTCACATCCTCACATTGTTTATAATTACGGCCGCCAGCAGCGAGAGCTATTTGGACAGAGAAAGCGACAATTTCCCCATTAATTTGAGCAAGGATGAAAGATTTGTGGATGATGATATTGATAGCGAAGGACTAGAAAAAAAAAGAAAAAGCGACGGCTCCGGGCGGCGGCAGTGTGAGCGTTTCAGATGTAATTAGACACATTTACTAGGATAATTCTGGATGATCCCTTATCTGCTTATTGTTTTAATAGTGTTTTGGTGAGATTGTAAAGACATACCTCGAGGTCGGATGGCTGCGGTGAACACGCAGTGTCTCTGAGAGAAGCCGAGGAGCCAGGCTCACAGCTACCTTTTAAACAGCTACTGCAGGAGGACGAATAATCCAATGATACATCACAATTTTCCCATCCAAAAACATGCTGTTTGACATAGAGAAAAATGTTTCTTGACTGCTCTGTTTTAAAAACAAAGAAACACCGGCTGTGTCTCGGTGCTAAAGGCAGCTGCAATCCACCGCTTTCCACCAACAGCATTCTTCTTTGACGTCTCCATTACTAATTGAACAAATTGCAAAAGATTCAGCAACACAGATGTCCAAAATACTGTGTAATTATGCGATGAAAAGAGACGGCTTTTAGCCGTAAGTGGTGCTGAGCTAATATTTTCTGACAGTCCGTGATGTCACGCGCACACGTCATCATTCCGCGACATTTTCAACAAGAAACTCCGCGGGAAATTTAAAATTGCAATTTAGTAAACTAAAAAGGCTGTATTGGCATGTGTTGCAATGTTAATATTTCATCATTGATATATAAACTATCAGACTGCGTGGTGGCTAGTAGTGGGTTTTAGTAGGCCTTTAACATTTTGAAGAAATACACACTATCATGATACTGCACTGATTCTATAAAAGAAGAAATACACACTATAATAAAACAGCATTTACTCTATATAAGATGCAAAATTTTGACAACATTTTGAAGAAATACAAACTATCATGATACTACATTGACTCTATATAGGATGCAAAAAGTCAACACTGCCGATTAGCGGCCAAAATAAAGAACTGCGTGGGACGGAAGTTAAATAAAAACACATTTACAGTATTACACATACTTACAAATGAAGTAAAAAAATCACACCCAACTCCTTCTCTGTGACGCCAAGAATGACAAAAGTAAGCCGTTGGTTTGTGTTAGAAAAGGACACACAACACCACGAGTGAGGCGGAAGGGGAGGAGCTACAGAAGCTCAGGGAAACTACGGAAGCCAGGAAGGAGTCACAGAAAAATAACAGTCCAATCAACAAAAATAGGAACTCTTTTATAAATAAATAAATGGGTTGTACTTGTATAGCGCTTTTCTTTTGAGATAAAATTCACTCAAACACAATACTATAATAACAAATTATAAACGAAATATTAATAAAGTGCATGTTTTACTTCATTACACCTATATATATGTTTTAGGGTACATCAATCAATCAATCAATGATTATTTATATAGCCCTAAATCACAAGTGTCTCAAAGGGCTGCACAAGCTACAACGACATCCTCTGTGAACAGAGCCCACATAAGGGCAAGGAAAAACTCACCCCAGTGGGATGTCAATGTGAATGACTATGAGAAACCTTGGAGAGGACCGCAGATGTGTTAGACCCCCCCTCTAGGGGAGAGCGGATGCAATGGACGTCGAGTTTGTCTAATATAATATTGTGAAAGTCCAGTCCATGGTGGATCTAACATAATAGTGAGAGTCTTGAGCTGTTCTGCAAAGAAGAATGGGCAAATATTTCAGTCACAAGATTTGCAAAGCTGGTAGAGACATAGCCTAAAAGGCTTGCATCTGGAATTGCAGTAAAAGGTGCTTACACAAAGTACTGAATCAGGGGCTTGAATTCTACAATGCCTTTTTTTACATTATTTGTAAAAAATATGTCACAAATGTATACCACTTTTTGTCTTTGAATAAAATTCCAACAAAACATGTGTGATTGTAATGTTAATTATAGAAAAGTTCAAGGGGTATGATTTGAATACTTTTGCAAGCAACTGTAGGTATTATATCCAGCTACTCCACATTTTTATGTCTCCATTTTGCTTCATTTCAAGATGCAATTGATAAAACATCTATCAATTATCATTTCCATATTTTACTTCTGATATGAAACCAATTCATATGTATGTGTTGTTTATTTTCTGTTTACATTCATATTCAGTACATCTACACTTTGAAGTTTCCATTTGATCTCAATTGCTTCAAGACACAATTAATCAACAATTGATTGATTATTATGCCCATTTTTAACTTCTGATATAAAACCATTTCATATGTAGATATTGTTTACGGTGTGTTTACATGTACAGTACAGGCCACAAGTCTGGACACACCTTCTCATTTCAATGTGTTTCTTTGTTTTCATGACTATTTACATTGTAGCTCGGGCCTGGGCAATTATTTTGAGTCGGGCGCCAAATTTAGAGAAAAAAAATAGGTCTTGGTGCTAATATATCTATTTTTAGGAACACTAATACAAAAATCACAATAATGTCTGACAGATCGCCTTAAAAAACGGAATGAAATTTTCATTTTTTTTTACTGAATGAGACACCCAGAATGTACATGAAAATAAAGAATGTGGGATTTACAATATTAACTATTAATGATAAAACAGTAAATATTGACAACATATGAACGCCACATGTATATATAGGTAGCGACTTGTCCAGGGTGTACGACGCCTTCCGCCCAATTGCAGCTGAGATAGGCTCCAGCACCACCGCGATTTCAAAAGGCACAAGCGGTAGAAAATGGATGGATGGATAGGTGTACAGTATAGCAGTACTAGTTGAGTACCGCTATATTAATGAATCATATTCGGTACTATACTGCCTCTAAAAAGCTCTGGTTTCCCACCCCCTTTTTTTTTTACAGGCATGATGGTGCTTCATCGTCACGTGGCGACATTGCTGCTTTTAGGAGCAGAGGAGCATGTTGGGCAGCGCACACACACAGAGTACTTACAAGCAGACACAGTGTGTAGACAGAAAAGGGAGAATGGACGCATTTTGGTGTAAAAAGTCAAGATAAAGGTGAAGTTATAACACTGAAACACCCTCAGGAAGAGCTGTTTAAGACATGGCTAGCTAGCTAGCGGCTAACGTCCATCCAGTGTTTTAGCTACTTCTAAATCACTAATCCTAGCCTCCTTGGCGACAAATAAAGTAAGTTTCTTACATGTAGCATTATCACTGGAGGACGAGGAATAGCTAAACATGCTTCACTACACACCGTAAGAGGATACAATAGCTCACCGGCATCACAATGTAAACAAATGCCATGGGAGGATCTACACCTGACATCCACTGTAATGATACCAAGTACAGCAGGTATCTAGTCGATACTACTATGATTACATGATATTTTTTACCATCATAAAATATTTTTTCCTTTTTCTAAATTCATATAATGTTTACCAAGTCAGTAAATTCTTCCCTGGACACATGAGGACTTGGAATATGAGCAATGTATGATCCGGGAACTACTTGGTATCGCATCCATACCTAAATGTGTGGTATCATCCAGAACTAATGTCAAAAATCCAAGAAGAGAAGAATAAGTGATTATTACATTTTAACAAAAGTGTAGATAGAACATGTTCAAACAGAAAATACGCCGATATTAACAGTAAATGAACAAGTAGATTAATAATATTTTTTTTACAGTTTGTCCCTCATAATGTGTACAACATAAAAGGTGTATAAATGACACAATATGTTACTGCAGACTAATTAGGAGTCTTTGTTTGTTTACTTACTACTAAAAGACAAGTTGTCTAGTATGTTCAACATTTTATTTAAGGACTAAATTACAATAATAAACATATGTTTCATGTACCCTAATTTTTGTGGTCCCCTTTGTTTAGAAAAGTATCAAAATACATTTTGGGGCCGGCACAAAAATATCGGTATCGGGACTATATATATATATATATATATATATATATATATATATATATATATATATATGTATGTAGCCGGTTCGAGTCTGCGTTGTGTGGTTGCTTTGAGGACAAGAGGACTCCGTGGTTGCCTTTAGCCGAAACAGGTGGCGTATTTATTTTTACCTGTATGAAATATTCAGGAAACAGTGCCGCCGCGTTAACTCAGGACTCAGCAGCAAAACAGTCTAAAATGGAGGGAAAACTTCAATGAAACGCCGCAGCCACTGTGTGTGTGTGAGCGACAAAACGCCACCGAACAGTACACCAGCAAAAAGTTCGCTAAAACACTCAAACTATGAGCAGAAGAAGTGTACATAACCATATAAGCAACACAAGAGCACATTATAATCTTGTTTCACAGCCAAACACTTTAAAAAACACAAGAGCGGGGAGAAAGACTTACTGCCTCACGCATGTCTCAGCAACGAGTGAGGACTAATGTCACTTCCGGAAGAAGGTAGGATTTCAAAATAAATGACAAATTCTCCCAAAACGAACTATTTCCTGAAAAACTGACAAAATAAAAGTGACGATGGATATCATAGAGAAATCAAATAAAACGTGAGGGATTTTTGGTGGAATGCATACAATATAAGTTATATACCTGCTACATACATATATATATATATATATATATATATATATATACATATATACGTGTGTGCGTATATATATACACACACATATATAGATATATATATACACACACGTATATATGTATATATATATACATGTGTGTGTATATATATACATATATACATATATGTATATATATACATATATATATATACACACACGTATATATATATATACGTGTGTGTATATATATATATATATAAAATGTGTGTGTGTGTGTATATATATACATATATATAGATATATATATACACATATATACACACACGTATACAAATATGTATATATATATATATACATATAAATGTATATAGTCCCGATACGATCATGATACTGATACCAATACATATATATATACATATATATATATATATATATATATATATATATATATGTATATATATATATATATATATATATATACACACGTATATATATATGTGTGTATATATATATGTGTGTGTGTGTATATATACATATATATAGATATATATAGACACACACATACATATATGTAAATATATATATATATATATATATATATATATAGTCCCGATACGATCATGATACTGATACCAATACCAATACCAATACCAATATATATATATATCTATATATATACATATATATACATATATATATATATACACATATATACACACACGTATATATATATATATATATATATATATATATATATATATATATATATATATATATATATATATATATATATATATATATATATATACATATACGGGCTTCACGGTGGCAGAGGGGTTAGTGCGTCTGCCTCACAATACGAAGTTCCTGCAGTCCTGGGTTCAAATCCAGGCTCGGGATCTTTCTGTGTGGAGTTTGCATGTTCTCCCCGTGAATGCGTGGGTTCCCTCCGGGTACTCCGGCTTCCTCCCACCTCCAAAGACATGCACCTGGGGATAGGTTGATTGGCAACACTAAATTGGCCCTAGTGTGTGAATGTGAGTGTGAATGTTGTCTGTCAATCTGTGTTGGCCCTGTGATGAGGTGGCGACTTGTCCAGGGTGTACCCCGCCTTCCGCCCGATTGTAGCTGAGATAGGCACCAGCGCCCCCCGCGACCCCAAAAGGGAATAAGCGGTAGAAAATGGATGGGATGGATATATATACTCCCGATACCAATATTTTTGTACTGGCACCAAAATGTATTTTGATACTTTTCTAAACAAAGGGGACCACAAAAATTAGGGTACATGAAACATATGTTTATTATTGTCATTTAGTCCTTAAATAAAATATTGAACATACTAGACAACTTGTCTTTTAGTAGTAAGTAAACAAACAAAGACTCCCAATTAATCTGCAGTAACATATTGTGTCATTTATACATCTATTATTTTGTACACATTATGAGGGACAAACTGTAAAAAATTGATTATTAATCCATTCGTTCATTTACTGTTAATATCTGCTTATTTTCTGTTTGAACATGTTCTATCTACACTTCTGTAAAATGTAATAATCACTTATTCTTCTCTTCTTGGATACTTGACATTAGTTCTGGATGATAACACACATTTAGGTATCGCTGCGATACCAAGTAGTTACAGGATCATACATTGGTCATATTCAAAGTCCTCATGTGTCCAGGGACATATTTACTGACTTGGTTAACATTATTTGAATTTTTTAAAAAGCAGAAAATATTTTATGATGGTAAAAAATATAATGTAATCATAGTAGTATCGTCTAGATAGCTGCTGTACTTGGTATCATTACAGTGGATGTCAGGTATAGATCCACCCATGTCATTTGTTTACATTGTGACGCCGGTGAGCTATTGTATCCTCCTACAGTGTGGAGTGAAGCATGTTTCGCTATTCTTCGTCCTCCAGTGATAATGTTACGTGTAAAAAAAACTTACTTTATTTGTCGCCATGGATATAAATCCATAAACATGGAAGCAGGCAGTGTTGCCCTCACGTGACCTCATGCCCTTCCCAACATGGCCGCGCGCTGCGCCCACAGTGGCGATGCAAAAACCGAGGGTTTCCGATCAGAGCCGAGTGTCAAGTTCGGGATGTAAACAGCGTCATTGCTTCACTGCAGCACACAAACGAGTCGACTTTGAGCGCAACTGACCTCCAAAGACAACTGGACTTGCTTAATTCTTCTGCGGGAAGAAAATGTAAGTTTTACTGCAATCTTCTCCATAACACCAAGTGTGCTAGAATCTCCTCCGTCACACCAAGCGTACTAGAATATTGTCCTTCACACAAAGTGTGCTAGAATCTTTTCCATAACACCAAGTGTGCTAGAATCTCCTCCTTCACACCCAGTGTGTCCTAATATCTCCTCCATAACACCAAGTGTGCTTGAATCTTGTCCTTCAGACCGAGTGTGCTATAATATCCTCCATAACATCGAATGTGCTATAATCCCCTCCATAAAACCAAGTGTGCTAGAATCTTCTCCTTCACACCGAGTGTGCTAGAATCTCCTCCATAAAACCGAGTGTGCTATAATGTCCTCCATTAAACCAAGTGTGCTAGAATCTTCTCCATAACGAGTGTGCTAGAATCTACTCCAGAACATAGAGTGTGCTATAATCTCCTCCATAACACCAAGTGTCCTAGAATCTTCTCCGTCACACCAAGTGTGCTAAAATGTTGTCCTTCACGCCGAGTGTGCTAGAATCTTCTCCATAACACCGAGTGTGCTAGAATCTCCTCCATAACACCAAGTGTGCTAGAACCTCTTCCTTCACACCAAGTGTGCAATCCCCTCCATAACACCAAGTGTGCTAGAATCTTGTCCTTCACACCAAGTGTGCAATCCCCTCCATAACACCAAGTGTGCTAGAATCTTATCCATAACACCAAGTGTGCTAGAATCTCCTCCTTCACACCAAGTGTGCTAGGATCTTGTCCTTCACACCGAGTGTGCTAGAATATTCTGCATAACACCGAGTGTGCTAGAATCTCCTCCATAACACCAAGTCTGCTAGAATCTTCTCCATAACACCAAGTGTGCTAAAATCTCCTCCGTCACACCAAGCGTACTAGAATCTTGTCCTTCACACCAAGTGTGCTAGAATCTTGTCCTTCACACCAAGTGTGCAATCCCCTCCATAACACCAAGTGTGCTAGAATCTTATCCATAACACCGAGTGTGCTAGAATCTCCTCCTTCACACCAAGTGTGCTAGAATCTTGTCCTTCACACCGAGTGTGCTAGAATCTTCTGCATAACACCGAGTGTGCTAGAATCTCCTCCATAACACCAAGTGTGCTAGAATCTTCTCCATAACACCAAGTGTGCTAAAATCTCCTCCGTCACACCAAGCGTACTAGAATCTTGTCCTTCACACCAAGTGTGCTAGAATCTTCTCCATAACACCGAGTGTGCTAGAATCTCCTCCATAACACCAAGTGTGCTAGAACCTTGTCCTTCACACCAAGTGTGCAATCCCCTCCATAACACCAAGTGTGCTAGAATCTTATCCATAACACCGAGTGTGCTAGATACTCCTCCTTCACACCAAGTGTGTTAGAATCTTGTCCTTCACACCGAGTGTGCTAGAATATTCTGCATAACACCGAGTGTGCTAGAATCTCCTCCATAACACCAAGTGTGCTAGAATCTTCTCCATAACACAGAGTGTGCTAGAATCTCCTCCATAACACCAAGTGTGCTAGAATCTTCTCCATAACACCAAGTGTGCTAAAATCTCCTCCGTCACACCAAGCGTACTAGAATCTTGTCCTTCACACCAAGTGTGCTAGAGTCTTGTCCTTCACACCAAGGGTGCAATCCCCTCCATAACACCAAGTGTGCTAGAATCTTATCCATAACACAGAGTGTGCTAGAATCTCCCCCTTCACACCAAGTGTGCTAGACACTTGTCCTTCACACCGAGTGTGCTAGAATCTTCTGCATAACACCGAGTGTGCTAGAATCTCCTCCATAACACCAAGTGTGCTAGAATCTTCTCCATAACACAGAGTGTGCTAAAATCTTCTCCGTCACACCAAGCGTACTAGAATCTTGTCCTTCACACCAAGTGTGCTACAATCTTTCCCATAACACCGAGTGTGCTAGAATCTTTTCCATAACACCGAGTGTGCTAGAATCTTCTCCATAACACAGTGTGCTACAATCTTCTCCTTCACACCGAGTGTGCTAGAATCTTCTGCATAACACCGAGTGTTCTAGAATCTCCTCCATAACACCAAGTGTGCTAGAATCTTCTCCATAACACAGAGTGTGCTAAAATCTCCTCCGTCACACCAAGCGTACTAGAATCTTGTCCTTCACACCAAGTGTGCTAGAATCTTGTCCTTCACACCAAGTGTGCTACAATCTTTTCCATAACACCGAGTGTGCTAGAATCTTTTCCATAACACCGAGTGTGCTAGAATCTTCTCCATAACACAGTGTGCTACAATCTTCTCCTTCACACCAAGTGTGCTAGAATCTCCTCCATAACAGCAAGTGTGCTATAATCGTCTGCGATTTAATTGCAAATGCGTTTGCCGCCAAATGGCTCGTAAAAAGTGCTTCACGAGACAACTTGACTTTGCTTACAGCGTCAACGACGTCACCTTTGACCCAGAGGACGTCACCTTTGACCCAGAGGACGTCACCTTTGACCCAGAGGACGTCACCTTTGACCCAGAGGACGTCACTTTTGACCCAGAGGACGTCACCTTTGACCCCAAAGACTCGGACACGATGCTGCAGTGTTTCCACCTGCTGCTGCTGGAGCCCGCCAAGACCATGGCCAGCAAAATAAAGGTAGGCCACGTGGTGTCACCTGGTGTCACGTGGTGTCACCTGGTGTCATGTGGTGTCACGTGGTGTCACCTGGTGTCATGTGGTGTCACCTGGTGTCATGTGGTGTCATGTGGTGTCATGTGGTGTCATGTGGTGTCATGTGGTGTCATGTGGTGTCACCTGGTGTCATGTGGTGTCACCTGGTGTCATGTGGTGTCACCTGGTGTCATGTGGTGTCACCTGGTGTCACCTGGTGTCATGTGGTGTCATGTGGTGTCACCTGGTGTCATGTGGTGTCATGTGGTGTCACCTGGTGTCATGTGGTGTCATGTGGTGTCATGTGGTGTCACGTGGTGTCACCTGGTGTCATGTGGTGTCACCTGGTGTCACCTGGTGTCATGTGGTATCATGTGGTGTCATGTGGTGTCACCTGGTGTCATGTGGTGTCACCTGGTGTCACCTGGTGTCATGTGGTGTCATGTGGTGTCACCTGGTGTCACCTGGTGTCATGTGGTGGCACCTGGTGTCATGTAGTGTCATGTGGTGTCACGTGGTGTCATGTGGTGTCACCTGGTGTCATGTGGTGTCACCTGGTGAGACCTGGTGTCATGTGGTGTCACCTGGTGTCATGTGGTGTCACCTGGTGTCATGTGGTGTCACGTGGTGTCACCTGGTGTCATGTGGTGTCACGTGGTGTCACCTGGTGTCACCTGGTGTCATGTGGTGTCACCTGGTGTCACCTGGTGTCACCTGGTGTCATGTGGTGTCACCTGGTGTCATGTGGTGTCACCTGGTGTCATGTGGTGTCACCTGGTGTCATGTGGTGTCACGTGGTGTCACCTGGTGTCATGTGGTGTCACGTGGTGTCACCTGGTGTCACCTTCTTTCCATGGTACAAAAGAGAGAGCAGTTGCCAGGTGTAGTGTGTTGGATCCTCCAGGTGAGAAGGTCTCCTTTCCAGTTGGACCTGCTGCCTTCAAAACTGCTGATCTTGCTCTTTTGTCCAGGCGTCAAACTATGAAAACACTTCACTCCAAAATAACTCACTGCATCAACTCCACCTCAGCTCAAATACAAACATCTTTCCATCACTTTATTGTTTGGATCTGATCAGAGATTGTATCTCAATCATTAGCTGGAATACATTTGAAGCTACTTTATTGTAGTTTGTAGTTGCTTATTAAAAGCAATAATTGAAGTTTGTCCAATTTTTAAAATACTTTCATTGGCTCGCAATAAGTACACATTTAATCTTTTATTTGGATGACACATCTGAGGATCAATATAGCAAATAAATTTTGTATGAACATATAGAAAAAAAAATATGATGACATAGAACAAAATATTTTGTATAAAATATATAAACATAAATATGACAACATATAACATATATATTTAGTATGAACATATATAAATATGACAACATAAAACATATATATTTAGTTTGAACATATATAAACATGACAACATAGAAATTATATATTTAGTTCGAACATATATAAACATATATAAACATAAATATGACAACATAGAACAAATATAATTTTTATAAAATACATAAACATAAATGTGACAACATATAACATATACATTTAGTATGAACATATGTGAACATAAATATGACAACATATAACAAAAATATTTTGTATAAACATAAATAAAATTAATATGACAACATAGAACAAATATCATTTGTATAAAATATACAAACATAAATATGACAACATGTAACAAATGTATTTTGCATAAACGCATAGAAACATAAATTAAACATACAACATATAATAAATATACACAACATATAATAAATATACATGATATGATAAATATACAACATATTTTAAAGATACAACATATATTAATTAAATAAGATATAATAAATATACAAGACGTATTAAATACACAACATATATTAAATAAACAACATATACTATAGATACAACATATAATTAATAATACAACATATAATAAATAATACAACATATATTAAATATACAGCATAATAAATATACAACATATAAAAAATATTACAACAAATAATAAATAATAAAACATATAATAAATAATCAACATACAAACTACAAAAGCAGTGAAGTAGTCAGGTTGTGTAAAAGGTAAATAAAAAGAGAATACAACAAATCCTTTTCAACTTATATTCAATTGAATAGACTGCAAAGACAAGATATTTCATCTTCACACTGACAAACTTTGCTATTTCATGCAAATATTAGCTCATTTGGAATGTGATGCCTGCAACATGTTTCAAAAAAGCTGGCGCAAGTGGCAAAAAAGAGTGAGAAAGTTGAGGAATGCTCATCAAAGACTTATTTGGAACATGCCACAGGTGAACAGGCTAATTGGGAACAGGTGGGTGCCATGATTGGCTATAAAAGCAGCTTCCATGAAATCCTCACTCATTCACAAACAAGGACAGGGCGAGGGTCACCACTTTGTCAACAAAGTGAGCAAATTGTTTAAGAACAACATTTCTCAAGCAACTATTGCAAGGAATTTAGGGATTTCACCATCTACGCTCCGTTATATCATCAAAAGGTTGAGAGAATGTGGAGAAATCACTGCACGTAAGCCATGATATTACTCACCTTCCATCCCTCAGGCGCTACTGCATCAAAAAGCCACATCAGTGTGTAAAGGATATCACCACTTGGGCTAAGGAACTCTTCAGAAAACCACTATCAGTAACTACAGTTGGTCGCTACATCTGAAAGTGCAAGTTAAAACTCTACAATGCAAAGCCAAAGCCATTTATCAACAACACCCAGAAACACTTTGCTGGGCCCGAGCTCATCTAAGTGGATACAAAGTGGAAAAGTGTTCTGTGGTCTGACGAGTCCACATTTCAAATTGTTTTAGTGGCCAAGGCATGGGTAACTTACACATCTGTGAAGGCACCATTAATGCTGAAAGGTCCATACAGGTTTTGGAGCAACATATGTTGTTATCGTGGACGCCCCTGTTTATTTCAGCAACAGGTTGCCAAGCCAGATGTTACAACAGCGTGGCTTCATAGTAAAAGAGTGCGGGTACTAGACTGGCCTGCCTGTAGTCCAGACATTGAAAATGTGCGAAGGCTAAAATATGAGGCGGGAGACTGTTGAACAACTTAAGCTGTACATCAAGCAAGAATTGGAAAGAATTCCACTTCAAAAATGTGTCTCCTCAGTTCCCAAACCTTTACTGAGTGTTGTTCAAAGGAAAGGCCAAGTAACACACTGGTAAACATAATGATTAAGTTTGTGAGTGTGAAGATGAAATATCTTGTCTCTGCAGTCTATTCAATTGAATATAAGTTGAAAAGGATTTGTTGCATTCTCTTTTTATTTACCTTTTACACAACCTGACTACTTGACTAGTTTTGGGCTTTGTACATTTGTGGGGTGGTACTTGGTGAGAGAAGTCTGTGGAAGACTGCTGTGTCCCTGGTGCCAAAAGCTTGGGGGCCCTTGATCCAGGGGGTTGTGGTTCTGAAACATCCCAGACTTCTTTAAACCCAGCTTCTGTAACACGTTAGCAACGTTAGCCTGCATGCTCGCACCAGGAACCTAAAACCCGGAAAGGCAAACCTCACTTTGTCCAAAGCTCTTTTCCACAGAGTTGACTTTGGTTTTTGGCCTCCAGGCGCTGAACTCCAAAGCGAAGAAGAAGCCCGAAGTCCTGGAGGATGACCAGCAACTTGTGGCGGAACTGGCTAAAGACCTGAGCCGGGTGTGCCAGGTGTGTTCACACCTCTTGTGTACCTGGAACTATGTCTCATCCAACACATTTCATGTCCTTGCAATGTGCAAATTCTGCCACACGAGGGCACTGTTCACCACCAAGACCACTTCAGAACTGCATGTTTTTTTTCCTACTTTTTCTCTTCCTACTTGTTCTTCCAACGTTGTACAAACAGGCATGTCAGGTTAAGTCTCATACCCTAAAAAAAAAATAATTAATGAATGTTTGGCGTGTGGTGCATCTAATAATTGTCAGGTTCAAACACCAAACTATCTATTAAACAAGACTAGAAGCAAGGAATCAAACAGATACAGGATTTTATTTAGATCATGAGGAGAGTGCGTGGAACTGCACCCTCGTACAGTGTCACCCCACCCTCCGAGGAAAGAGTTCCAAGCCTCCTCCTTTATTTGGGCATTCCCTGATTACATAGCTGCAGCTGCTTCTAAGGGGAGGAGTCTCATTATACACTGCTACACTGGGTCATAAACAGTTCAAATAAAAAAAGATGCTTGGAGCGGTGTCAGGTTTGCCCCCTCTCTGCTTGTAGATTCCGGGTCCTGATAAGGTCCTTCCTGTGGCTGTCCAAGATCTCAGAAACCGACACTTCTACGGCACATTCCATCGCACACAGTGGAGGTTTATGAGCTGTTTGCCTTTTGCTTGATAAGATCAAAGACAGCTTTGTGAGCACCAGTGGATGGTAACCAGGGCAACCTGAACTCAAAACAAACAAGTTGTGTGATAACTTATTATTTTGACAATAATAATTATCATTGTTATTGTTATTTGGGTAGACACTGCCTGGGTTCCGTTCACATTTCAACCCATAGGCTGCCAATTCCCGGTACCTGGGGGTCGATACTGGTACTTGTCGATAGCAAATTTCGGTACTTCTATGTGTTTTAGTAAATGTTAATTGTTTATCAATAAAATTGTATGTTTTAATGCAATATTTAAAAATGATAACTGTTCTGTCCAGTTACTATTTCTTATTTGGTCATTTACATTTGTGTGCTATGTTGCGCCCTACCAAGTGTTGATACTGTAAGTAACGTACTCATTACAAACCAGCTGTTTGACCGCAGCATTCATTATAGTTATAGTTTGCATCACCACGTAGCAAAAAAAAAAAAAAAAAAACATTTTTTTTTTACGTCGGAACGTTTTCTACCAAGCACACTTGCTTTGTTGGTCTTGAAAATGTCAACATTACTAGAGTTGGTTTGTCCGAGTCCGCTCTCAGTGCTGCTTGAGTGATTGTTGAAGAGGCTCATTTTGCCTTCTGATGTGTATTTATAAATGGTGGATTTATATACTTTTGTCAGGTTCAAACACTGATGACATCTATTAAACCAGACAGGCAGCAAGGAATTAAGCAGAGACAGAATAAAATTTGGCTCAATTGAGGAGAGACGTCCGGGCTGTACTCTTGTGAGTCTCCATCTCGCTCTGGCGAAAGATTGTACGCCTCCTCTTTTATGTGGAATTTCTCTGGTTACATAGCAATAGCTGTTTCTATGGGACAGGGGTCGTAAACAGCCATCGCCTCTGGTTACAAACAGTTCAAAGAAAAGGTCGTAAAACAGTTAAAGGTAAGGGTTGTGAAACGGTGCAAAGAACAGGTCGCCTCGAGGAGAGTCTGGCCCTGCCTCCTCTCCGCTTTGTAGTTCTTGGGTCAAGACAAAATCTTCCAGTGGATTACAATACATGAAAGCAACAGAACACCTTCATGTTGCTTCCCATACTACACAGTGGAGTTTTACAAGCCTTCTTCTTGGTAGGTTCAAAGACAGCTTTTGTCTTCTCGCCGGGAACTCAATGTAACACAAACTTTTGTGATAACTTGGATACAATTATTCTGACAACGCGTCAGGTACAAAACTTTACCTTACCTTCCGTATAAATGTACTGCACTCGGTAGCCTCCCCTAACGCTGCCTATTGGCCAGAAACGTGCAGATCACACTATTTCATGTAAAAAAAAAGTCCATGAATAAAAGACATATGAAAGGTTACTGCAAACGTACTCCTAGCCCATTCCTGCTCTGTCACTGTTAAGGACACAATAGCAGATCGAGCATGACACCATGGATCCACAAACACACAACATTTGCAAATAAAAATGTTTTTCTTCAATTAAAAAAAAAATGATATGTGCAAACCCCGTTTCCATATGAGTTGGGAAATTGTGTTTGATGTAAATATAAACAGAATACAATGCTTTGCAAATCCTTTTCAACCCATATTCAGTTGAATATGCTACAAAGACAACATATTTGATGTTCAAACTCATAAACATTTTTTTTTTTTTGCAAATAATCATTAACTTAGAATTTCATGGCTGCAACGCGTGACAAAGAAGTTGGGAAAGGTGGCAATAAATACTGACAAAGTTGAGGAATGCTCATCAAACACTTATTTGGAACATCCCACAGGTGTGCAGGCTAATTGGGAACAGGTGGGTGCCATGATTGGGTATAAAAACAGCTTCCCAAAAAATGCTCAGTCTTTCACAAGAAAGGATGGGGCGAGGTACACCCCTTTGTCCACAACTGCGTGAGCAAATAGTCAAACAGTTTAAGAACAACATTTCTCAAAGTTCTACGCTCCATAATATCATCAAAAGGTTCAGAGAATCTGGAGAAATCACTCCACGTAAGCGGCATGGCCGGAAACCAACACTGAATGACCGTGACCTTCCATCCCTCAGACGGCACTGTATCAAAAACCCACATCAATCTCCAAAGGATATCACCACATGGGCTCAGGAACGCTTCAGAAAACCATTGTCACTAAATACAGTTGATCGCCACATCTGTGAGTGCAAGTTAAAGCTCTACTATGCAAAGCGAAAGCCATTTATCAACAACATCCAGAAATGCTGCCGGCTTCTCTGGGCCCGAGATCATCTAAGATGGACTGATGCAAAGTGGAAAAGTGTTCTGTGGTCTGACAAGTCCACATTTCAAATTATTTTTGGAAATATTCAACATCGTGTCATCCGGACCAAAGGGTGGAAGCGAACCATCCAGACTGTTATCGACGCAAAGTTCAAAAGCCAGCATGTGTGATGGTATGGGGTGCATTAGTGCCCAAGGCATGGGTAACTTACACATCTGTGAAGGCACCATTAATGCTAAAAGGTACATACAGCTTTTGGAACAACATATGCTGCCATCTAAGCGCCTTCTTTTTAATGGACGCCCCTGCTTATTTCAGCAAGACAATGCCAAGCCACATTCAGCACGTGTTACAACAGCGTTGCTTCATAAAAAAAAGAGTGCGGGTACTTTCCTTGCCCGCCTCCAGTCCAGACCTGTCTCCCATGGAAAATGTGTGGTGCATTATGAAGCGTAAAATACGACAGCGGAGACCCCGGACTGTTGAACGACTGAAGCTCTACATAAAACAAGAATGGGAAATAATTCCACTTTCAAAGCTTCAATAATTAGTTTGCTCAGTTCCCAAACGTTTATTGAGTGTTGTTCAAAGAAAAGGTGATGTAACGCAGTGGTGAACATGCCCTTTCCCAACTACTTTGGCACGTGTTGCAGCCATGAAATTCTAAGTTAATGATTATTTGCAAAAAAAAATAAAGTTTATGAGTTTGAACATCAAATATATTGTCTTTGTAGTGCATTCAACTGAATATGGCTTGAAAAGGATCTGCAAATCATTGTATTCTGTTTATATTTACATCTAACACAATTTCCCAACTCATATGGAAACGGGGTTTGTATGTTAAAAACACAACACTTTCATAACAGGTTCACTTACAGGTTGAGCTTGTCACCCCCCCCCCCTTTTCTGTCCGCCATTTTGCTCCCCACCCCGCTTCTCCTGCTTCTTTGGTATTTTTGGCGGATGGCACCATGCGCGAATAACAGTTGCTCTGGCAGCCTGAAATGGACTCAGCAGCACCCCCTGTGGTTGTAGGTTGGGAATTGCCGGTGCGCTGAGTGCAAATGACAGGAATTTTACTGACAAAAATGTTTAACTTGAAGAAAATAGTTTTAGTCTTGCAAATTGTTTTTTATTCATTGAAGAAAAACGTTTTTTTTTACAACTGTTGAGTGTGAGTAAAAATATGTTCTTGTGGAGTTTTGGCAGTAGTTTCACTCCATAAATTGTTGTTATTGTATTGTATACTACATTTCTAATTATTTACATCAAATTAATATGATATGTATTTAAAATAAGATTATATGGAAAAATTTATTTCTCATGATATCATTGCAAGTCTTTTGTGGTAGTGGAAGTACAAAGTTGTTCTATCTCATGTTTTTGTTATGGGATTGGAGGAGGGAGTTGTGACAGCACAGAACCAGAAGGGGGCAATATTTATTATATTTATTATATGTATATATAAACAATATAATGATGTTAAGGGCAAATGGCAAGGCGTAGGAGGTCCGTGTCCATGCGAGAGGGAGTCGAGATCCAAAAGATGGTCAGGGAAACAGGGGGGGACAAGGAATGACGAGACACACTGCAACGTCAACACGGGAACGGAGGTCTGCAGTAGAGAGAGCAAGATAACCACTTACGAGACATCAACAGAAGGTTACAGTATATTCCGGTGAGGGATGGCAGGTTGTGCAGGCTTAAGAAGGCAGGCCTGATCATCTGTACCAGGTGTGCAGATTGCTGATCGCCTACAGCCTTGCCGGCATGTGGGCGTGACGCAGCCAATGCGAGCAGGGGCGTGTCTCGGCGTGCTGCCAGCGGAGGTTCTGGAAGACCCAGCTGCCGGGGAGAAATGAGTTCGAGCCCGCGCCGTGACAGTTTTGTGTTAAATTTCCTCTTTTCAACTTTTAAATCGTGACAAAACATTCATGTCATTAAGTTCAAGTTTGAGTTCAATCTTTGGCAACTCAACTCTTGTCTGATTGGTCGCTTCAAACGCCTGGTTTACTGGTCAGAGCCAATCAGAGGGAACCTGTTGTGTGTCCTTTTTAAAGGCAAAATGAGCCACTGTTGGTGTGGTTTGTGATTTTGCATTCCAATCGAAGTGAAGTGAATTATATTTATGTAGCGCTTTTCTCTAGTGACTCAAAGCGCTTTACATAGACAAACCCAATATCTAAGTTACATTTAAACCAGTGTGGGTGGAGCAGGTGGGTAAAGTGTCTTGCCCAAGGACACAACAGCAGTGACTAGGATGGCAAAAGCGGGGATTGAACCTGCAATCCTGAAGTTGCTGGCACAGCCGCTCTACCAACCGAGCTATGCACTCCAACCTGTTGTGACATTCCAAGCAGGCACAAGGCATTGAAACAGAATTGACAACTTGTTGAATTAGGTCCTGACGTTGAAACGACACACCTTTTGACAAGTTTAATCAATGTCAACAACACCCAGAAACACTTCGCTGGGCCCGAGCTCCTCTAAGATGGACTGATGCAATGTGGAAAATTGGTCTGTGGTCTGACGAGTCCACATTTCAAATTGTTTTTGGAAACTGTGGACGTCCAGACCAAAAGAGGAAAAGAACCATCCGGATGTGTCTAGGGTGAAAGTGTCCTAGGCAGCATGTGTGATGGTATGGGGGTGTATTAGTGATTGTTCTAGGGTGAAAGTGTTCTAGGCAGCATGTGTGATGGTATGGGGGTGTATTAGTGATTGTTCTAGGGTGAAAGTGTTCTAGGCAGCATGTGTGATGGTATGGGGGTGTATTAGTGATTGTTCTAGGGTGAAAGTGTTCTAGGCAGCATGTGTGATCGTATGGGGGTGTATTAGTGATTGTTCTAGGGTGAAAGTGTTCTAGGCAGCATGTGTTATGGTATGGGGGTGTATTAGTGATTGTTCTAGGGTGAAAGTGTTCTAGGCAGCATGTGTGATGGTATGGGGGTGTATTAGTGATTGTTCTAGGGTGAAAGTGTTCTAGGCAGCATGTGTGATGGTATGGGGGTGTATTAGTGATTGTTCTAGGGTGAAAGTGTTCTAGGCAGCATGTGTGATGGTATGGGGGTGTATTAGTGATTGTTCTAGGGTGAAAGTGTTCTAGGCAGCATGTGTTATGGTATGGGGGTGTATTAGTGATTGTTCTAGGGTGAAAGTGTTCTAGGCAGCATGTGTGATGGTATGGGGGTGTATTAGTGATTGTTTTAGGGTGAAAGTGTTCTAGGCAGCATGTGTGATGGTATGGGGGTGTATTAGTGATTGTTCTAGGGTGAAAGTGTTCTAGGCAGCATGTGTGATGGTATGGGGGTGTATTAGTGATTGTTCTAGGGTGAAAGTGTTCTAGGCAGCTTGTGTGATGGTATGGTGGTGTATTAATGATTGGTCTAGGGTGAAAATGTTCTAGGCAGCATGTGTGATGGTATGGGGGTGTATTAGTGATTGTTCTAGGGTGAAAGTGTTCTAGGCATCATGTGTGATGGTATGGGGTGTATTAGTGATTGTTCTGGGGTGAAAGTGTTCTAGGCAGCATGTGTGATGGTATGGGGGTGTATTAGTGATGGTTCTAGGGTGAAAGTGTTCTAGGCAGCATGTGTGATGGTATGGGGGTGTATTAATGATTGGTCTAGGGTGAAAGTGTTCTAGGCAGCATGTGTGATGGTATGGGGGTGTATTAGTGATTGTTCTAGGGTGAAAGTGTTCTAGGCAGCATGTGTGATGGTATGGTGGTGTATTAGTGATTGTTCTAGGGTGAAAGTGGTCTAGGCAGCATGTGTGATGGTATGGGGGTGTATTAGTGATTGTTCTAGGGTGAAAGTGTTCTAGGCAGCATGTGTGATGGTATGGTGGTGTATTAATGATTGGTCTAGGGTGAAAATGTTCTAGGCAGCATGTGTGATGGTATGGGGGTGTATTAGTGATTGTCCTGGGGTGTATTAGTGATTGTTGTAGGGTGAAAGTGTTCTAGGCAGCATGTGTGATGGTATGGGGTGTATTAGTGATTGTCCTGGGGTGTATTAGTGATTGCCCTAGGGTGAAAGTGTTCTAGGCAGCATGTGTGATGGTATGGGGTGTATTAGTGATTGTTCTAGGGTGAAAGTGTTCTAGGCAGCATGTGTTATGGTATGGGGGTGTATTAGTGATTGTTCTAGGGTGAAAGTGTGCTAGGCAGCATGTGTGATGGTATGGGGGTGTATTAGTGATTGTTCTAGGGTGAAAGTGTTCTAGGCAGCATGTGTGATGGTATGGGGGTGTATTAGTGATTGTTCTAGGGTGAAAGTGTTCTAGGCAGCATGTGTGATGGTATGGGGGTGTATTAGTGATTGTTCTAGGGTGAAAGTGTTCTAGGCAGCATGTGTGATGGTATGGGGGTGTATTAGTGATTGTCCTAGGGTGAAAGTGTTCTAGGCAGCATGTGTGATGGTATGGGGGTGTATTAGTGATTGTTCTAGGGTGAAAGTGTTCTAGGCAGCATGTGTGATGGTATGGGGGTGTATTAGTGATTGTTCTAGGGTGAAAGTGTTCTAGGCAGCATGTGTGATGGTATGGGGGTGTATTAGTGATTGTTCTAGGGTGAAAGTGTTCTAGGCAGCATGTGTTATGGTATGGGGGTGTATTAGTGATTGTTCTAGGGTGAAAGTGTTCTAGGCAGCATGTGTGATGGTATGGGGGTGTATTAGTGATTGTTCTAGGGTGAAAGTGTTCTAGGCAGCATGTGTGATGGTATGGGGGTGTATTAGTGTTTGTTCTAGGGTGAAAGTGTTCTAGGCAGCATGTGTGATGGTATGGGGGTGTATTAGTGATTGTTCTAGGGTGAAAGTGTTCTAGGCAGCATGTGTGATGGTATGGGGGTGTATTAATGATTGGTCTAGGGTGAAAGTGTTCTAGGCAGCTTGTGTGATGGTATGGTGGTGTATTAATGATTGGTCTAGGGTGAAAATGTTCTAGGCAGCATGTGTGATGGTATGGGGGTGTATTAGTAATTGTTCTAGGGTGAAAGTGTTCTAGGCATCATGTGTGATGGTATGGGGTGTATTAGTGATTGTTCTGGGGTGAAAGTGTTCTAGGCAGCATGTGTGATGGTATGGGGGTGTATTAGTGATGGTTCTAGGGTGAAAGTGTTCTAGGCAGCATGTGTGATGGTATGGGGGTGTATTAATGATTGGTCTAGGGTGAAAGTGTTCTAGGCAGCATGTGTGATGGTATGGGGGTGTATTAGTGATTGTTCTAGGGTGAAAGTGTTCTAGGCAGCATGTGTGATGGTATGGTGGTGTATTAGTGATTGTTCTAGGGTGAAAGTGGTCTAGGCAGCATGTGTGATGGTATGGGGGTGTATTAGTGATTGTTCTAGGGTGAAAGTGTTCTAGGCAGCATGTGTGATGGTATGGTGGTGTATTAATGATTGGTCTAGGGTGAAAATGTTCTAGGCAGCATGTGTGATGGTATGGGGGTGTATTAGTGATTGTCCTGGGGTGTATTAGTGATTGTTGTAGGGTGAAAGTGTTCTAGGCAGCATGTGTGATGGTATGGGGGTGTATTAGTGATTGTCCTGGGGTGTATTAGTGATTGCCCTAGGGTGAAAGTGTTCTAGGCAGCATGTGTGATGGTATGGGGTGTATTAGTGATTGCCCTAGGGTGAAAGTGTTCTAGGCAGCATGTGTGATGGTATGGGGTGTATTAGTGATTGCTCTAGGGTGAAAGTGTTCTAGGCAGCATGTGTGATGGTATGGGGGTGTATTAGTGATTGTCCTGGGGTGTATTAGTGATTGTTGTAGGGTGAAAGTGTTCTAGGCAGCATGTGTGATGGTATGGGGGTGTATTAGTGATTGTCCTGGGGTGTATTAGTGATTGCCCTAGGGTGAAAGTGTTCTAGGCAGCATGTGTGATGGTATGGGGTGTATTAGTGATTGCCCTAGGGTGAAAGTGTTCTAGGCAGCATGTGTGATGGTATGGGGTGTATTAGTGATTGCTCTAGGGTGAAAGTGTTCTAGGCAGCATGTGTGATGGTATGGGGGTGTATTAGTGATTGTTCTGGGGTGTATTAGTGATTGTCCTAGGGTAAAAGTGTTCTAGGCAGCATGTGTGATGGTATGGGGTGTATTAGTGATTGGTCTAGGGTGAAAGTGTTCTAGGCGGCATGTGTGATGGTATGGGGGTGTATTAGTGATTGTTTTAGGGTGAAAGTGTTCTAGGCAGCATGTATGATGGTATGGGGGTGTATTAGTGATTGTTCTAGGGTGAAGTGTACTAGGCAGCATGTGTGATGGTATGGGGTGTATTAGTATTGGGTGTATTGTTCTGGGGTATTTTGGTGATTGTACTAGGGTGAAAGTGTTCTAGCCAGCATGTGTGATGGTATGGGGGTGTATTTGTGATTGTTCTGGGGTGTATTAGTGATTGTTCTAGGGTAAAAGTGTTCTAGGCAGCATGTGTAATGGTATGGGGTGTATTAGTGATTGCCCTAGGGTGAAAGTGTTCTAGGCAGCATGTGTGATGGTATGGGGGTGTATTAGTGATTGTTCTAGGGTGAAGTGTACTAGGCAGCATGTGTGATGGTATGGGGTGTATTAGTGATTGTCCTGGGGTGTATTGGTGATTGTTCTAGGGTGAAAGTGTTCTAGCCAGCATGTGTGATGGTATGGGGGTGTATTAGTGATTGTTCTGGGGTATTTTGGTGATTGTACTAGGGTGAAAGTGTTCTAGGCAGCATGTGTGATGGTATGGGGGTGTATTAGTGATTGCTCTAGGGTGAAAGTGTTCTAGGCAGCATGTGTGATGGTATGGGGGTGTATTAGTGATTGTTCTGGGGTATTTTGGTGATTGTACTAGAGTGAAAGTGTTCTAGGCAGCATGTGTGATGGTATGGGGGTGTATTAGTGATTGTTCTGGGGTATTTTGGTGATTGTACTAGAGTGAAAGTGTTCTAGGCAGCATGTGTGATGGTATGGGGGTGTATTGGTGATTGTTCTAGGGTGAAAGTGTTCTAGGCAGCATGTGTGATGGTATGGGGGTGCATTAGTGGCCAAGGCATGGGTAACTTACACATCTGTGAAGGCACCATTAATGCTGAAAGGTACAAACACTGTAAAAAAAAAAAATCTGTAAAAAAAACGGTCATCTACTGGCAGCTACGGCTGCCAAACGAAAACCATAAAATCAAAGTAAAACATTGTAAACCAAATAATGATCAAAAACATTATATTTACAGAAATTTTCTTGAAACGTTTTGCGGAAAAATATCGTAATTTTACAGATTTTTACGAAATTATTAAGATCAACCACCTTTTAATAAAGTGACGATGCAAACTGTTCTGCAGAAAAATACCTTTATTCTACAGTTTTTTTTCCAAATTATTACGATCAATCAACTTTAATGAAGTGACAATGCTGGCAGTTCCACAGAAAAATACCATTATTTTATAGAATTTTTCGGAATTGTTAAGATCAGGGGTTTCAAACTCAATTTACCTGGGGGCCACTGGATGCCGGAACTACGAAACTTCTTTGATTGGCTATCCTGACCTAGCAACATACTTGCCAATCATCCCAATTTTAACGAGAAACTTCCTGTGATCCTCGCGAAGGATTGTCCCGATATCGACCGGACAAGTATTTTTAGCGGGTGCCGTGACAGCACTGCCTACATCGTCCTCGACAACCTTCCGTCGCATTCGCTCTTTCACTGTGCCGACTGAGAGTCATGTTGTACAAGGCTTCATTGGTCATACAATATTGACTGCAAGACATACTTGATCAACAGCCATACAGGTCACACTGAAGGTGGCCGTACAAACAAATGTAACACTGTTACAAATATGCGCCACATTGTGAACCCACAACAAACAAGAATGACAAACACATTTTGGGAGAACATCTTTACCGTAACACAAAATAAACACAAAAGAACAAATACCCAGAATGCCATGCAGCGCTACTTTTCCAGGCTACACCCCCGCCACCACCCCACATCAGCGGCCCCCTCCGTGCGTCGGTTGAGGTGGGCGGGGTTTGGTGGTGGCAGGGGGGTAGCCCGGAAAAGTAGCGCTGCATGGCATTCTGGGTATTTGTTATTTTGTGTTACGGTGGAGATTGTCACAACTTGGCTTGGATTAAAGTTGTTTCTTCGATGCAGAGAATGACTTGCACGGGCGAGACGTGACTGTGAGTACATCTTTTAATTATATAATACATACAAAACAGGGAAAACAAAAACCCTTGCTCAATGGCATGAAAGACAATTTAACTATAAACTTAAACAGCACGATGGCAAGACTAAAGACATGAAACAAAAGAGTGCACTGTGGCATGAAAACAAAACTTACGTGGATCAAAACAAGGGCATTGATAGCGAGGTGTTCAAGGGCATGAAGGTAACGCAGCATGGGTAGGGTGCGTGCGTGTCTGAAGATCCCAGAATGAAGACAAGAAAAAGAGTGACTTAAGTAGCTATGATAATTAGTGAAAACAGGTGTGAGGCTGAGGACACGGACGTGACATGACAGGTGAAAAGTAATGAGTTGGCATGGCGACGAAAACAAACCAGGAAGTGCCAAGACAGAACTTAAATGTCCAAAAAACTAAACATAACCTGACCAAAACCAAAACATAAACTTACAGGCGTGACAGAGATGTTCTCCCGTAATGTGTTTATCATTCTTGTTTGATGTGGGTTCACAATGTGGCGCATATTTGTAACAGTGTTAAATTTGTTTGTACGGCCACCCTCAGTGTGAGACCTGTATGGCTGTTGGCGGTTGATCAAGTTATGTCTTGCAGTCACCAACGTGTGTCGTATTACAGAGAAAAATGTTAAATTGTTATTATGAGCATAAACCTTTTTTCAACTTGAATATAAAAATACACATAAATATCGAAAAAATAAGATTTTCCTCAAAATTACGTATAAAACTGTTAGATTGTTAGTATGGACATTGACTTTTATGTAACAAGCTACATATTAAATGAAAGTTAATTACTGTAATTTTACTTGAATTTGACAGTAATTTGAGAAAACAGAAAATGATATGTATTATTAATTTGGTATTTTTCTGTAAAAAAAAATAAAAATATACATAGTTTGTCATTAAAGGCATATTACTTAAAATAACATGCGGATTGTTTATTTACAGATAATGTCTTCAATTCTACAATTGTATAACCTGTTTAAAAAAAATAGAAAAATTACAGTAGAAATTTAGAGTAAATTAACCATAAAAATAGGATTTTTTTTTACAGTGTACAGCTTTTGGAGGAACATATTTGGCCATCCAAGCATGGACGCCCCTGCTTATTTCAGCAAGACAATGCCAAGCCAGGTGTTCCCATAGCGTGGCTTCATAGTAAAAGAGTGCGGGTACTAGACTGGCCTGCCTGTAGTGCAGACATTGAAAATGTGTGGTGCAATATGAAGGCTAAAATAGCAGAAAGGGTTGTGACGTTGATTTGACGTTGAAATTTGGTCATTTCCCACCAAAAACGTGGATCCAACGTTGCCGTCACTTTACAAATATAACTATTTTGCAACGTTGAGTCAATGTCAGTTTTAGAGGACATGAAGGTTGACAATAAATCAGCACCAATTTGCTTGTGACTGCAGAGTTCCTCGGTCTTGGAGCACATCTGGAAGCAGGACGACATCTGGCCAAGCTCTCTCTGCAGGGTCTTCATTCTGGAATGGGCTTCCATGTTGGAGACCAAGGTCAGCGCATGCCGCCTAGGATTACTCTCCCAAGTCTGCATCTGCTGCCTCTTCCTCCGCAGAGGAGGCCCGTGCAGACCGACGGCTGGCCCGGAAACATGGACCGCCAGCAGTGGGATCCCGACAACCAGCTGGACCTGCAGAAGGCCAAGTTAGACCTCCTCGATTGGGCGAAAGACTGGAGGACTCAACCCGAGGTGAGACCGGGTCAGGTTCTGTTTTGGGACCGTTTCTCGTTCAATCAAGAAATGTCCATAGGAAGCTAAAGTGTTTGGATAATTTATTTGAGATCTCAGATAAGGACAGGCCGCAAGTCCACCATGCTGGAAGGAGGAGGAGAAGCCGGCGAAAGAGAGACTTGGAAACGAGAGAAGAGAGAGGAGGGCTTGGGTGAAGTGTCCCGGGTTGTTTGGATTGGGGGGCAAACTACACAGTGTGATTGTAAACAGGAAGGTTTAGGTTAAACATGGGGAATGGCAGTAATACAGCATCAATCACAAGAGAAGCAATATGAATGAGTGATCTCATGAGTCCTTGTCTCATCTTCTTGGGATGTGTGGAGGGCAGGGTGTTAAAAGTACGGGGCCATGAAGGGCTGTATCTTTTAGACACCAACACGGGCCAATTCAGTCTTTTTTCGTGTACCGTCAGATGTCCAACTCGGTGTCGCGTGGCCATACCCGCATCTCTGGTCCTAGGTGGAAGAGGCTGGCTTCCGAGGGCGGTCCATGTAAGGGGAAGATGTTGATTATATGGTCGGCGGTCGACCGCACTCGTAGGCCGCACTGTGTCAGGTTCAAGCACCAAACTATCTATTAAACAGGACAAGAAGCAAGGAACCAAACAGAGACATGATTCAATTTAGCTCATGAGGAGAGGGCGTGGACCTGCACCCACGTACAGTGTCACCCCACGCTCTGGGGAAAAAGTTCCCGCGCCTCCCCATTTATTTGGGTATTCCCTGATTCCATGCTGCAGCTGCTTCTAAGGGGAGGGGTCACATTATTCAGCAGCCCAACACTGGTTCATAAACAGCTAAAACAAAATGTGCTTGGAGCGGTGTCAGGTTTGCCCCTTCTCTGCTCGTCCACCTTATCTTTTTGGAGACTTCGGGTCCTGATAAGGCCCCTCCCGTGGCTGTCCAGATCTGAAAAACAGACACTTCGACGGCGAGGCGCATTCCATGGCACGCAGTGGAGATTTACAAGCTGTCCGCCTTAGCTTGATAAGAACAAGGACAGCTTTGTGTGCACAAGTGGATTGTAACCAGGGCTACCGGTCTTCACGCAGGGCAACCTGAACTGCAAGCAAGCGAGTTGTGTGATAACTTATATACAATATTTCTGACAGTCCGCCAAGCCCCACGTCTTCATTGATGACCCAAAGTGACCGACTCCAGTCCGTGGACGGTTCAGGTTGTCTCCTCCGATGGCGCCATGTCCTGGGTTCCAAATGTAGCGGTGGACTCGGGAGGACCCGGCCGACTCCTACTTCTGCTTCCAAGCTGCTGCCAATTCAGTGAAGAGAAGCAATACAGCATAAATCACATGAGGACTGTTGCTTCGACTAAAACTGCTGTTGGACAAGAGATGACTAAAATATTCATTTGACCATTTGAACAGTTCCTCGAAAGATTCTTTACAGGTGGACATTTATTTGCCGTCATGCAGCAAAGCGTTCTGACTGGGAAAGGTGTGGCCAAGGTCCTGGAAGACTTGAGGCTGGCTTGGCGCTGGGGCCAAGTTCCAAACCTGCTGAATGCCATGGAGATGGTCATGTGGACCCTCATGCTGGGGAGTCCAGAAAAGGTTCCCCGCTCACATTCAGAACTCCTGTCCTCTGGTCAACGTCTGACCTTGTTCTCGTGTCTGCAGGAAACTGTACCACAGCTCTGGTTGGCCTGGAAGCAGAGGACGGACTTTGGTAAACCCTTCAGATGTTGTGGTATATAGGCAATATAGTTTTGTATTGGTTTTGCCAATAAGCAGGGGCGGCCCTGGTTGTGGAATTAGTTCATTTCACACATGCTTAAAGGCCTACTGAAATAGGATTTTCTTATTCAAACGGGGATAGCAGGTCCATTCTATGTGTCATACTTGATCATTTCGCGATATTGCCATATTTTTGCTGAAAGGATTTAGTAGAGAACATCCACAATAAAGTTCGCAACTTTTGGTCGCAAATAACAAAGCCTTGCCTGTACCAGGAGTAGCAGACGATGCGCGCGTGACGTCACAGGTTGTGGAGCTCCTCACATCTAAACATTGTTTACAATCATAGCCTCCGGCAGCAAGAGCTATTCGGACCAAGAATACGACGATTTCCCCATTAATTTGAGCGAGGATGAAAGATTCGTGGATGAGGAAAGTTAGAGTGAAGCACTAAAAAAAAAAAAAAAAAAAGGCGACGGCTACAGTGGGAGCGTTTCAGATGTAATTAGACACATTTACTAGGATAATTCTGGAAAATCCCTTATCTGCTTTTTGTGTTAATAGTGTTTTAGTGAGATTATAAAGTCGTACCTGAAAGTCGGATGGCTGCGGTGAACGCCAGTGTCTCTGAGAGAAGCCGATGAGCCAAGATCACAGCTGCTTTTTTTTAATCAATCAATCAAACAATGATTACTTATATAGCCCTAAATCACTAGTATCTCAAAGGGCTGCACAAACCACATCACAAACCACTACGACGTCCTCGGTAGGCCCACATAAGGGCAAGGAAAACTCAAAACCAGTGGGACGTCGGTGACAATGATGACTATGAGAACCTTGGAGAGGACGAAAGCAATGGATGTCGAGCGGGTTTTTGAGCTGCAGGAAGAGGTCGCATACTCCACTAAAGTCTCCGATAAGAGCCGACTTAATATCACAATTTTCCCATCCAAAAACTTGCTGGTTGACGTAGAGAAACATGTCCGCTTGACCGCTCCGTGTTAAAGCTTCACAAAAAAACAAAGAAACACCGGCTGTGTTTCCGTTGCTAAAGGCAGCTGCAATCCACCGCTTTCCACCAACAGCATTCTTCTTTGACGTCTCCATTATTAATTGAACAAATTGCAAAAGATTCAGCAACACAGATGTCCAAAATACTGTGTAATTATGCGATGAAAAGAGAAGACTTTTAGCCGTAAGTGGTGCTGGGCTGAAATGTCCGCTACAACCAATAACGTCACAAGCACATCATTCCGCGACGTTTTCAACAAGAAACTCTGTGGGAAATTTAAAATTGCAATTTAGTAAACTAAAGCGGCCGTATTGGCATGTGTTGCAATGTTAATATTTCATCATTGATATATAAACTATCAGACTGCGTGGTCGCTAGTAGTGGCTTTCAGTAGGCCTTTAATGTCTGAAAAGAAGTGGGGAGAAGCAGAGCTTATTTCAGTGTTTCTTCACCATAGGGGACCAGGAGCCCCCATTGGGGGTCCGCCAAAAAGTAGTGGTTGTGGTCCACACTAAGTCGTAATACACTTTTCCACCACTTGTGGCAGTAATGACAACAGAAGAAGTCGGCCGCAAAAGTCTTAGAGAAGTTTCTTTAGCGCATAAATGCTGCCTAAAGCATCCATCCATCCATTTTCTACCGCTTATTCCCTTTCGGGGTCGCGGGGGGCGCTGGCGCCTATCTCAGCTACAATCGGGCGGAAGGCGGGGTACACCCAGGACAAGTCGCCACCTCATCGCAGGGCCAACACAGATAGACAGACAACATTCACACTCACATTCACACACTAGGGACCATTTAGTGTTGCCAATCAACCTATCCCCAGGTGCATGTCTTTGGAAGTGGGAGGAAGCCGGAGTACCCGGAGGGAACCCACGCATTCACGGGGAGAACATGCAAACTCCACACAGAAAGATCCCGAGCCTGGATTTGAACCCAGGACTGCAGGACCTTCGTATTGTGAGGCAGACGCACTAACCATTCTGCCACCAGTGAACCTGTATTTTCATTTGCACTTCAGTTTTACTCACACTAAATCCTCGTCTCCATGGCGACAAATAAAGTGAGTTTCTTACAAGTAGCATTATCACTGGAGGACGAGGAAGAGCTAAACGTGCTTCACCACACAGCGTAGGACAGGGGTAGGGAACCTATGGCCCTAGAGCCAGATGTGCCTCTTTTGGTGACTACATATGGCTCTCAGATAATTATATTTATATAGCGCTTTTCTCTAGTGACTCAAAGCGCTTTACAAAGTGACACCCAATATCTAAGTTACATTTAAACCAGTGTGCGTGGCACTGGGGTCAGGTGGGTAAAGTGTCTTGCCCAAGAACACAACGGCAGTGACTAGGATGGCGGAAGCGGGAATCGAACCTGGAACCCTCAGGTTGCTAGCACGGCCACTCTACCAACCGAGCTATGCCGAGTAACCGTGTAATACTCTTCCATATCAGTAGGTGGCAGTCGGTAGCTAATTGCTTTGTAGATGTGAGAAACAGCGGGAGGCAGAGTGCAGGTAAAAAGGTGTCTAATGCTTAAACCAAGGGTAGGGAACCTATGGCTCTAGAGCCAGATGACTGCATATGGCTCTCAGATAAATCTTAGCTGACATTGCTTAACACGATAAGTAATGAATAATTCCGCTGGTAATCAATAACGTTCAAATTATAAAACATTCTCATGCATTTTAATCCAACCATCCGTTTTCTACCGCACCTGTTCAAGATGTCGCAATAATGGTAAGAAGTATTATATATATTATTGGTTAACTTTTATAATAACAATGTTGCTGAAAAGAATAAGAGACTTATTATACTCTACAAATGTTGGTCATACTTAAAAATGCAGGAATTTAGTTGTATTCAGTGTTGAAAAATGTTATATGGCTCTTACTGTCACGCCTATGGTTCATGTTTTGGTCATGCTATGTTTAGTTTTTTGGACATTTAGTTTTGTTTTGCATTTCCTTGTTTGTCTTACCATGCCAACTGATTTAGTTTTCTGTCATGTCTGATCGTGAGTTTTGTATGGCCATATTACCCTGAGCATCCCTAATCTTATCTGTTCTCAAAGCTAAGCAGTGTCTGGCCTGGTTAGTACTTGGATGGGAGACTGCCTAGAAATACCAGGTGCTTTGGACTCTAAGTTCCTTTTTTTTTCACTCCCTGTTTTGTTACCATGACAACCAATCAGTTCACCTGTCTTGTCTCACACCTGTTTTCACTTATGTTCATTATTTAAGCCACAATTACCAGTTAGTCAGTCTGGCAACATCACCTCGTTCACGCCCTTGATTATCTGCTTCATGCCTTGCAATGTTGTCCATTTGGTCCACGTAAGTTTTTGTTATTTATGCCCCCGTTTCATGTTTGTAGTTTATAGCCTTTGTGCTAGTCTTTTGTTTCATAGCCCAGTTTTTTGTACCGCCATTGTGCGCGCTTTATGTTGGTTCCTGTTTTTAGTTTTAGTGTTAAAATAAAGATGTCTTTACCTTCACGCCGTTTCCACTCTATTCGCTTTGCACCTCGGGAAAACAAACCAAGACACTTACGGAAATGCATTTTGAAATATTTGGCTTTCATGGCTCCATCCATCCATCCATTTTCTACCGCTTATTCCCTTTTCGGGGTCGCGGGGGGCGCTGGCGCCTATCTCAGCTACAATCGTGCGGAAGGCGGGGTACACCCTGGACGAGTCGCCACCTCATCACAGGGCCAACACAGATAGACAGACAACATTCACACTCACATTCAAACACTAGGGCCAATTTAGTGTTGCCAATCAACCTATCCCCAGGTGCATGTCTTTGGAAGTGGGAGGAAGCCGGAGTACCCGCAGGGAACCCACGCATTCACGGGGAGAACATGCAAACTCCACACAGAAAGATCCCGAGCCTGGATTTGAACCCAGGACTGCAGGACCTTCGTATTGTGAGGCAGACGCACTAACCCCTCTGCCACCGTGAAGCCCCTTTCATGGCTCTCTCAGCCAAAAAGGTTCCCGACCCCTGGCGTAGGAGGATACAATGGATACAATGTAAACAAATGCCATTGGTGGATCTACACCTGACATCCACTGTAATGATACCAAGTACAAGAGCGTCGATACTACTATGATCCATCCATCCATCCATTTTCTACCGCTTATTCCCTTTCGGGGTTGCGGGGGGCGCTGGCGCCTATCTCAGCTACAATCGGGCGGAAGGCACGGTACACCCTGGACAAGTCGCCACCTCATCACAGGGCCAACACAGATAGACAGACAACATTCACACTCACATTCACACACTAGGGTCGATTTAGTGTTGCCAATCAACCTATCCCCAGGTGCATGTCTTTGGATTACATCGATATTTATGAGAAAAAGCAATGTTTTATATTTTTGAAATGCTAAAAATGTGTCTTTGTTCTACCTTCCAGGTGCGATCTCTTACATTCCTCAGCCAGGTGAGTGCTTCCTGCTATTCGTCCGTCCTCCCCAGTGGACATGGACAATGTGCCTGCGAATGTCCACTGCAGAGGACGTGCGTGGGCCAGTGCTGACGTGCTTCCAATGTTTTTCTCGGCAGTGTGGGACTGGATCACCAAAGCCGCAGGTACAGTCTTCATTTCCTCCCCCACCCCTTAACTCCGCCTCTCTGCTAACCCCGCCGTCGGCCGCCAGTGGAGGTGACTCTCAACAGAGACACGGCCAACCCCGACCTTCACATCTCCGGCGACGACAAGAAGATGCGCGTGGGCACGGAGAGGAAGGACGTCCCCAACCACCGCCGCCGCTTTGACGGCTGGTGGTGCGCCGTGGGAGTGGAGGGCTTCCACGCTGGCCGGCGCTACTGGGAGGTGCGAGTAGGTGAGCGAGATTGGCGGCTGGGCGTGGCCAAAGAGTCGGCCCTGAGGAAAGGGTTCAAGTCCCTCAACACCGGCACGGGTTACCTGACCCTGCGCCTGGAGAGGGGCACCGAGCTCAAGGCGCTGACGGTGCCGTTCACCGCCCTGCCGCCGGGCCTCATCCCCCAGAAAGTGGGCGTCTACCTGGATTACGACGCCGGCCAGCTGTCCTTCTACGACGTGGACACGCACGTGCACATTTACACCTACAACGAGCGCTTTTGCGAGAAGCTCTTCCCACTCTTCGGTACGGTGGAGGTGGGCAAAGATCTGGTGATTAGGACCCCTGGAGTGGATGCCCAGTGTCTCTGTGCTTCATCCTGCCTTTGGGCTTGAGGAAAGTCTCCAGTGGATGTCACATTCAGCAATTAAAACCAGGTTGTGCAAATATGTTAATCACTGGGAGGACTTTCCTGCTGTAAAAGAATGAGGGTGTGCTTTTTAAATAGCTTCTGCTGCTACAATCAAATGAAATCCTGTACTCGCTTATGTCCTGTATTCTTTAGACTGCAGCATCCATGTGTACTGTGTAGTATTCACCCTGCACTCAATAAAATGTATAAATGGTGGACTCCATTTTTAGTCATGTGGTGTCTTCTCCTATGTAGAAGGGCGCCGTGGTGGTGTGTCAGGTTCAAACACTGTTGACATCTATTAAACAAGACAAAAAGGCAAAGAATCAAACAGAGACAGACTTAAATTTGGACTCAGATCTGAGGAGAGACATGGCCTCTGTACACCTTTCACAGTTCCTGCACCAAGCTCTGACGAAAAGGTTTTCGTCTCCTCTTTTATTTGGATATTTAATGTTTACGCAACAACACATGTCAAAACAGGAATGGGGAGCATACACACAGTCACTGTTGTCGGTCACATTGAAGACAAAAGAAAGATGATGCCTCGGGCTTGGGCTCGTCCTGGTTTCAGCTTCGGCAAAACAGGAATGGGGAGTATATAAACAGTCATTGTTTTCGGTCACATTGAAGACAAAAGAAAGACGATGCCTCGGGCCCGAGCTCCTCCTGGTCTCTGCTTTGGCAGGTCTTTGAGGACAAAAGAAAACCCCTCTCGTCGCATTCCAATGTACACAGCGGAATACCCCAAGACCTTGCTTGGTTGAAGAAGGACAGCTCTCAACTACTCAATTAAATAAAAGAGATCTGAAAGTTTTTTGATAATTCACACACAATTTACACAATTTTTCTAACATGGTGTGTGAAGGAACAAGGATGACGCCAGTGATGGTCATTGAGCCAGGACTGCTTTATTGGATAAACATCAGGTCCTGGAGGATACCTGGGGAGAACCGAGCCAAATGATATCTCTCCTTCACGGGACAGACAGGCGACCAGGTCTTATAGACCGTGTAAGTCAGGGGTGTCAAACGTACAGGTTTTATCCGGGCCGCGGTGTTACGTTTACAGGAGGGAGTTGACGGCACAGACACAAGGGGGCGATGTTGTTGAAGGCGCTAAGACGTGGTGACAAAGAAAATAAAGTGGTCCTCGTATAACACTGGAGCCTCTGTGTTTGGTATTTTGTACTTTTATACAGAATAGGCCAGTGGTTCTTAACCTTTTTTCAGTGATGTACCCTCTGTGAACATGTTTTTAATTCAAGTTGGTTGAAAAAAAGAGATGAAGAAGTAAAATACAGCACTATGTCATCAGTTTCTGATTGATTAAATTGTATAACTGCAAAATATTGCTCGTTTGTAGTGGTCTTTCTTGAACTATTTGGGAAAAAAGATATAAAAATAACTAAAAACTTGTTGAAAAATAAACAAGTGATTCAATGATAAATGAATATTTCTACACATAGAAGTAATCATCAACTTAAAGTGCCCTCTTTGGGGGATTGTAATAGAGATCCAAGAAATCTTTAACCTCAATATTTATGGAACATGTCCACAAAAATCTAGCTGTCAACACTGAATGTTTGATTGTTGCATTTCTTTTCACAGTTTGTGAACTTACATTCGTATTTTGTTAAAGTATTATTCAATAAAGGATTTTTGAATTGTTGCTATTTTTAGAATATTTTTGAAAACTCTCACGTACCCCTTGGCATACCTTCAAGTACCCCCAGGGGTACGCGTACCCCCATTTGAGAACCACTGGTATAAACGACATATATAAACCCTCGTTTACATTGGTAGCAGTGGTGGGATTCGAACCCACGCCGCCGTGATTTTTTTTTTTTTACACGAGGACCACTTTATTTCATTAGTTTTCAAAAACTCCTCTCCGCCACAACGTGTCACCACTTCCGCTCTTAGCGCCTTCAAAATAAGAGCTCAAGGCATATACAGTATAACACAGGGTCAGCAACCCAACATGTTGAAAGAGCCATATTGGACCAAAGCTACAAAAACCTAATCTGTCTGAAGCCGCAAAAAGTTAAAAGCCTAATGTGAGTGTTATGGCAGCAACACTTTAAGTAAGTGTCTAAGAGGGTTAGATCATTCCTGGAAATGACTGGCTTAAAACTGCCAAAGGTATAGATGTGTGTGCCCAAGTTAAAGGAAAGGACAGGCTGTCTTCTTCTAATGGATGTATTACAATCTTTGCAAGCTGGGCAACATTTGCTGTGGTCTGGAACAAATGGTAACGTTTCCTGTGGTCTGGAACAACATGGCACACGATCAGAAATGCAGCCTATTAATATAACATAAGTCATGAGACATGCAAATATCAATTAAATACACATAAGTCAAGGAAATTAAATGTGAAGTGAATTATATTTATATAGCGCTTTTCTCTAGTGACTCAAAGCGCTTTACATAGTGAAACCCAATATCTAAGTTACATTTAAAGCAGTGTGGGTGGCACTCGGAGAAGGTGGGTAAAGTGTCTTGCCCAAGGACACAACGGCAGTGACTAGGATGGCGGAAGCGGGAATCGAACCTGCAACCCTCAAGTTGCTGGCACGGCCGCTCTACCAACCGAGCTATGCCGCCCCCGAAAACAAATATAGCTAGAAACGAGGCATAATGATGCAATATGTACATGCAGCTAGCCTAAATAGCATGGATTATTAGCACCTTATGCAAGTCGATAACAACAACAAAGCTCACCTTTGCGCATTCACGCACAGCATAAATTGTTTGGTGGACAAAATGAGACAAATGAGTGGCATAAAACACGTCTCTCTGTGGCAGCGACGGAGAAAGTTGTACACGTAAACCAGGGGTGTCCAAACTTTTTCCACTTAGGGCCGCAGACTGAAAAATCAAAGCAAGCGGGGGCCATTTTGACATTTTTTTAATTTAAAAAAAACAATTCAATATATGTATAAAAAATATACATTTAGTCCTCCACCTTAAGCTTGATCCCGGGGACCCCAAAGGGTTTTGGTCCCAAAATTTTTAAAAATGTGTCATTATTCAGTATTATTTTGCTTAATTCATATTCAAGTTTTAAATCTCCAGATCAACATTAGGTCCATCTGTCAATATAATGATTTTAAAGATTTGAGTTGTATGCTCTTTTTGTCAAAGAAAACCCTGTTTTTTGATGGAAAAAAACACAAAATATGCAATATTATCAGCCAATATTTTTTTTAAGTGGAATATTTGAGATGATATAATAATTGGAGCCTTAAAAAAAGTCAATAACTAATAACACCATTGATTTTAATTCATTATAATTTTTTGAGCAATGACACTTGAAAACAAATCACATTAAAATGATTGGGGATCCAAAAAGGTCCTAATCATTGAAGTGTTCAAAAATAAATTATACTTTTTTTTACTGTTTACTTTTAACACAATAATCTCGAGATCAACTTCAGATCTATCTGTCAATTATAAGTTTTATTGTTGTTTATGTTTTTTTTTTTCATTTGAGTCCCTTCTTTAAAAAAACAACTCAGTTTTTTATATATAAACACAAAATATGCAACCATTTTCCCCCAAAAAATATCTCAAAGTGAAATATTTAACGTGATGTAATTGGAGCCTTGAATAGGTCAATAATTCACAATGACATTGATTTTGATTCATTATTATTTTTTAAAGAAAGAAACAGCCTGCATGGCAGATTTGTGTTATTAGAGTAAACATTGCAACATTTTCTTGTTACATTTCACCCGTTTACTCCTTTATATCACTTTTTACCTATTTTTAAAATGTGCCGTGAGGCCGTTGAAAAATTACCTGCTGGCCGTACTTTGGACACCCCTGAGTCGTAAACCAACTAGGGTGAGTTCAAGGACCGCCAAAATTAGTAGGACAAAACAGTGCTGGCCAAATACTGTCATCAGTGAAGCATTAACAGGTATTAAACAGTGGTAGTTCTAACAATTAGGACAACTTGTGTCATGTTTTTCCACCGACAGAAACATAAAAAAAAAAAAAATTCATCGCATAATTACACAGTATTTTGAACATCTCTGTTGCTGAATCTTTTGCAATTTGTTCAATTAATAATGGAGACGTCAAAGAAGAATGCTGTTGGTGGAAAGCGGTGGATTGCAGCTGCCTTTAGCAACCGAAACACAGCCGGTGTTTCTTTGTTTGTTGTGAAGCTTTAACACGGAGCGGTCGGGCGAACATGTTTCTCTACGTCAACCAGCAAGTTTTTGGATGGGAAAATTGTGATATTAAGTTGGCTCTTACCGGAGACTTGAGTGGATTATGTGACCTCATCCTGTAGCTGTCACAAAGGCAGCTGTTATCTTGGCTCCTCCATTGGCTTCTCTCAGAGACACTGGCGGTCACCGCAGCCCTCCGACTTTCAGGTATGACTTTATAATCTCACTAAAACACTATTAAAACTATAAGCAGGTAAGGGATTTTCCAGAAGTATCTTAGTAATTGTGTCTGATTACATCTGAATCGCTCACACTGCAGTCGCCTGGAGCCGTCGCCTTTTCTTTTCTTTTTCTTTTTTTTTAGTGCTTCACTCTAACTTTCCTCATCCACAAATCTTTCATCCTCGCTCAAATTAATGGGGAAATCATCGCTTTCTCGGTCCGAATTGCTCTTGCTGCTGGTGGCTATGATTATAAACAATGTGGGGATGTGAGGAGCTCCACAACCCGTGACGTCACGCGCACATTGTCTGCTACTTCCGGTACAGGCAAGGTTTTTTTATTAGCGACCAAAAGTTGTAAACTTTATCGTCGATGTTGTCTACTAAATCCTTTCAGCGAAAATATGGCAATATGGCGAAATGATCAAGTATGACACATAGAATGGACCTGCTATCCCCGTTTAAATGAGAAAGTCTCATTTCAGTAGGCCTTTAACATAGGCTGACCATACGTCCTCTTTTGACATGTCCTCTTTTTCGGGGGTGTCCGGGCGTTTTTTTTTTTTAAATGCCTCAATTGTCCGGCATTTTGAATTAGGGTTGCGTGTATTTTCAATGTACGTCCAGAGTTAAGTTACCGTATATATATATTACTCGAGTTGGTGAATTCTAGCTGTAAATATTGTAGCGGCTGGATACGTGGTGTTAGCCAATGGCTTTGGCTGGGGGGCGGGACTTCCGGGGAAGATAGTGAAGTGACGCTGTTGACAGGAAGTGTTGGTTCGAGTTTTGCCGGGAAATGTCCTTTTTTGTTTTAAATGTTGACTCTGCGATTTTTTATTTTTTATTTTTTTTTACAAAAGACTAAAATAATTGGCTCAGAAATGCTACCTCTGTTTTTGTTGTTTTAACTGATTTGTGAAATACTCTTCACCCATGGTGTTTTCTCTGAGAACTTCTGTTTTTGTTTCATATGTTTTGAGGGATTATTTATATTTTTTACATTAGAATGGTCCACTGGACTGAGAAGAGACATTTTAAAGAACGGGCTTTTACCTGTTTTTTGTTTAAGTCAAATTAACCTGTTTTGCGGCATTATTTATGTGTATATTATATACAAGAGGTTATTTTGAATATTGCTACCTTTGTACTTTTTCTAAAACTGTGAATGTTACATAATAGAAGTGTGACTTATTTTGTTATACTGTCAACAGAGGAGAAAAAATGCTTTATTTGAATAAATATATTATTTACAAAGCAAGTTCAAGTATCATTGGCAAATTTTCACCTATATGTGTCCTCTTTTGGGATTCCAGCCTATTTAACATCACAAAGAGGCAAGTCCATAAAAATAGTTTACACATAAATACATAAATACTGTATGTATATATATATATATATATGTATAATATACGCTATTTATATATTTTACTGTAAGTAAATGTTTTATTTTACACCCTCGATTCAAAGCAAAGTATTAATAGAGCTGTCGCAGGTCACGTGACGTCCTGCGGTACAACTGTTGGCCAGCAGAGGTCAGTGTTCGCCGCCCGGGGCTCGGTTTGTTTGTTTCCTGCTCCTCGGCGACAGTGACGCAGCATGGTCAGAACCGGGAAGTCACGTGACTGCCGCGGCGGCCACGCCCACACCGCAAGTCTGCTGAAAAAGCCGCCAGGTGTCGGAAGAAGACTCTCAGCCATGACAAGCAGGTAAGGAAACCACTTGGAACTTTTTTTTAACTCTCAAACACGTCAAAAAACTTGACTGCCGTGGGTGCGTGTTTAATTCCGGCTTTAATGCGTCTCGAGCAAAATAGAAATATGTCATTGTGTCAAATATGATATTGTAAGCCGAACCAAGTTCGAATAAACTCTCGGGGACGATGTGCGTGACGTCATAGCTATGCTTTGAGCACTTTTCCCTCCTGGAAACCAAACTAAACGTCGAAAACATCCTTACTTGGTCAACCAGGAAGTGAAGAAATACTCTGATTACTTTAGTAACGCTGGCTGTCCAGTGCGCAAACGTGTTCGGCAGGTTTGTCGTCGGTGCGTGACTTTGTTTGCCACTTCCGGTCTGCCTGTGTCTGCTCCGTGATTGGCTGCCAGCCATCAGGTGACCGTGTCATTGATTGATGGAAAACAATCACTTCCACCCTATGAGTCATCACAAGAAAAGACAATGGCGAGACTTTGACCAGGCCGCCGCCCGTGATGACGACTGAATGTTTGTCTACAAATACTCGCTAATTTCATGTTTTCTCACGTGTGTCGGGCCGCAGCGTCGCCAAGAAGATCCAGTTCTAAAATCCCGTGTTTGAGGCGGTGGAAGTGGAAGTGGACGTGGCGGGCGTGTGCGCTCGCCTCGCCGCTGCCCTTGATTACAACTAAATGTTTGTCAACAAATACTCGCTAGATTCATGCTTTCTAACGTGTGTCGGGCCGCAGCGTTACCAAGAAGATCCAGTTCCAAAGTCCCGTGTTTGCGGCGGCGGAAGTGGACGTGGCGGCAAGCGCTCACATGGACATCACCTGTGATGACGACTGCATGTTTCTCAACAAACATTAGCTAGTATTGGTGCTTTCTTACGTGTGTCAGGCCGCAGCGTCGCCAAAAAGATCCAGTTCCAAAATCCTGTGTTTGAGCCGGTGGAAGTGGACGTGGCGGGCATGTGCGCTGACCTTTCCGCCGCCCGTGATGACGACTGAATGTTTGTCCACAAATATTCGCTAGTTTCATGTTTTCTAACTTGTCGGGCCGCAGCGTCTCCCAGATGTCCAAGAAGATCCAGTTCCAAAATCCCGGGCATACTAGCCTTGCCGCCGCCCATGATGACAACTGAATGTTTGTGTACAAATATTCGCTAGTTTCATGTTTTCTAACGTGTGTCGGGCCGCAGCGTCGCCAAGAAGATCCAGTTCTAAAATCCCGTGTTTGAGGCGGTGGAAGTGGAAGTGGACGTGGCGGGCGTGTGCGCTCGCCTCGCCGCTGCCCTTGATTACAACTAAATGTTTGTCAACAAATACTCGCTAGATTCATGCTTTCTAACGTGTGTCGGGCCGCAGCGTTACCAATAAGATCCAGTTCCAAAGTCCCGTGTTTGAGGCGGCGGAAGTGGACGTGGCGGCAAGCGCTCACATGGACATCACCTGTGATGACGACTGCATGTTTCTCAACAAACATTAGCTAGTATTCGTGCTTTCTTACGTGTGTCAGGCCGCAGCGTCGCCAAAAAGATCCAGTTCCAAAATCCTGTGTTTGAGGCGGTGGACGTGGACGTAGCGGGCATGTGCGCTGACCTTTCCGCCGCCCGTGATGACGACTGAATGTTTGTCCACAAATATTCGCTAGTTTCATGTTTTCTAACTTGTCGGGCCGCAGCGTCTCCCAGATGTCCAAGAAGATCCAGTTCCAAAATCCCGGGCATACTAGCCTTGCCGCCGCCCATGATGACAACTGAATGTTTGTGTACAAATATTCGCTAGTTTCATGTTTTCTAACGTGTGTCGGGCCGCAGCGTCGCCAAGAAGATCCAGTTCTAAAATCCCGTGTTTGAGGCGGTGGAAGTGGAAGTGGACGTGGCGGGCGTGTGCGCTCGCCTCGCCGCTGCCCTTGATTACAACTAAATGTTTGTCAACAAATACTCGCTAGATTCATGCTTTCTAACGTGTGTCGGGCCGCAGCGTTACCAATAAGATCCAGTTCCAAAGTCCCGTGTTTGAGGCGGCGGAAGTGGACGTGGCGGCAAGCGCTCACATGGACATCACCTGTGATGACGACTGCATGTTTCTCAACAAACATTAGCTAGTATTCGTGCTTTCTTACGTGTGTCAGGCCGCAGCGTCGCCAAAAAGATCCAGTTCCAAAATCCTGTGTTTGAGGCGGTGGACGTGGACGTAGCGGGCATGTGCGCTGACCTTTCCGCCGCCCGTGATGACGACTGAATGTTTGTCCACAAATATTCACTAGTTTCATGTTTTCTAACTTGTCGGGCCGCAGCGTCTCCCAGATGTCCAAGAAGATCCAGTTCCAAAATCCCGGGCATACTAGCCTTGCCGCCGCCCATGATGACAACTGAATGTTTGTGTACAAATATTCGCTAGTTTCATGTTTTCTAACGTGTGTCGGGCCGCAGCGTCGCCAAGAAGATCCAGTTCTAAAATCCCGTGTTTGAGGCGGTGGAAGTGGAAGTGGACGTGGCGGGCGTGTGCGTTCGCCTCGCCGCTGCCCTTGATTACAACTAAATGTTTGTCAACAAATACTCGCTAGATTCATGCTTTCTAACGTGTGTCGGGCCGCAGTGTTACCAAGAAGATCCAGTTCCAAAGTCCCGTGTTTGAGGCGGCGGAAGTGGACGTGGCGGCAAGCGCTCACATGGACATCACCTGTGATGACGACTGCATGTTTCTCAACAAACATTAGCTAGTATTCGTGCTTTCTTACGTGTGTCAGGCCGCAGCGTCGCCAAAAAGATCCAGTTCCAAAATCCTGTGTTTGAGGCGGTGGACGTGGACGTAGCGGGCATGTGCGCTGACCTTTCCGCCGCCCGTGATGACGACTGAATGTTTGTCCACAAATATTCGCTAGTTTCATGTTTTCTAACTTGTCGGGCCGCAGCGTCTCCCAGATGTCCAAGAAGATCCAGTTCCAAAATCCCGGGCATACTAGCCTTGCCGCCGCCCGTGTTGACAACTGAATGTTTGTCTACAAATATTCGCTAGTTTCATGTTTTCTAACGTGTGTCGGGCCGCAGCGTCGCCAAGAAGATCCAGTTCCAAAACCCTGTGTTTGAGGCGGTGGAATTGGAAGTGGATTTGGCGGGTGTGTGCGCTTGCCTCGCTGCCGCCCGTGATGACAACTAAATGTTTGTCAACAAATATTTGCTAATTTCATGTTTTCTAACGTGTGTCGGGCCGCAGCGTCGCCAAGAAGATCCAGTTCCAAAACCCTGTGTTTGAGGCGGTGGAATTGGAAGTGGATGTGGCGGGTGTGTGCGCTTGCCTCGCTGCCGCCCGTGATGACAACTAAATGTTTGTCAACAAATATTTCCTAATTTCATGTTTTCTAACGTGTGTCGGGCCGCAGCGTCGCCAAGATGTCCAAGAAGATCCAGTTCCAAAATCGTGGGGATACTCGTCTTGGCGCCGCCCGTGATGACGACTAAATGTTTGTCTACAAATATGCGCTAGTTGCATGTTTTCTAACGTGCGTCGGGCCGCAGTGTCGCCAAAAAGATCCAGTTCCAAAATCCTGTGTTTGAGGCGGTGGAAGTGGACGTGGCGGCGTGTGCGCTTGCCTCGCCGCCGCCCGTGATGACAACCAAATTTTTGTCAACAAATATTAGCTAGTTACATGTTTTTTAACGTGTGTCGGGCCGCAGCGTCGCTAAGATGTCCAAGACAATCCAGTTCCAAAATCCTGTGTATGCCCGCCTTGTGACCACCCGTGATGACTACGGAATGTTTGTCTACAAATATTCGCTAGTTTCATGTTTTCTAACGTGTGTCGGGCCGCAGCTTCGCCAAGAAGATCTAGTGCTAAAATCCCGTGTTTGAGGCGGTGGAAGTGGAAGCGGACGTGGCGGGCATGTGCGCTCGCCTCGCTGCCGCCCGTGATTACAACTGAATGTTTGTCAACAAATACTCTCTAGTTTCATGCTTTCTAACGTGTGTCAGGCCGCAGCGTCACCAAGAAGATCCAGTCCCAAAATCCCCTGTTTGAGGCGGTGGCAGGGGACGTAGCGGGCATATGCGCTCACATGGCCGTCGCCTGTGATGACAACTGCATGTTTGTTAACAAACATTAGCTAGTATTCATGTTTTCTAACGTGTGTCGGGCCGCAGTGTCGCCAAGATATCCAAGAAGATCTAGTTCCAAAGTCCTGTGTTTGAGGTGTAGGTGCACTTGGCGGGCATGTGCGCTCGCCTTGCCGCTGCCCGTGATTACAACTGAATGTTTGGCAACAAATACTCGCTAGTTTCATGCTTTCTAACGTGTGTCGGGGCGCAGCGTTACCAAGAAGATCCAGTTCCAAAGTACCGTGTTTAAGGCGGTGGTGGTGGACGTGGCGGCAAGCGCTCACATGGCCGTCGCCTGTGATGACGACTGCATGTTTCTCAACAAACATTAGCTAGTATTCATGTTTTCAAACGTGTGTCGGGCCGCAGTGTCGCCAAGATATCCAAGAAGATCTAGTTCCAAAGTCCTGTGTTTGAGGTGTAGGTGCATGTGGCGGGCATGTGCGCTCGCCTCGCCGCTGCCCGTGATTACAACTGAATGTTTGTCAACAAATACTCGCTAGTTTCATGCTTTCTAACGTGTGTCGGGCCGCAGCGTTACCAAGAAGATCCAGTTCCAAAGTCCTGTGTTTGTGGCAGTGGACGTGGCGGCAAGCGCTCACATGGCCGTCGCCTGTGATGACGACTGCATGTTTCTCAACAAAAATTAGCTAGTATTCATGTTTTCTAACGTGTGTCGGGCCGCAGCGTCTTAAAGAAGATCCAGTTCTAAAATCCTGTGTTTAAGGCGGCGGAAGTGGACGTGGCGGGCGTATGCGCTCGCTTCGTCGCTGCCTTTGGTGACAACTGAATGTTTGTCAACAAATACTCGCTAGATTCATGCTTTCTAACGTGTGTCGGGCCGCAGCGTTACCAAGAAGATCCAGTTCCAAAGTCCCGTGTTTGAGGCGGTGGACGTGGCGGCAAGCGCTCACATGGCCGTCGCCTGTGATGACGACTGCATGTTTCTCAACAAACATTAGCTAGTATTCATGTTTTCAAACGTGTGTCGGGCCGCAGTGTCGCCAAGATATCCAAGAAGATCTAGTTCCAAAGTCCTGTGTTTGACGTGTAGGTGCACGTGGCGGGCATGTGCGCTCGCCTCGCCGCTGCCCGTGATTACAACTGAATGTTTGTCAACAAATACTCGCTAGTTTCATGCTTTCTAACGTGTGTCGGGCCGCAGCGTTACCAAGAAGATCCGGTTCCAAAGTCCTGTGTTTGTGGCAGTGGACGTGGCGGCAAGCGCTCACATGGCCGTCGCCTGTGATGACGACTGCATGTTTCTCAACAAACATTAGCTAGTATTCATGTTTTCTAACGTGTGTCGGGCCGCAGCGTCTTAAAGAAGATCCAGTTCTAAAATCCTGTGTTTAAGGCGGTGGAAGTGGACGTGGCGGGCGTATGCGCTCGCTTCGTCGCTGCCTTTGGTGACAACTGAATGTTTGTCAACAAATACTCGCTAGATTCATGCTTTCTAACGTGTGTCGGGCCGCAGCGTTACCAAGAAGATCCAGTTCCAAAGTCCCGTGTTTGAGGCGGTGGACGTGGCGGCAAGCGCTCACATGGCCGTCGCCTGTGATGACGACTGCATGTTTCTCAACAAACATTAGCTAGTATTCATGTTTTCAAACGTGTGTCGGGCCGCAGTGTCGCCAAGATATCCAAGAAGATCTAGTTCCAAAGTCCTGTGTTTGAGGTGTAGGTGCACGTGGCGGGCATGTGCGCTCGCCTCGCCGCTGCCCTTGATGACAACTAAATGTTTGTCAACAAATACTCGCTAGATTCATGCTTTCTAACGTGTGTCGGGCCGCAGTGTTACCAAGAAGATCCAGTTCCAAAGTCCCGTGTTTGAGGCGGCGGAAGTGGACGTGGCGGCAAGCGCTCACATGGACATCACCTGTGATGACGACTGCATGTTTCTCAACAAACATTAGCTAGTATTGGTGCTTTCTTACGTGTGTCAGGCCGCAGCGTCGCCAAAAAGATCCAGTTCCAAAATCCTGTGTTTGAGCCGGTGGAAGTGGACGTGGCGGGCATGTGCGCTGACCTTTCCGCCGCCCGTGATGACGACTGAATGTTTGTCCACAAATATTCGCTAGTTTCATGTTTTCTAACTTGTCGGGCCGCAGCGTCTCCCAGATGTCCAAGAAGATCCAGTTCCAAAATCCCGGGCATACTAGCCTTTCCGCCGCCCGTGATGACAACTGAATGTTTGTGTACAAATATTCGCTAGTTTCATGTTTTCTAACGTGTGTCGGGCCGCAGCGTCGCCAAGAAGATCCAGTTCCAAAACCCTGTGTTTGAGGCGGTGGAATTGGAAGCGGATATGGCGGGTGTGTGCGCTTGCCTCGCTGCCGCCCGTGATGACAACTAAATGTTTGTCAACAAATATTTGCTAATTTCATGTTTTCTAACGTGTGTCGGGCCGCAGCGTCGCCAAGATGTCCAAGAAGATCCAGTTCCAAAATCCTGGGGATACTCGTCTTGGCGCCGCCCGTGATGACGACTAAATGTTTGTCTACAAATATGCGCTAGTTGCATGTTTTCTAACGTGCGTCGGGCCGCAGCGTCGCCAAAAAGATCCAGTTCCAAAATCCTGTGTTTGAGGCGGTGGAAGTGGACGTGGCGGCGTGTGCGCTTGCCTCGCCGCCGCCCGTGATGACAACCAAATTTTTGTCAACAAATATTAGCTAGTTACATGTTTTTTAACGTGTGTCGGGCCGCAGCGTCGCTAAGATGTCCAAGACAATCCAGTTCCAAAATCCTGTGTATGCCCGCCTTGTGACCACCCGTGATTACTACGGAATGTTTGTCTACAAATATTCGCTAGTTTCATGTTTTCTAACGTGTGTCGGGCCGCAGCTTCGCCAAGAAGATCTAGTGCTAAAATCCCGTGTTTGAGGCGGTGGAAGTGGAAGCGGACGTGGCGGGCATGTGCGCTCGCCTCGCTGCCGCCCGTGATTACAACTGAATGTTTGTCAACAAATACTCTCTAGTTTCATGCTTTCTAACGTGTGTCAGGCCGCAGCGTCACCAAGAAGATCCAGTCCCAAAATCCCCTGTTTGAGGCGGTGGCAGGGGACGTAGCGGGCATATGCGCTCACATGGCTGTCGCCTGTGATGACGACTGCATGTTTGTTAACAAACATTAGCTAGTACTCATGTTTTCTAACGTGTGTCGGGCCGCAGTGTCGCCAAGATATCCAAGAAGATCTAGTTCCAAAGTCCTGTGTTTGAGGTGTAGGTGCACGTGGCGGGCATGTGCGCTCGCCTTGCCACTGCCCGTGATTACAACTGAATGTTTGGCAACAAATACTCGCTAGTTTCATGCTTTCTAACGTGTGTCGGGGCGCAGCGTTACCAAGAAGATCCAGTTCCAAAGTACCGTGTTTAAGGCGGCGGTGGTGGACGTGGCGGAAAGCGCTCACATGGCCGTCGCCTGTGATGACGACTGCATGTTTCTCAACAAACATTAGCTAGTATTCATGTTTTCAAACGTGTGTCGGGCCGCAGTGTCGCCAAGATATCCAAGAAGATCTAGTTCCAAAGTCCTGTGTTTGAGGTGTAGGTGCACGTGGCGGGCATGTGCGCTCGCCTCGCCGCTGCCCGTGATTACAACTGAATGTTTGGCAACAAATCCTCGCTAGTTTCATGCTTTCTAACGTGTGTCGGGCCGCAGCGTTACCAAGAAGATCCAGTTCCAAAGTCCTGTGTTTGTGGCAGTGGACGTGGCGGCAAGCGCTCACATGGCCGTCGCCTGTGATGACGACTGCATGTTTCACAACAAACATTAGCTAGTATTCATGTTTTCTAACGTGTGTCGGGCCGCAGCGTCTTAAAGAAGATCCAGTTCTAAAATCCTGTGTTTAAGGCGGTGGAAGTGGACGTGGCGGGCGTATGCGCTCGCTTCGTCGCTGCCTTTGGTGACAACTGAATGTTTGTCAACAAATACTCGCTAGATTCATGCTTTCTAACGTGTGTCGGGCCGCAGCGTTACCAAGAAGATCCAGTTCCAAAGTCCCGTGTTTGAGGCGGTGGACGTGGCGGCAAGCGCTCACATGGCCGTCGCCTGTGATGACGACTGCATGTTTCTCAACAAACATTAGCTAGTATTCATGTTTTCAAACGTGTGTCGGGCCGCAGTGTCGCCAAGATATCCAAGAAGATCTAGTTCCAAAGTCCTGTGTTTGAGGTGTAGGTGCACGTGGCGGGCATGTGCGCTCGCCTCGCCGCTGCCCGTGATTACAACTGAATGTTTGTCAACAAATACTCGCTAGTTTCATGCTTTCTAACGTGTGTCGGGCCGCAGCGTTACCAAGAAGATCCAGTTCCAAAGTCCTGTGTTTGTGGCAGTGGACGTGGCGGCAAGCGCTCACATGGCCGTCGCCTGTGATGACGACTGCATGTTTCTCAACAAACATTAGCTAGTATTCATGTTTTCTAACGTGTGTCGGGCCGCAGCGTCTTAAAGAAGATCCAGTTCTAAAATCCTGTGTTTAAGGCGGTGGAAGTGGACGTGGCGGGCGTATGCGCTCGCTTCGTCGCTGCCTTTGGTGACAACTGAATGTTTGTCAACAAATACTCGCTAGATTCATGCTTTTTAACGTGTGTCGGGCCGCAGCGTTACCAAGAAGATCCAGTTCCAAAGTCCCGTGTTTGAGGCGGTGGACGTGGCGGCAAGCGCTCACATGGCCGTCGCCTGTGATGACGACTGCATGTTTCTCAACAAACATTAGCTAGTATTCATGTTTTCTAACGTGTGTCGGGCCGCAGTGTCGCCAAGATATCCAAGAAGATCTAGTTCCAAAGTCCTGTGTTTGAGGTGTAGGTGCACGTGGCGGGCATGTGCGCTCGCCTCGCCGCTGCCCGTGATTACAACTGCATGTTTCTCAACAAACATTAGCTAGTATTCATGTTTTCTAACGTGTGTCGGGCCGCAGCGTTGCCAAGATGTCCAAGAAGATCCCGTTCCAGAGTCCCGCGTTGGAGGCGGCAGCGGCGGTGTCGGTGGACGTGTCCATCATCCGCATCCCGCCCCACCACTACGTCCACGTGTTGGACCAGAACACCAACATCGCCCGTGTGGAGATCGGGCCGCTCACCTTCATCCGCCAAGATCACGAGAGGTCAGCGCCGGTGGAACTCGGCGGCCGTCTTGTGGCTGACGCCTCCTGCCCTTTGCAGGGTCCTGTTCTTGCCGGTGCGGATGATCACGGTGCCGCCGCGCCACTTCTGCGTGATCGCCAACCCGGTGGCGTGCGACGACGACGGCCGCGTCCTCTTCGACGATGCGGGCCAGGCCAAGCTGCGCCACGCCGACCTGGAGATCCGCCTGTGCCGGGATCCTTTCCCGCTGTACCCCGGAGAGGAGATCCAGCAGGTGGGCGGGGCGGTTAGGGGGCGCGGCTTGTGACCACATGATCGGCTGCCGTCTTTGCCCTTCAGGAGGTGACGCCGCTGCAGGTGGTCTATCCCGACACGGCACTGCGACTGCGGGCGCTGCTGGACTTCCAGGAGGAGGGCGGCAAGAGACGGGTCGCCGGGGACGAGTGGCTTTTCGAGGGACCCGGTGAGTTTTGTCCATGTTGCCGCGGCAACCGTCTAAAGGCGTCTGCCGGCTGTCAGGGACGTACATCCCCAAGAAGGAAGTGGCGGTCCTGGAGACCATCAAGGCCACGGTGATCCGGGTGAACCAAGCCATCAGACTGCGAGCTCGCAAGGAGGGAGTCGACCGCAGCGGCGTGTACCGCGTCACAGGTGGGACACGCCCCTTTTCCTCACTTCCTGCTTCCGTTGCAAGCCCTGAGCTTGTGTCGCCATGTGTGCTTATGTTTGTTGAGGTTTTTTTCCGAGGATCCCAGTTTGGGTTTGGCCTACTTCCTGTTGTTTTATTTCCATGAGCTTCCTGTCCACTTTCTGTCATTTTGTACTCCACCTCTGCTGCCCGCTTTTATTTTGAAATGCTCCTGTATGTGTTTGACTTCCTGTTTATGTTTGTTGAGGTTTTTTTCCGAGGATCCCAGTTTGGGTTTGGCCTACTTCCTGTTGTTTTATTTCCATGAGCTTCCTGTTCACTTTCTGTCATTTTGTACTCCACCTCTGCTGCTCGCTTTTATTTTGAAATGCTCCTGTATGTGTTTGACTTCCTGGTTATGTTTGTTGAGGTTTTTTTCCGAGGATCCCAGTTTGGGTTTGGCCTACTTCCTGTTGTTTTATTTCCATGAGCTTCCTGTCCACTTTCTGTCATTTTGTACTCCACCTCTGCTGCTCGCTTTTATTTTGAAATGCTCCTGTATGTGTTTGACTTCCTGTTTATGTTTGTTGAGGTTTTTTTCCGAGGATCCCAGTTTGGGTTTGGCCTACTTCCTGTTGTTTTATTTCCATGAGCTTTCTGTCATTTTGTACTCCACCTCTGCTGCTCGCTTTTATTTTGAAATGCTCCTGTATGTGTTTGACTTCCTGTTTATGTTTGTTGAGGTTTTTTTCCGAGGATCCCAGTTTGGGTTTGGCCTACTTCCTGTTGTTTTATTTCCATGAGCTTCCTGTCCACTTTCTGTCATTTTGTACTCCACCTCTGCTGCTCGCTTTTATTTTGAAATGCTCCTGTATGTGTTTGACTTCCTGTTTATGTTTGTTGAGGTTTTTTTCCGAGGATCCCAGTTTGGGTTTGGCCTACTTCCTGTTGTTTTATTTCCATGAGCTTCCTGTCCACTTTCTGTCATTTTGTACTCCACCTCTGCTGCTCGCTTTTATTTTGAAATGCTCCTGTATGTGTTTGACTTCCTGTTTATGTTTGTTGAGGTTTTTTTCCGAGGATCCCAGTTTGGGTTTGGCCTACTTCCTGTTGTTTTATTTCCATGAGCTTCCTGTCCACTTTCTGTCATTTTGTACTCCACCTCTGCTGCTCGCTTTTATTTTGAAATGCTCCTGTATGTGTTTGACTTCCTGTTTATGTTTGTTGAGGTTTTTTTCCGAGGATCCCAGTTTGGGTTTGGCCTACTTCCTGTTGTTTTATTTCCATGAGCTTCCTGTCCACTTTCTGTCATTTTGTACTCCACCTCTGCTGCTCGCTTTTATTTTGAAATGCTCCTGTATGTGTTTGACTTCCTGTTTATGTTTTTTGAGGTTTTTTTCCGAGGATCCCAGTTTGGGTTTGGCCTACTTCCTGTTGTTTTATTTCCATGAGCTTCCTGTCCACTTTCTGTCATTTTGTACTCCACCTCTGCTGCTCGCTTTTATTTTGAAATGCTCCTGTATGTGTTTGACTTCCTGTTTATGTTTGTTGAGGTTTTTTTCCGAGGATCCCAGTTTGGGTTTGGCCTACTTCCTGTTGTTTTATTTCCATGAGCTTCCTGTCCACTTTCTGTCATTTTGTACTCCACCTCTGCTGCTCGCTTTTATTTTGAAATGCTCCTGTATGTGTTTGACTTCCTGTTTATGTTTGTTGAGGTTTTTTTCCGAGGATCCCAGTTTGGGTTTGGCCTACTTCCTGTTGTTTTATTTCCATGAGCTTCCTGTCCACTTTCTGTCATTTTGTACTCCACCTCTGCTGCTCGCTTTTATTTTGAAATGCTCCTGTATGTGTTTGACTTCCTGTTTAGTTAGTAGTCACTGAACTGTGTGTCCAGGGGAGGAGTGGCTGGTCGGCAAAGTGGGGGCGTACCTGCCGGACGCGCACGAGGAAGTGCTGGACATCGTCAACGCCTTCATCCTGACCGACAAGGTGACTTCCTGCGGGCCCAGGTGCGGCGAGACGCTGGCTCTGACAGCGTGACCTTTGACCCCACAGAAAGCGCTGCACGTGCGCGCCCTGCGGGCCTTCAAGGACACGGGGGACCGCCAGCGGCGTACGGGCGACGAGTGGCTGGTGACCAACAGCGACCACGAGGCGCACATCCCCTCGGTGGCGGAGGAGGTGGTGGGCGTGGTGGAGGTGACCACGCTGAGCAGCCGCCAGTACTGCGTCATCCTGGACCCGGTCGGACCCGACGGCAAACCTCAGCTGGGCCAGAAGAGGGTGGTGAAGGTGAGCCGGGGGAGGGGGGGGCGGGGCTTGTGACCCGAGGGCGGCGTTGACGCGACGTGTGTCCACCAGGGGGAGCGCTCCTTCTTCCTGCAGCCCGGCGAGCGTCTGGAGCGCGGCATCCAGGACGTGTACGTGCTGTCCGAGGAGGAAGGTCTGCTCCTGCGAGCCGTCCAGGCCTTCACCGACACCGAGGAGGTGAGACACAGGCTCCGCCCCCCTCGCGACTCGCTCGCATGGCTAAATGCTAACGCTTGATTGTAGGACGCCGTCTTGCTTGTTTTACCTCAAAAACGAAAACGTGCTGATGAGGTACTTTTCTGTTGCCACTTCCTCTTTGGTCCTCACTAGGTGTGATTTCCTGTCTGAGTGACTTCCTGTTTGGCCTTTAATCCCTCCCCCCCACAGACTAACCCTTCTTCTTCTTCTCCTTCCCTGGCTGCGTGTCACATGACCCTCCCGCTCACCATTTCTTTTGCCGCCAGCGCTCCCCCCCACCTTCCCCGACCCCTCCCGCTCCCGCTCCCTCGCCACCGCAATGCATCGCCGCGTTAACCCTGGTCTCCGCCCTCCTCCCGCCTCTCCCCCGTTCTCTCTGCCAGCGCGAGGTGGCCGAGGACGAGGAAGAGGAGCGGAGCAAGCGCCCGCGCCAAAGCGCCGTCCTTCGCCGTCCTGGCGACCGCTGGATGCTGCGAGGCCCCGTGGAGTACGTGCCCCCTGCCACGGTGGAGGTGGTGCAACGGCGGCAGGCCATCCCGCTGGATGAGAACGAGGGCATCTACGTGCGGGACATGAAGACGGGCAAGGTACGGTCGGCCGGCGACGCGTCGCGGGGCCGGCGACTAACTATCTTGCGGCGGCGCAGGTGCGAGCGGTCATCGGGCAGACGTACATGCTGAATCAGGACGAGGAGATGTGGCAGAAGGAACTTCCTCTCAACGTGGAGACGCTGCTGGCCTCCACCCGCGACCCTTTGGCCGACCGCTCGGACCGGAGCAAGATGGCGGAGGGCAAAGCGAGGACCAAGACGCAGGTGGTCTCCTACAGAGTCCCCCACAATGCGGCGGTGCAGGTTTACGACTACCGGGAGAAAAGGGCCAGGTGGGCCCTGTGTGGGCGGGGGGGGGGGGCATGGGCAACTGAGCCGCCGCTGACCTACCCTCTTCTTCAGGGTGGTGTTTGGACCGGAGCGCGTGATGCTGGGTCCTGACGAGCAGTTCACCGTGCTGTCGCTGTCGGGGGACCGCCCCAAGCGAGGCAACGTGATCAAGGCCATCTGTCTGCTGCTGGGCCCCGACTTCTTCACCGACATCATCACCATCGAGACCGCCGACCACGCCCGCCTGCAGCTGCAGCTCTCCTACAACTGGTAGGTGCCTTCACAATGGCCGCCGCCTCCCCACGCCGACCTTTGCTGTCTTCAGGCACTTTGACGTCAAGTCGCCCGTGGACCCCGCCGAAGCCGCCGCCCTGTTCTCCGTGCCCGACTTTGTGGGCGACGCCTGCAAGGCCATCGCGTCTCGGGTCCGAGGCGCAGTGGCGTCCGTGCAGTTTGACGACTTCCACAAGGTGACTTTTACTTTTCTCTTCCTTCCTTCCTTCTTTCCTTCCTCACCACACTCTCGCTGCCGCCACCGCCCAGAACTCCAACCGCATCATCTGCTCGGCCGTGTTCGGGTTCGACGAGAAGCTAGCGGTGCGCCAGAGTCTGCGCTTCCATCAGAACCGCCTGGTCATCAGCAGCGTGGACATCCAGTCTGTGGAGCCCGTGGACCAGAGGACGCGAGACTCCCTGCAGAAGAGCGTCCAGCTCGCAATCGAGATCACCACCAACTCCCAGGAGGCCACCGCACGGTGCGTCGCTAGGCTAGGCTAGGCTAGGCTAGGCTAGGCTAGGCTAGGCTAGGCTAGGCTACCTAGCTTGCGTTAAAGCCGACTAAGTCCAGCCGACTTCTACTAAATAAGATAAGCTCAGGTAAACTAATATAAGATAAGTTCACCTGAGATGAGCTGAGTTCTACTAAAAAATCTTATAGAAGATGAGCTCAGGTAAACTAAGATGAGGTAAGTTCAACTATAAACCCCGTTTCCATATGAGTTGGGAAATTAAGTTAGATGTAAATATAAACAGAATACAATGATTTGCAGATCCTTTTCAACCCATATTCAGTTGAATATGCTACAAAGACAACATATTTCATGTTCAAACTCATAAACATTTTTTTTTTTTTTTGCAAATAATAATTAACTTAGAATTTCATGGCTGCAACACGTGCCAAAGTAGTTGGGAAAGGGTATGTTCACCACTGTGTTACATCACCTTTTCTTTTAACAACACTCCATAAAGGTTTGGGAACTGAGGAAAGTTATTGTTGAAGCTTTGAAAGTGGAATTCTTTCCCATTCTTGTTTTATGTAGAGCTTCAGTCCTTCAACAGTCTCTGCTGTCATATTTTACGCTTCATAATGCGCCACACATTTTCGATGGGAGACAGGTTTGGACTGCAGGCGGCCCAGGAAAGTACTCGCACTCTTTTTTTACGAAGCCACGCTGCTGTAACACTTGTCTTGCTGAAATAAGCAGGGGCGTCCATGATAACGTTGCTTGGATGACAACATATGTTGCTCCAAAACCTGTAAGGACCTTTCAGCATTAATGGTGCCTTCACAGATGTGTAAGTTACCCATGCCTTTGGCACAAATACACCCCCATACCATCACACATGCTGGCTTTTGAACTTTACGCCTATAACAATCCGAATGGTTATTTTCCTCTTTGTTCTGGAGGACACCACATCCTCTGTTTCCAAATATAATTTGAAATGTGGACTCGTCAGACCACAGAACACTTTTCCGCTTTGTATCAGTCCATCTTAGGTGTGCTCGGGCCCAGCCGGGCCGGCGGCGTTTGAGGATGTTGTTGATAAAAGGGTTTGGCTTTGCATAGTAGAGTTTTAACTTGCACTTACAGATGTAGCGACCAACTGTAGTTACTGACAGTGGTTTTATGAAGTATTCCTGAGCCCATGTGGTGATATCCTTTACACGCTGATGTCGGTTTTTGGTGAAGTACCGCCTGAGGTATCAAAAGTTCGTAATATCATCGCTTACGTGCAGTGCTTTCTCCAGATTCTCAGAACTTTTTGATGATTTTATGGACCGTAGATGGTAAAATCCCTAAATTCCTTGCAATAGTTCGTTGAGAAATGTTGTTCTAAATTTGTTCGACAGTTTGCTTACAAAGTGGTGACCCTCGCCCCATCCTTGTTTGTGAATTACTTAGCATTTCATGGAAGCTGTTTTTATAGCCAATCATGGCACCCACCTGTTCCCAATTAGCCTGCACACCTGTGGGATGTTCCAAATAAGTGTTTGATGAGCATTCCTCAACTTTATCAGTATTTATTGCCACCTTTCCCAACTTCTTTGTCATGTTTTGCTGGCATCAAATTTTAAAGTTAATGATTATTTGAACACAAAAAAATGTTTATGAGTTTTAACATCAAATATGTTGTCTTTGTAGCATATTCAACTGAATATGGGTTGAAAAGGATTTGCAAATCATTGTATTCTGTTTATATTTACATCTAACACAATTTCCCAACTCATATGGAAACGGGGTTTGTAATTTAAGATAAGATCAACAAAGATAAGTTCAAGTAGACAAGTTCAATGAAGATACGATATTTCAACTAAAATAAGTTCAACAAAGATGAGCTGAATTTAACTGAGAAGTCACAGTAAGAATCTAAGGTAAACTAAGACCAGCAGATTTTAACAAGGATAAGATAATTTAATGTAAGCTAAGACGAGTTGAGTTCAACTAAGAAGGTAAGTTAAACCAAGACGAGTTGATGACGTGAAACTAAGAGGCTTATTTAAGATAAGATCAATTAAATTTAAGATAAGTTAATTAAAGATAAGACAAGTTAAACAAAGATAAGCTGGTTTGAGAAAAGTTAATAAACCGAGCGCAACTAAAATGGGTGACGATATTTAATGCTAAATTAAGCTAAACTAAGATAAGGTAAACTAAACTACATTAAGATAAGATATGAGAAGGTAAAGTAGGCTAAGCTAAGATAAACTAATTTAAAACAGGATAAGGTAAGAAACTAAGATAAATCAGACTAAACTAAGTGTTGCTCCTGCAGTCACTGAGCGTCTGAAGGGCTAAGTTAAGTTAAAATAAGATAATCTGTAGTAAGATAATTATTGATCCTGCATTGACGAGGCAGAGTGTCTGAAGGGCTAAATTAAGATAAAATAATCTAAATTAAGATAAAATAATCCTAAAATAAGATAAGTATTGCTCCTGCATTGATGAGTCGGAGTGTCTGAAGGGTTAAATTAAGGTAAAATAATCTAAATTAAGATAAAATAATCTAAATGAAGCGTAGTGTTGCTCCTGCAGTCACAAGGCGGAGTGTCTGAAGGGATAAATTAAGATAAAATAATCTAAATTAAGATCAAATAATCCTAAAATAGGATAAGTATTGCTCCTGCATTGATGAGTCGGAGTGTCTGAAGGGTTAAATTAAGATAAAATAATCTAAATTAAGATAAAATAATACAAGTTAAAATACAATAATCTATATTAGAATAAGTGTTGTTCCTGTAGTCACTAGGCAGAGTGTCTGCAGGGCTAAATTAAGATAAAATAATCCTAAAATAGGATAAGTATTGCTCCTGCATTGATGAGTCGGAGTGTCTGAAGGGCTAAATTAAGATAAAATAATCTAAATTAAGATCAAATAATCCTAAAATAAGATAAGTATTGCTCCTGCATTGATGAGTCGGAGTGTCTGAAGGGTTAAATTAAGATAAAATAATCTAAATTAAGATAAAATAATCCTAAAATAGGATAAGTATTGCTCCTGCATTGATGAGTCGGAGTGTCTGAAGGGTTAAATTAAGATAAAATAATCTAAATTAAGATAAAATAATCCTAAAATAAGATAAGTATTGCTCCTGCATTGATGAGTCGGAGTGTCTGAAGGGTTAAATTAAGATAAAATAATCTAAATTAAGATAAAACAATCCTAAAATAAGATAAGTATTGATCCTGCATTGATGAGTCGGCGTGTCTGAAGGGTTAAATTAAGATAAAATAATCTAAATTAAGATAAAACAATCCTAAAATAAGATAAGTATTGCTCCTGCATTGATGAGTCGGAGTGTCTGAAGGGTTAAATTAAGATAAAATAATCTAAATTAAGATAAAACAATCCTAAAATAAGATAAGTATTGCTCCTGCATTGATGAGTCGGAGTGTCTGAAGGGTTAAATTAAGATAAAATAATGTAAATTAAGATAAAATAATCTAAGTTAAAATACAATAATCTATATCAAAATAAGTGTCGTTCCTGTAGTCATAAGGCGGAGTGTCTGAAGGGATAAATTAAGGTAAAATAATCTAAATTAAGATAAAATAATCCTAAAATAGGATAAGTTTTGCTCCTGCATTGATGAGTCGGAGTGTCTGAAGGGCTAAATTAAGATAAAATAATACAAGTTAAAATACAATAATCTATATTAGAATAAGTGTTGTTCCTGTAGTCACTAGGCAGAGTGTCTGCAGGGCTAAATTAAGATAAAATAATCCTAAAATAAGATAAGTATTGCTCCTGCATTGATGAGTCGGAGTGTCTGAAGGGCTAAATTAAGATAAAAATATCTAAGTTAAAATATAATAATCTATATTAGAATAAGTGTCATTTCTGTAGTCACGATACGGAGTGTCTGCAGGGCTAAATTAAGATAAAATAATCTAAATTAAGATAAAATAATCTCTATTAAGATAAGTGTTGCTCCTGCAGTCACGAGGCAGAGCATCTGAAGGGCTAAATTAAGATAAAATAATGTAAATTAAGATAAAATAATCTAAGTTAAAATACAATAATCTATATCAAAATAAGTGTCGTTCCTGTAGTCACGAGGCGGAGTGTCTGAAAGATTAATTAAGGTAAAATAATCTAAATTAAGATAAAATAATCCTAAAATAGGATGAGTATTGCTCCTGCATTGATGAGTCGGAGTGTCTGAAGGGTTAAATTAAGATAAAATAATCTATATTAAGATAAAATAATCTAAATGAAGCGTAGTGTTGCTCCTGCAGTCACAAGTCGGAGTGTCTGAAGGGATAAATTAAGATAAAATAATCTAAATTAAGATCAAATAATCCTAAAATAGGAGAAGTATTGATCCTGCATTGATGAGTCGGAGTGTCTGAAGGGTTAAATTAAGATAAAAAAATCTAAATTAAGATAAAATAATCCTAAAATAAGATAAGTATTGCTCCTGCATTGGTGAGTCGGAGTGTCTGAAGGGTTAAATTAAGATAAAATAATCTAAATTAAGATAAAATAATCCTAAAATAAGATAAGTATTGCTCCTGCATTGATGAGTCGGAGTGTCTGAAGGGTTAAATTAAGATAAAATAATCTAAATTAAGATAAAATAATCCTAAAATAAGATAAGTATTGCTCCTGCATTGGTGAGTCGGAGTGTCTGAAGGGTTAAATTAAGATAAAATAATCTAAATTAAGATAAAATAATCCTAAAATAGGATAAGTATTGCTCCTGCATTGATGAGTCGGAGTGTCTGAAGGGTTAAATTAAGATAACATGTAAAATAATCTAAATTAAGATTAGATCATCCATATTAAGAGAAGTGTTGGTCCTGTCGTCACGAGGCAGAGCGTTTTAAGGGCTGAATTGAGATAAAATAATCTAAATCAAGATAAAATAATCTAAGTTAAGATAAAATAATCTAAATGAAGCTTAGTGTTGTTCCTGTAGTCACATCGGAGCGTCTGGAGGGTTAAGTTAAGATAATTTAAGTGTTGTTCCTGCAGTCACGAGGCGGAGCGTCTGGAGCAGGAGGCGCGAGGCCGGCTGGAGAGACAGAAGATCATGGACCAGGCGGAAGCTGAGCGAGCCAGGAAGGAACTTCTAGAACTGGAGGCTCTCAGGTGACTCTCGCACTTCCTGTCCCGCCAACAACTTAAACTAACATCACTTCCTGTCCCGCCAACAACTTAAACTAACATCACTTCCTGTCCCGCCATCATCACGCCATCAACTTAAACTAACATCACTTCCTGTCCCGCCATCATCGCGCCATCAACTTAAACTAACATCACTTCCTGTCGCGCCAACAACTTAAACTAACATCACTTCCTGTCCCGCCATCATCGCGCCATCAACTTAAACTAACATCACTTCCTGTCCCGCCAACAACTTAAACTAACATCACTTCCTGTCCCGCCATCATCACGCCATCAATTTAAACTAACATCACTTCCTTTCTCGCCATCATCACACCATCAACTTAAACTAACATCACTTCCTGTCCCGACTTCACCGCACCATCAACTTAAACTGACATCACTTCTTGTCCCGCCATCATCACGCCATCAACTTCATGTCGCGCCATCATCACGCCATCAACTTAAACTAACATCACTTCCTGTCCCGCCATCATCACACCATCGACTTAAACTAACATCACTTCCTGTCCCTGCCATCATCACGCCATCGACTTAAACTAACATCACTTCCTGTCCCGCCATCATCACACCATCGACTTAAACTAACATCACTTCCTGTCCCGCCATCATCACGCCATCGACTTAAACTAACATCACTTCCTGTCCCGCCAACAACTTAAACTAACATCACTTCCTGTCCCGCCATCATCACGCCATCGACTTAAACTAACATCACTTCCTGTCCCGCCAACAACTTAAACTAACATCACTTCCTGTCCCGCCATCATCACGCCATCAACTTAAACTAACATCACTTCCTGTCCCGCCATCATCACGCCATCAACTTAAACTAACATCACTTCCTGTCCCGCCATCATCACGCCATCGACTTAAACTAACATCACTTCCTGTCCCGCCATCATCACGCCATCGACTTAAACTAACATCACTTCCTGTCCCTGCCATCATCACGCCATCGACTTAAACTAACATCACTTCCTGTCCCGCCAACAACTTAAACTAACATCACTTCCTGTCCCGCCATCATCGCGCCAACAACTTAAACTAACATCACTTCCTGTCCCGCCATCATCGCGCCATCGACTTAAACTAACATCACTTCCTGTCCCGCCATCATCGCGCCATCGACTTAAACTAACATCACTTCCTGTCCCGCCATCGACTTAAACTAACATCACTTCCTGTCCCGCCATCATCACGCCATCAACTTAAACTAACATCACTTCCTGTCCCGCCATCATCACGCCATCGACTTAAACTAACATCACTTCCTGTCCCTGCCATCATCACGCCATCGACTTAAACTAACATCACTTCCTGTCCCGCCAACAACTTAAACTAACATCACTTCCTGTCCCGCCATCATCGCGCCATCGACTTAAACTAACATCACTTCCTGTCCCGCCAACAACTTAAACTAACATCACTTCCTGTCCCGCCATCATCGCGCCATCGACTTAAACTAACATCACTTCCTGTCCCGCCATCATCGCGCCATCGACTTAAACTAACATCACTTCCTGTCCCGCCATCATCACGCCATCGACTTAAACTAACATCACTTCCTGTCCCGCCATCATCACGCCATCGACTTAAACTAACATCACTTCCTGTCCCGCCATCATCACGCCATGGACTTAAACTAACATCACTTCCTATCACGCCATCATCTTAACCTAACATCACTTCCTGTCCCGCCATCATCACGCCATTGACTTAAACTAACATCACTTCCGGTCCCGCCATCATCACGCCATCAGCTTAAACTAACATCACTTCCTGTCCCGCCATCATCACACCATCGACTTAAACTAACATCACTTCCTGTCCCTGCCATCATCACGCCATCGACTTAAACTAACATCACTTCCTGTCCCGCCATCATCACACCATCGACTTAAACTAACATCACTTCCTGTCCCGCCATCATCACGCCATCGACTTAAACTAACATCACTTCCTGTCCCGCCAACAACTTAAACTAACATCACTTCCTGTCCCGCCATCATCACGCCATCGACTTAAACTAACATCACTTCCTGTCCCGCCAACAACTTAAACTAACATCACTTCCTGTCCCGCCATCATCACGCCATCAACTTAAACTAACATCACTTCCTGTCCCGCCATCATCACGCCATCGACTTAAACTAACATCACTTCCTGTCCCGCCATCATCACGCCATCGACTTAAACTAACATCACTTCCTGTCCCTGCCATCATCACGCCATCGACTTAAACTAACATCACTTCCTGTCCCGCCAACAACTTAAACTAACATCACTTCCTGTCCCGCCATCATCGCGCCAACAACTTAAACTAACATCACTTCCTGTCCCGCCATCATCGCGCCATCGACTTAAACTAACATCACTTCCTTTCTCACCATCATCACGCTATCAACTTAAACTGACATCACTTCCTGTCCCGCCATCATCACGCCATCGACTTAAACTAACATCACTTCCTGTCCCGCCATCATCACGACATCAACTTAAACTAACATCACTTCCTGTCCCGCCATCATCACGCCATCGACTTAAACTAACATCACTTCCTGTCCCGCCATCATCACGACATCAACTTAAACTAACATCACTTCCTGTCCCGCCATCATCACGCCATCGACTTAAACTAACATCACTTCCTGTCCCGCCATCATCACGCCATCGACTTAAACTAACATCACTTCCTTTCTCGCCATCATCACGCCATCGACTTAAACTAACATCACTTCCTTTCTCGCCATCATCACGCTATCAACTTAAACTGACATCACTTCCTGTCCCGCCATCATCACGCCATCGACTTAAACTAACATCACTTCCTATCACGCCATCAACTTAAACTAACATCACTTCCTGTCCCGCCATCATCACGCCATCAACTTAAACTAACATCACTTCCTGTCCCGCCATCATCACGCCATCAACTTAAACTAACATCACTTCCTGTCCCGCCATCATCACGCCATCGACTTAAACTAACATCACTTCCTGTCCCGCCATCATCACGCCATCAACTTAAACTAACATCACTTCCTGTCCCGCCATCATCACGACATCAACTTAAACTAACATCACTTCCTGTCTCGCCATCATCACGACATCAACTTAAACTAACATCACTTCCTGTCCCGCCATCATCACGCCATCAACTTAAACTGACATCACTTCCTGTCCCGCCATCATCACGCCATCGACTTAAACTAACATCACTTCCTGTCCCGCCATCATCACGCCATCAACTTAAACTAACATCACTTCCTGTCCCGCCATCATCACGCCATCAACTTAAACTAACATCACTTCCTGTCTCGCCATCATCACGACATCAACTTAAACTAACATCACTTCCTGTCCCGCCATCATCACGCCATCAACTTAAACTGACATCACTTCCTGTCCCGCCATCATCACGCCATTGACTTAAACTAACATCTCTTCCTGTCCCGCCATCATCACGCCATCGACTTAAACTAACATCACTTCCTGTCCCGCCATCATCACGCCATCAACTTAAACTAACATCAACTTAAACTAACATCACTTCCGGTCCCGCCATCATCACGCCATCAACTTAAACTAACATCACTTCCTGTCCCACCATCATCACGCCATTGACTTAAACTAACATCACTTCCTGTCCCGCCATCATCACGTCATCAACTTAAACTAACATCACTTCCTGTCCCTGCCATCATCACGCCATCGACTTAAACTAACATCACTTCCTGTCCCGCCAACAACTTAAACTAACATCACTTCCTGTCCCGCCATCATCACGCCAACAACTTAAACTAACATCACTTCCTGTCCCGCCATCATCACGCCAACAACTTAAACTAACATCACTTCCTGTCCCGCCATCATCACGCCATCGACTTAAACTAACATCACTTCCTGTCCCGCCATCATCACGCCATCGACTTAAACCAACATCACTTCCTGTCCCGCCATCATCACGCCATCGACTTAAACTAACATCACTTCCTGTCCCGCCATCATCACGCCATCAACTTAAACTAACATCACTTCCTGTCCCGCCATCATCACGCCATCAACTTAAACTAACATCACTTCCTGTCCCGCCATCATCACGCCATCAACTTAAACTAACATCACTTCCTGTCCCGCCATCATCACGCCATCGACTTAAACTAACATCACTTCCTGTCCCGCCATCATCACGCCATCGACTTAAACTAACATCACTTCCTGTCCCGCCATCATCACGCCATCGACTTAAACTAACATCACTTCCTGTCCCGCCATCATCACGCCATCGACTTAAACTAACATCACTTCCTATCCCGCCATCATCACGCCATCGACTTAAACTAACATCACTTCCTGTCCCGCCATCATCACGCCATCGACTTAAACTAACATCACTTCCTGTCCCGCTATCATCACGCCATCGACTTAAACTAACATCACTTCCTGTCCCGCCATCATCACGCCATCGACTTAAACTAAAAGCACTTCCTGTCCCGCCATCATCACGCCATCAACTTAAACTAACATCACTTCCTGTCCCGCCATCATCACGCCATCGACTTAAACTAACATCACTTCCTGTCCCGCCATCATCACGCCATCAACTTACACTAACATCAACTTAAACTAACATCACTTCCTGTCCCGCCATCATCACGCCATCGACTTAAACTAACATCACTTCCTGTCCCGCCATCATCACGCCATCGACGTAAACTAACATCACTTCCTGTCCCGCCATCATCACGCCATCGACGTAAACTAACATCACTTCCTGTCCCGCCATCATCACGCCATTGACGTAAACTAACATCACTTCCTGTCCCGCCATCATCACGCCATCGACTTAAACTAACATCACTTCCTGTCCCGCCATCATCACGCCATCGACTTAAACTAACATCACTTCCTGTCCCGCCATCATCACGCCAACAACTTAAACTAACATCACTTCCTGTCCCGCCATCATCACGCCATCGACGTAAACTAACATCACTTCCTGTCCCGCCATCATCACGCCATCGACATAAACTAACATCACTTCCTGTCCCGCCATCATCACGCCATTGACTTAAACTAACATCACTTCCTGTCCCGCAACAACTTAAACTAACATCACTTCCTGTCCCGCCATCATCGCGCCATCGACTTAAACTAACATCACTTCCTGTCCCGCCCTCATCGCGCCATCGACTTAAACTAACATCACTTCCTGTCCCGCCATCATTACGCCATCAACTTAAACTAACATCACTTCCTGTCCCGCCATCATTACGCCATCAACTTAAACTAACATCACTTCCTGTCCCGCCCTCATCGCGCCATCGACTTAAACTAACATCACTTCCTGTCCCGCCATCATCGCGCCATCGACTTAAACTAACATCACTTCCTGTCCCACCCTCATCGCGCCATCGACTTAAACGAACATCACTTCCTGTCCCGCCATCATCACGCCATCAACTTAAACTAACATCACTTCCTGTCCCGCCATCATCACGCCATCGACTTAAACTAACATCACTTCCTGTCCCGTCATCATCACGCCATCAACTTAAACTAACATCACTTCCTTTCTCGCCATCATCACGCTATCAACTTAAACTGACATCACTTCCTGTCTCGCCATCATCACGACATCAACTTAAACTAACATCATTTCCTGTCCTGCCATCATCACGCCATCAACTTAAACTACCATCACTTCCTGTCCCGCCATCATCACGCCATCGACTTAAACTAACATCACTTCCTGTCCCGCCATCATCACGCCATCGACTTAAACTAACATCACTTCCTGTCCCGCCATCATCACGCCATCGACTTAAACTAACATCACTTCCTGTCCCTGCCATCATCACGCCATTGACTTAAACTAACATTACTTCCTGTCCCGCCATCATCACGCCATCGACTTAAACAAACATCACTTCCTGTCCCTGCCATCATCACGCCATCAACTTAAACTAACATCACTTCCTGTCCCGCCATCATCACGCCATCGACTTAAACTAACATCACTTCCTGTCCCGCCATCATCACGCCATCGACTTAAACTAACATCACTTCCTGTCCCGCCATCATCACGCCATCGACTTAAACTAACATCACTTCCTGTCCCGCCGTCATCACGCCATCGACTTAAACTAACATCACTTCCTGTCCCGCCATCATCACGCCATCGACTTAAACTAACATCACTTCCTGTCCCGCCATCATCACGCCATCGACTTAAACTAACATCACTTCCTGTCCCTGCCATCATCACGCCATCAACTTAAACTAACATCACTTCCTGTCCCTGCCATCATCACGCCATCAACTTAAACTAACATCACTTCCTGTCCCGCCATCATCACGCCATCAACTTAAACAAACATCACTTCCTGTCCCTGCCATCATCACGCCATTGACTTAAACTAACATCACTTCCTGTCCCGCCATCATCACGCCATCGACTTAAACTAACATCACTTCCTGTCCCGCCATCATCACGCCATCGACTTAAACTAACATCACTTCCTGTCCCTGCCATCATCACGCCATTGACTTAAACTAACATCACTTCCTGTCCCGCCATCATCACGCCATCAACTTAAACAAACATCACTTCCTGTCCCGCCATCATCACGCCATCAACTTAAACAAACATCACTTCCTGTCCCGCCATCATCACGCCATCGACGTAAACTAACATCACTTCCTGTCCCGCCATCATCACGCCATCGACGTAAACTAACATCACTTCCTGTCCCCGCCATCATCACGCCATCGACATAAACTAACATCACTTCCTGTCCCGCCATCATCACGCCATTGACTTAAACTAACATCACTTCCTGTCCCGCAACAACTTAAACTAACATCACTTCCTGTCCCGCCATCATCGCGCCATCGACTTAAACTAACATCACTTCCTGTCCCGCCCTCATCGCGCCATCAACTTAAACTAACATCACTTCCTGTCCCGCCATCATCACGCCATCGACTTAAACTAACATCACTTCCTGTCCCGCCAACAACTTAAACTAACATCACTTCCTGTCCCGCCATCATCACGCCATCAACTTAAACTAACATCACTTCCTGTCCCGCCATCATCACGCCATCAACTTAAACTAACATCACTTCCTGTCCCGCCATCATCACGCCATCGACTTAAACTAACATCACTTCCTGTCCCGCCATCATCACGCCATCGACTTAAACTAACATCACTTCCTGTCCCTGCCATCATCACGCCATCGACTTAAACTAACATCACTTCCTGTCCCGCCAACAACTTAAACTAACATCACTTCCTGTCCCGCCATCATCGCGCCAACAACTTAAACTAACATCACTTCCTGTCCCGCCATCATCGCGCCATCGACTTAAACTAACATCACTTCCTGTCCCGCCATCATCGCGCCATCGACTTAAACTAACATCACTTCCTGTCCCGCCATCGACTTAAACTAACATCACTTCCTGTCCCGCCATCATCACGCCATCAACTTAAACTAACATCACTTCCTGTCCCGCCATCATCACGCCATCGACTTAAACTAACATCACTTCCTGTCCCTGCCATCATCACGCCATCGACTTAAACTAACATCACTTCCTGTCCCGCCAACAACTTAAACTAACATCACTTCCTGTCCCGCCATCATCGCGCCATCGACTTAAACTAACATCACTTCCTGTCCCGCCAACAACTTAAACTAACATCACTTCCTGTCCCGCCATCATCGCGCCATCGACTTAAACTAACATCACTTCCTGTCCCGCCATCATCGCGCCATCGACTTAAACTAACATCACTTCCTGTCCCGCCATCATCACGCCATCGACTTAAACTAACATCACTTCCTGTCCCGCCATCATCACGCCATCGACTTAAACTAACATCACTTCCTGTCCCGCCATCATCACGCCATGGACTTAAACTAACATCACTTCCTATCACGCCATCATCTTAACCTAACATCACTTCCTGTCCCGCCATCATCACGCCATTGACTTAAACTAACATCACTTCCGGTCCCGCCATCATCACGCCATCAGCTTAAACTAACATCACTTCCTGTCCCGCCATCATCACACCATCGACTTAAACTAACATCACTTCCTGTCCCTGCCATCATCACGCCATCGACTTAAACTAACATCACTTCCTGTCCCGCCATCATCACACCATCGACTTAAACTAACATCACTTCCTGTCCCGCCATCATCACGCCATCGACTTAAACTAACATCACTTCCTGTCCCGCCAACAACTTAAACTAACATCACTTCCTGTCCCGCCATCATCACGCCATCGACTTAAACTAACATCACTTCCTGTCCCGCCAACAACTTAAACTAACATCACTTCCTGTCCCGCCATCATCACGCCATCAACTTAAACTAACATCACTTCCTGTCCCGCCATCATCACGCCATCGACTTAAACTAACATCACTTCCTGTCCCGCCATCATCACGCCATCGACTTAAACTAACATCACTTCCTGTCCCTGCCATCATCACGCCATCGACTTAAACTAACATCACTTCCTGTCCCGCCAACAACTTAAACTAACATCACTTCCTGTCCCGCCATCATCGCGCCAACAACTTAAACTAACATCACTTCCTGTCCCGCCATCATCGCGCCATCGACTTAAACTAACATCACTTCCTTTCTCACCATCATCACGCTATCAACTTAAACTGACATCACTTCCTGTCCCGCCATCATCACGCCATCGACTTAAACTAACATCACTTCCTGTCCCGCCATCATCACGACATCAACTTAAACTAACATCACTTCCTGTCCCGCCATCATCACGCCATCGACTTAAACTAACATCACTTCCTGTCCCGCCATCATCACGACATCAACTTAAACTAACATCACTTCCTGTCCCGCCATCATCACGCCATCGACTTAAACTAACATCACTTCCTGTCCCGCCATCATCACGCCATCGACTTAAACTAACATCACTTCCTTTCTCGCCATCATCACGCCATCGACTTAAACTAACATCACTTCCTTTCTCGCCATCATCACGCTATCAACTTAAACTGACATCACTTCCTGTCCCGCCATCATCACGCCATCGACTTAAACTAACATCACTTCCTATCACGCCATCAACTTAAACTAACATCACTTCCTGTCCCGCCATCATCACGCCATCAACTTAAACTAACATCACTTCCTGTCCCGCCATCATCACGCCATCAACTTAAACTAACATCACTTCCTGTCCCGCCATCATCACGCCATCGACTTAAACTAACATCACTTCCTGTCCCGCCATCATCACGCCATCAACTTAAACTAACATCACTTCCTGTCCCGCCATCATCACGACATCAACTTAAACTAACATCACTTCCTGTCTCGCCATCATCACGACATCAACTTAAACTAACATCACTTCCTGTCCCGCCATCATCACGCCATCAACTTAAACTGACATCACTTCCTGTCCCGCCATCATCACGCCATCGACTTAAACTAACATCACTTCCTGTCCCGCCATCATCACGCCATCAACTTAAACTAACATCACTTCCTGTCCCGCCATCATCACGCCATCAACTTAAACTAACATCACTTCCTGTCTCGCCATCATCACGACATCAACTTAAACTAACATCACTTCCTGTCCCGCCATCATCACGCCATCAACTTAAACTGACATCACTTCCTGTCCCGCCATCATCACGCCATTGACTTAAACTAACATCTCTTCCTGTCCCGCCATCATCACGCCATCGACTTAAACTAACATCACTTCCTGTCCCGCCATCATCACGCCATCAACTTAAACTAACATCAACTTAAACTAACATCACTTCCGGTCCCGCCATCATCACGCCATCAACTTAAACTAACATCACTTCCTGTCCCACCATCATCACGCCATTGACTTAAACTAACATCACTTCCTGTCCCGCCATCATCACGTCATCAACTTAAACTAACATCACTTCCTGTCCCTGCCATCATCACGCCATCGACTTAAACTAACATCACTTCCTGTCCCGCCAACAACTTAAACTAACATCACTTCCTGTCCCGCCATCATCACGCCAACAACTTAAACTAACATCACTTCCTGTCCCGCCATCATCACGCCAACAACTTAAACTAACATCACTTCCTGTCCCGCCATCATCACGCCATCGACTTAAACTAACATCACTTCCTGTCCCGCCATCATCACGCCATCGACTTAAACCAACATCACTTCCTGTCCCGCCATCATCACGCCATCGACTTAAACTAACATCACTTCCTGTCCCGCCATCATCACGCCATCAACTTAAACTAACATCACTTCCTGTCCCGCCATCATCACGCCATCAACTTAAACTAACATCACTTCCTGTCCCGCCATCATCACGCCATCAACTTAAACTAACATCACTTCCTGTCCCGCCATCATCACGCCATCGACTTAAACTAACATCACTTCCTGTCCCGCCATCATCACGCCATCGACTTAAACTAACATCACTTCCTGTCCCGCCATCATCACGCCATCGACTTAAACTAACATCACTTCCTGTCCCGCCATCATCACGCCATCGACTTAAACTAACATCACTTCCTATCCCGCCATCATCACGCCATCGACTTAAACTAACATCACTTCCTGTCCCGCCATCATCACGCCATCGACTTAAACTAACATCACTTCCTGTCCCGCTATCATCACGCCATCGACTTAAACTAACATCACTTCCTGTCCCGCCATCATCACGCCATCGACTTAAACTAAAAGCACTTCCTGTCCCGCCATCATCACGCCATCAACTTAAACTAACATCACTTCCTGTCCCGCCATCATCACGCCATCGACTTAAACTAACATCACTTCCTGTCCCGCCATCATCACGCCATCAACTTACACTAACATCAACTTAAACTAACATCACTTCCTGTCCCGCCATCATCACGCCATCGACTTAAACTAACATCACTTCCTGTCCCGCCATCATCACGCCATCGACGTAAACTAACATCACTTCCTGTCCCGCCATCATCACGCCATCGACGTAAACTAACATCACTTCCTGTCCCGCCATCATCACGCCATTGACGTAAACTAACATCACTTCCTGTCCCGCCATCATCACGCCATCGACTTAAACTAACATCACTTCCTGTCCCGCCATCATCACGCCATCGACTTAAACTAACATCACTTCCTGTCCCGCCATCATCACGCCAACAACTTAAACTAACATCACTTCCTGTCCCGCCATCATCACGCCATCGACGTAAACTAACATCACTTCCTGTCCCGCCATCATCACGCCATCGACATAAACTAACATCACTTCCTGTCCCGCCATCATCACGCCATTGACTTAAACTAACATCACTTCCTGTCCCGCAACAACTTAAACTAACATCACTTCCTGTCCCGCCATCATCGCGCCATCGACTTAAACTAACATCACTTCCTGTCCCGCCCTCATCGCGCCATCGACTTAAACTAACATCACTTCCTGTCCCGCCATCATTACGCCATCAACTTAAACTAACATCACTTCCTGTCCCGCCATCATTACGCCATCAACTTAAACTAACATCACTTCCTGTCCCGCCCTCATCGCGCCATCGACTTAAACTAACATCACTTCCTGTCCCGCCATCATCGCGCCATCGACTTAAACTAACATCACTTCCTGTCCCACCCTCATCGCGCCATCGACTTAAACGAACATCACTTCCTGTCCCGCCATCATCACGCCATCAACTTAAACTAACATCACTTCCTGTCCCGCCATCATCACGCCATCGACTTAAACTAACATCACTTCCTGTCCCGTCATCATCACGCCATCAACTTAAACTAACATCACTTCCTTTCTCGCCATCATCACGCTATCAACTTAAACTGACATCACTTCCTGTCTCGCCATCATCACGACATCAACTTAAACTAACATCATTTCCTGTCCTGCCATCATCACGCCATCAACTTAAACTACCATCACTTCCTGTCCCGCCATCATCACGCCATCGACTTAAACTAACATCACTTCCTGTCCCGCCATCATCACGCCATCGACTTAAACTAACATCACTTCCTGTCCCGCCATCATCACGCCATCGACTTAAACTAACATCACTTCCTGTCCCTGCCATCATCACGCCATTGACTTAAACTAACATTACTTCCTGTCCCGCCATCATCACGCCATCGACTTAAACAAACATCACTTCCTGTCCCTGCCATCATCACGCCATCAACTTAAACTAACATCACTTCCTGTCCCGCCATCATCACGCCATCGACTTAAACTAACATCACTTCCTGTCCCGCCATCATCACGCCATCGACTTAAACTAACATCACTTCCTGTCCCGCCATCATCACGCCATCGACTTAAACTAACATCACTTCCTGTCCCGCCGTCATCACGCCATCGACTTAAACTAACATCACTTCCTGTCCCGCCATCATCACGCCATCGACTTAAACTAACATCACTTCCTGTCCCGCCATCATCACGCCATCGACTTAAACTAACATCACTTCCTGTCCCTGCCATCATCACGCCATCAACTTAAACTAACATCACTTCCTGTCCCTGCCATCATCACGCCATCAACTTAAACTAACATCACTTCCTGTCCCGCCATCATCACGCCATCAACTTAAACAAACATCACTTCCTGTCCCTGCCATCATCACGCCATTGACTTAAACTAACATCACTTCCTGTCCCGCCATCATCACGCCATCGACTTAAACTAACATCACTTCCTGTCCCGCCATCATCACGCCATCGACTTAAACTAACATCACTTCCTGTCCCTGCCATCATCACGCCATTGACTTAAACTAACATCACTTCCTGTCCCGCCATCATCACGCCATCAACTTAAACAAACATCACTTCCTGTCCCGCCATCATCACGCCATCAACTTAAACAAACATCACTTCCTGTCCCGCCATCATCACGCCATCGACGTAAACTAACATCACTTCCTGTCCCGCCATCATCACGCCATCGACGTAAACTAACATCACTTCCTGTCCCCGCCATCATCACGCCATCGACATAAACTAACATCACTTCCTGTCCCGCCATCATCACGCCATTGACTTAAACTAACATCACTTCCTGTCCCGCAACAACTTAAACTAACATCACTTCCTGTCCCGCCATCATCGCGCCATCGACTTAAACTAACATCACTTCCTGTCCCGCCCTCATCGCGCCATCAACTTAAACTAACATCACTTCCTGTCCCGCCATCATCACGCCATCAACTTAAACTAACATCACTTCCTGTCCCGCCATCATCACGCCATCGACTTAAACTAACATCACTTCCTGTCCCGCCATCATCACGCCATCGACTTAAACTAACATCACTTCCTGTCCCGCCATCGACTTAAACTAACATCACTTCCTGTCCCGCCATCATCACGCCATCGACTTAAACTAACATCACTTCCTGTCCCGCCATCATCACGCCATTGACTTAAACTAACATTACTTCCTGTCCCGCCATCATCACGCCATCAACTTAAACAAACATCACTTCCTGTCCCTGCCATCATCACGCCATCAACTTAAACTAACATCACTTCCTGTCCCGCCATCATCACGCCATCGACTTAAACTAACATCACTTCCTGTCCCGCCATCATCACGCCATCGACTTAAACTAACATCACTTCCTGTCCCGCCATCATCACGCACTCGACTCAAACTAACATCACTTGCTGTCCCGCCATCATCACGCCATCGACTTAAACTAACATCACTTCCTGTCCCGCCATCATCACGCCATCGACTTAAACTAACATCACTTCCTGTCCCGCCATCATCACGCCATCGACTTAAACTAACATCACTTCCTGTCCCGCCATCATCACGCACTCGACTTAAACTAACATCACTTCCTGTCCCGCCATCATCACGCCATCGACTTAAACTAACATCACTTCCTGTCCCGCCATCATCACGCCATCAACTTAAACTAACATCACTTCCTGTCCCGCCATCATCGCGCCATCAACTTAAACTAACATCACTTCCTGTCGCGCCAACAACTTAAACTAACATCACTTCCTGTCCCGCCATCATCGCGCCATCAACTTAAACTAACATCACTTCCTGTCCCGCCAACAACTTAAACTAACATCACTTCCTGTCCCGCCATCATCACGCCATCAATTTAAACTAACATCACTTCCTTTCTCGCCATCATCACACCATCAACTTAAACTAACATCACTTCCTGTCCCGACTTCACCGCACCATCAACTTAAACTGACATCACTTCTTGTCCCGCCATCATCACGCCATCAACTTCATGTCGCGCCATCATCACGCCATCAACTTAAACTAACATCACTTCCTGTCCCGCCATCATCACACCATCGACTTAAACTAACATCACTTCCTGTCCCTGCCATCATCACGCCATCGACTTAAACTAACATCACTTCCTGTCCCGCCATCATCACACCATCGACTTAAACTAACATCACTTCCTGTCCCGCCATCATCACGCCATCGACTTAAACTAACATCACTTCCTGTCCCGCCAACAACTTAAACTAACATCACTTCCTGTCCCGCCATCATCACGCCATCGACTTAAACTAACATCACTTCCTGTCCCGCCAACAACTTAAACTAACATCACTTCCTGTCCCGCCATCATCACGCCATCAACTTAAACTAACATCACTTCCTGTCCCGCCATCATCACGCCATCAACTTAAACTAACATCACTTCCTGTCCCGCCATCATCACGCCATCGACTTAAACTAACATCACTTCCTGTCCCGCCATCATCACGCCATCGACTTAAACTAACATCACTTCCTGTCCCTGCCATCATCACGCCATCGACTTAAACTAACATCACTTCCTGTCCCGCCAACAACTTAAACTAACATCACTTCCTGTCCCGCCATCATCGCGCCAACAACTTAAACTAACATCACTTCCTGTCCCGCCATCATCGCGCCATCGACTTAAACTAACATCACTTCCTGTCCCGCCATCATCGCGCCATCGACTTAAACTAACATCACTTCCTGTCCCGCCATCGACTTAAACTAACATCACTTCCTGTCCCGCCATCATCACGCCATCAACTTAAACTAACATCACTTCCTGTCCCGCCATCATCACGCCATCGACTTAAACTAACATCACTTCCTGTCCCTGCCATCATCACGCCATCGACTTAAACTAACATCACTTCCTGTCCCGCCAACAACTTAAACTAACATCACTTCCTGTCCCGCCATCATCGCGCCATCGACTTAAACTAACATCACTTCCTGTCCCGCCAACAACTTAAACTAACATCACTTCCTGTCCCGCCATCATCGCGCCATCGACTTAAACTAACATCACTTCCTGTCCCGCCATCATCGCGCCATCGACTTAAACTAACATCACTTCCTGTCCCGCCATCATCACGCCATCGACTTAAACTAACATCACTTCCTGTCCCGCCATCATCACGCCATCGACTTAAACTAACATCACTTCCTGTCCCGCCATCATCACGCCATGGACTTAAACTAACATCACTTCCTATCACGCCATCATCTTAACCTAACATCACTTCCTGTCCCGCCATCATCACGCCATTGACTTAAACTAACATCACTTCCGGTCCCGCCATCATCACGCCATCAGCTTAAACTAACATCACTTCCTGTCCCGCCATCATCACACCATCGACTTAAACTAACATCACTTCCTGTCCCTGCCATCATCACGCCATCGACTTAAACTAACATCACTTCCTGTCCCGCCATCATCACACCATCGACTTAAACTAACATCACTTCCTGTCCCGCCATCATCACGCCATCGACTTAAACTAACATCACTTCCTGTCCCGCCAACAACTTAAACTAACATCACTTCCTGTCCCGCCATCATCACGCCATCGACTTAAACTAACATCACTTCCTGTCCCGCCAACAACTTAAACTAACATCACTTCCTGTCCCGCCATCATCACGCCATCAACTTAAACTAACATCACTTCCTGTCCCGCCATCATCACGCCATCGACTTAAACTAACATCACTTCCTGTCCCGCCATCATCACGCCATCGACTTAAACTAACATCACTTCCTGTCCCTGCCATCATCACGCCATCGACTTAAACTAACATCACTTCCTGTCCCGCCAACAACTTAAACTAACATCACTTCCTGTCCCGCCATCATCGCGCCAACAACTTAAACTAACATCACTTCCTGTCCCGCCATCATCGCGCCATCGACTTAAACTAACATCACTTCCTTTCTCACCATCATCACGCTATCAACTTAAACTGACATCACTTCCTGTCCCGCCATCATCACGCCATCGACTTAAACTAACATCACTTCCTGTCCCGCCATCATCACGACATCAACTTAAACTAACATCACTTCCTGTCCCGCCATCATCACGCCATCGACTTAAACTAACATCACTTCCTGTCCCGCCATCATCACGACATCAACTTAAACTAACATCACTTCCTGTCCCGCCATCATCACGCCATCGACTTAAACTAACATCACTTCCTGTCCCGCCATCATCACGCCATCGACTTAAACTAACATCACTTCCTTTCTCGCCATCATCACGCCATCGACTTAAACTAACATCACTTCCTTTCTCGCCATCATCACGCTATCAACTTAAACTGACATCACTTCCTGTCCCGCCATCATCACGCCATCGACTTAAACTAACATCACTTCCTATCACGCCATCAACTTAAACTAACATCACTTCCTGTCCCGCCATCATCACGCCATCAACTTAAACTAACATCACTTCCTGTCCCGCCATCATCACGCCATCAACTTAAACTAACATCACTTCCTGTCCCGCCATCATCACGCCATCGACTTAAACTAACATCACTTCCTGTCCCGCCATCATCACGCCATCAACTTAAACTAACATCACTTCCTGTCCCGCCATCATCACGACATCAACTTAAACTAACATCACTTCCTGTCTCGCCATCATCACGACATCAACTTAAACTAACATCACTTCCTGTCCCGCCATCATCACGCCATCAACTTAAACTGACATCACTTCCTGTCCCGCCATCATCACGCCATCGACTTAAACTAACATCACTTCCTGTCCCGCCATCATCACGCCATCAACTTAAACTAACATCACTTCCTGTCCCGCCATCATCACGCCATCAACTTAAACTAACATCACTTCCTGTCTCGCCATCATCACGACATCAACTTAAACTAACATCACTTCCTGTCCCGCCATCATCACGCCATCAACTTAAACTGACATCACTTCCTGTCCCGCCATCATCACGCCATTGACTTAAACTAACATCTCTTCCTGTCCCGCCATCATCACGCCATCGACTTAAACTAACATCACTTCCTGTCCCGCCATCATCACGCCATCAACTTAAACTAACATCAACTTAAACTAACATCACTTCCGGTCCCGCCATCATCACGCCATCAACTTAAACTAACATCACTTCCTGTCCCACCATCATCACGCCATTGACTTAAACTAACATCACTTCCTGTCCCGCCATCATCACGTCATCAACTTAAACTAACATCACTTCCTGTCCCTGCCATCATCACGCCATCGACTTAAACTAACATCACTTCCTGTCCCGCCAACAACTTAAACTAACATCACTTCCTGTCCCGCCATCATCACGCCAACAACTTAAACTAACATCACTTCCTGTCCCGCCATCATCACGCCAACAACTTAAACTAACATCACTTCCTGTCCCGCCATCATCACGCCATCGACTTAAACTAACATCACTTCCTGTCCCGCCATCATCACGCCATCGACTTAAACCAACATCACTTCCTGTCCCGCCATCATCACGCCATCGACTTAAACTAACATCACTTCCTGTCCCGCCATCATCACGCCATCAACTTAAACTAACATCACTTCCTGTCCCGCCATCATCACGCCATCAACTTAAACTAACATCACTTCCTGTCCCGCCATCATCACGCCATCAACTTAAACTAACATCACTTCCTGTCCCGCCATCATCACGCCATCGACTTAAACTAACATCACTTCCTGTCCCGCCATCATCACGCCATCGACTTAAACTAACATCACTTCCTGTCCCGCCATCATCACGCCATCGACTTAAACTAACATCACTTCCTGTCCCGCCATCATCACGCCATCGACTTAAACTAACATCACTTCCTATCCCGCCATCATCACGCCATCGACTTAAACTAACATCACTTCCTGTCCCGCCATCATCACGCCATCGACTTAAACTAACATCACTTCCTGTCCCGCTATCATCACGCCATCGACTTAAACTAACATCACTTCCTGTCCCGCCATCATCACGCCATCGACTTAAACTAAAAGCACTTCCTGTCCCGCCATCATCACGCCATCAACTTAAACTAACATCACTTCCTGTCCCGCCATCATCACGCCATCGACTTAAACTAACATCACTTCCTGTCCCGCCATCATCACGCCATCAACTTACACTAACATCAACTTAAACTAACATCACTTCCTGTCCCGCCATCATCACGCCATCGACTTAAACTAACATCACTTCCTGTCCCGCCATCATCACGCCATCGACGTAAACTAACATCACTTCCTGTCCCGCCATCATCACGCCATCGACGTAAACTAACATCACTTCCTGTCCCGCCATCATCACGCCATTGACGTAAACTAACATCACTTCCTGTCCCGCCATCATCACGCCATCGACTTAAACTAACATCACTTCCTGTCCCGCCATCATCACGCCATCGACTTAAACTAACATCACTTCCTGTCCCGCCATCATCACGCCAACAACTTAAACTAACATCACTTCCTGTCCCGCCATCATCACGCCATCGACGTAAACTAACATCACTTCCTGTCCCGCCATCATCACGCCATCGACATAAACTAACATCACTTCCTGTCCCGCCATCATCACGCCATTGACTTAAACTAACATCACTTCCTGTCCCGCAACAACTTAAACTAACATCACTTCCTGTCCCGCCATCATCGCGCCATCGACTTAAACTAACATCACTTCCTGTCCCGCCCTCATCGCGCCATCGACTTAAACTAACATCACTTCCTGTCCCGCCATCATTACGCCATCAACTTAAACTAACATCACTTCCTGTCCCGCCATCATTACGCCATCAACTTAAACTAACATCACTTCCTGTCCCGCCCTCATCGCGCCATCGACTTAAACTAACATCACTTCCTGTCCCGCCATCATCGCGCCATCGACTTAAACTAACATCACTTCCTGTCCCACCCTCATCGCGCCATCGACTTAAACGAACATCACTTCCTGTCCCGCCATCATCACGCCATCAACTTAAACTAACATCACTTCCTGTCCCGCCATCATCACGCCATCGACTTAAACTAACATCACTTCCTGTCCCGTCATCATCACGCCATCAACTTAAACTAACATCACTTCCTTTCTCGCCATCATCACGCTATCAACTTAAACTGACATCACTTCCTGTCTCGCCATCATCACGACATCAACTTAAACTAACATCATTTCCTGTCCTGCCATCATCACGCCATCAACTTAAACTACCATCACTTCCTGTCCCGCCATCATCACGCCATCGACTTAAACTAACATCACTTCCTGTCCCGCCATCATCACGCCATCGACTTAAACTAACATCACTTCCTGTCCCGCCATCATCACGCCATCGACTTAAACTAACATCACTTCCTGTCCCTGCCATCATCACGCCATTGACTTAAACTAACATTACTTCCTGTCCCGCCATCATCACGCCATCGACTTAAACAAACATCACTTCCTGTCCCTGCCATCATCACGCCATCAACTTAAACTAACATCACTTCCTGTCCCGCCATCATCACGCCATCGACTTAAACTAACATCACTTCCTGTCCCGCCATCATCACGCCATCGACTTAAACTAACATCACTTCCTGTCCCGCCATCATCACGCCATCGACTTAAACTAACATCACTTCCTGTCCCGCCGTCATCACGCCATCGACTTAAACTAACATCACTTCCTGTCCCGCCATCATCACGCCATCGACTTAAACTAACATCACTTCCTGTCCCGCCATCATCACGCCATCGACTTAAACTAACATCACTTCCTGTCCCTGCCATCATCACGCCATCAACTTAAACTAACATCACTTCCTGTCCCTGCCATCATCACGCCATCAACTTAAACTAACATCACTTCCTGTCCCGCCATCATCACGCCATCAACTTAAACAAACATCACTTCCTGTCCCTGCCATCATCACGCCATTGACTTAAACTAACATCACTTCCTGTCCCGCCATCATCACGCCATCGACTTAAACTAACATCACTTCCTGTCCCGCCATCATCACGCCATCGACTTAAACTAACATCACTTCCTGTCCCTGCCATCATCACGCCATTGACTTAAACTAACATCACTTCCTGTCCCGCCATCATCACGCCATCAACTTAAACAAACATCACTTCCTGTCCCGCCATCATCACGCCATCAACTTAAACAAACATCACTTCCTGTCCCGCCATCATCACGCCATCGACGTAAACTAACATCACTTCCTGTCCCGCCATCATCACGCCATCGACGTAAACTAACATCACTTCCTGTCCCCGCCATCATCACGCCATCGACATAAACTAACATCACTTCCTGTCCCGCCATCATCACGCCATTGACTTAAACTAACATCACTTCCTGTCCCGCAACAACTTAAACTAACATCACTTCCTGTCCCGCCATCATCGCGCCATCGACTTAAACTAACATCACTTCCTGTCCCGCCCTCATCGCGCCATCAACTTAAACTAACATCACTTCCTGTCCCGCCATCATCACGCCATCAACTTAAACTAACATCACTTCCTGTCCCGCCATCATCACGCCATCGACTTAAACTAACATCACTTCCTGTCCCGCCATCATCACGCCATCGACTTAAACTAACATCACTTCCTGTCCCGCCATCGACTTAAACTAACATCACTTCCTGTCCCGCCATCATCACGCCATCGACTTAAACTAACATCACTTCCTGTCCCGCCATCATCACGCCATTGACTTAAACTAACATTACTTCCTGTCCCGCCATCATCACGCCATCAACTTAAACAAACATCACTTCCTGTCCCTGCCATCATCACGCCATCAACTTAAACTAACATCACTTCCTGTCCCGCCATCATCACGCCATCGACTTAAACTAACATCACTTCCTGTCCCGCCATCATCACGCCATCGACTTAAACTAACATCACTTCCTGTCCCGCCATCATCACGCACTCGACTCAAACTAACATCACTTGCTGTCCCGCCATCATCACGCCATCGACTTAAACTAACATCACTTCCTGTCCCGCCATCATCACGCCATCGACTTAAACTAACATCACTTCCTGTCCCGCCATCATCACGCCATCGACTTAAACTAACATCACTTCCTGTCCCGCCATCATCACGCACTCGACTTAAACTAACATCACTTCCTGTCCCGCCATCATCACGCCATCGACTTAAACTAACATCACTTCCTGTCCCGCCATCATCACGCCATCGACTTAAACTAACATCACTTCCTGTCCCGCCATCATCACGCCATCGACGTAAACTAACATCACTTCCTGTCCCGCCATCATCACGCCATCGACGTAAACTAACATCACTTCCTGTCCCCGCCATCATCACGCCATCGACATAAACTAACATCACTTCCTGTCCCGCCATCATCACGCCATTGACTTAAACTAACATCACTTCCTGTCCCGCAACAACTTAAACTAACATCACTTCCTGTCCCGCCATCATCGCGCCATCGACTTAAACTAACATCACTTCCTGTCCCGCCCTCATCGCGCCATCGACTTAAACTAACATCACTTCCTGTCCCGCCATCATTACGCCATCAACTTAAACTAACATCACTTCCTGTCCCGCCATCATTACGCCATCAACTTAAACAAACATCACTTCCTGTCCCGCCATCATCACGCCATCGACTTAAACTAACATCACTTCCTGTCCCGCCATCATCACGCCATCGACTTAAACTAACATCACTTCCTGTCCCGCCATCATCACGCCATCGACTTAAACTAACATCACTTCCTGTCCCGCCATCATCACGCCATCAACTTAAACTAACATCACTTCCTGTCCCGCCATCATCACGCACTCGACTTAAACTAACATCACTTCCTGTCCCGCCATCATCACGCCATCGACGTAAACTAACATCACTTCCTGTCCCGCCATCATCACGCCATCGACGTAAACTAACATCACTTCCTGTCCCGCCATCATCACGCCATCGACGTAAACTAACATCACTTCCTGTCCCCGCCATCATCACGCCATCGACATAAACTAACATCACTTCCTGTCCCGCCATCATCACGCCATTGACTTAAACTAACATCACTTCCTGTCCCGCAACAACTTAAACTAACATCACTTCCTGTCCCGCCATCATCGCGCCATCGACTTAAACTAACATCACTTCCTGTCCCGCCCTCATCGCGCCATCGACTTAAACTAACATCACTTCCTGTCCCGCCATCATTACGCCATCAACTTAAACTAACATCACTTCCTGTCCCGCCATCATTACGCCATCAACTTAAACTAACATCACTTCCTGTCCCGCCCTCATCGCGCCATCGACTTAAACTAACATCACTTCCTGTCCCGCCATCATCACGCCATCGACTTAAACTAACATCACTTCCTGTCCCGCCATCGTCACACCATCAACTTTAACTAACATCACTTCCTGTCCCCGCCATCATCACGCCATCAACTTTAACTAACATCACTTCCTGTCCCTGCCATCGTCACACCATCAACTTTAACTAACATCACTTCCTGTCCCGCCATCGACTTAAACTAACATCACTTCCTGTCCCTGCCATCATCACGCCATCGACTTAAACTAACATCACTTCCTGTCCCGCCATCGTCACACCATCAACTTTAACTAACATCACTTCCTGTCCCGCCATCATCACGCCATCAACTTTAACTAACATCACTTCCTGTCCCCGCCATCATCACGCCATCAACTTTAACTAACATCACTTCCTGTCCCTGCCATCGTCACACCATCAACTTTAACTAACATCACTTCCTGTCCCGCCATCATCACGCCATCAACTTTAACTAACATCACTTCCTGTCCCGCCATCATCGCGCCATCGACTTAAACTAACATCACTTCCTGTCCCACCCTCATCGCGCCATCGACTTAAACGAACATCACTTCCTGTCCCGCCATCATCACGCCATCAACTTAAACTAACATCACTTCCTGTCCCGCCATCATCACGCCATCGACTTAAACTAACCTCACTTCCTGTCCCGTCATCATCACGCCATCAACTTAAACTAACATCACTTCCTTTCTAGCCATCATCACGCTATCAACTTAAACTGACATCACTTCCTGTCTCGCCATCATCACGACATCAACTTAAACTAACATCATTTCCTGTCCTGCCATCATCACGCCATCAACTTAAACTACCATCACTTCCTGTCCCGCCATCATCACGCCATCGACTTAAACTAACATCACTTCCTGTCCCGCCATCATCACGCCATCGACTTAAACTAACATCACTTCCTGTCCCGCCATCATCACGGCATCGACTTAAACTAACATCACTTCCTGTCCCTGCCATCATCACGCCATTGACTTAAACTAACATTACTTCCTGTCCCGCCATCATCACGCCATCGACTTAAACAAACATCACTTCCTGTCCCTGCCATCATCACGCCACCAACTTAAACTAACATCACTTCCTGTCCCGCCATCATCACGCCATCGACTTAAACTAACATCACTTCCTGTCCCGCCATCATCACGCCATCGACTTAAACTAACATCACTTCCTGTCCCGCCATCATCACGCCATCGACTTAAACTAACATCACTTCCTGTCCCGCCATCATCACGCCATCGACTTAAACTAACATCACTTCCTGTCCCGCCATCATCACGCCATCGACTTAAACTAACATCACTTCCTGTCCCGCCATCATCACGCCATCGACTTAAACTAACATCACTTCCTGTCCCTGCCATCATCACGCCATCAACTTAAACTAACATCACTTCCTGTCCCTGCCATCATCACGCCATCAACTTAAACTAACATCACTTCCTGTCCCGCCATCATCACGCCATCGACTTAAACTAACATCACTTCCTGTCCCGCCATCATCACGCCATCAACTCGAACTAACATCAACTTAAACTAACATCACTTCCTGTCCCGCCATCATCACGCCATCGACTTAAACTAACATCACTTCCTGTCCCGCCATCATCACGCCATCGACTTAAAATAACATCACTTCCTGTCCCACCATCATCACGCCATCGACTTAAAATAACATCACTTCCTGTCCCGCCATCATCACGCCATCAACTTAAACTAACATCACTTCCTGTCCCGCCATCATCACGCCATCGACTTAAACTAACATCACTTCCTGTCCCACCATCATCACGCCATCGACTTAAACTAACATCACTTCCTGTCCCACCATCATCACGCCATCGACTTAAACTAACATCACTTCCTGTCCCACCATCATCACGCCATCGACTTAAACTAACATCACTTCCTGTCCCGCCATCATCACGCCATCGACTTAAACTAACATCACTTCCTGTCCCGCCATCATCACGCCATCGACTTAAACTAACATCACTTCCTGTCCCGCCATCATCACGCCATCAACTTAAACTAACATCACTTCCTGTCCCTGCCATCATCACGCCATCGACTTAAACTAACATCACTTCCTGTCCCGCCAACAACTTAAACTAACATCACTTCCTGTCCCGCCATCATCACGCCATCAACTTAAACTAAAATCACTTCCTGTCCCGCCATCATCACGCCATCGACTTAAACTAACATCACTTCCTGTCCCGCCATCATCACGCCATCGACTTAAACTAACATCACTTCCTGTCCCGCCATCATCACGCCATCAACTTAAACTAACATCACTTCCTGTCCCTGCCATCATCACGCCATCGACTTAAACTAACATCACTTCCTGTCCCGCCAACAACTTAAACTAACATCACTTCCTGTCCCGCCATCATCACGCCAACAACTTAAACTAACATCACTTCCTGTCCCGCCATCATCACGCCAACAACTTAAACTAACATCACTTCCTGTCCCGCCATCATCACGCCAACAACTTAAACTAACATCACTTCCTGTCCCGCCATCATCACGCCATCGACTTAAACTAACATCACTTCCTGTCCCGCCATCCTCACGCCATCGACTTAAACTAACATCACTTCCTGTCCCTGCCATCATCACGCCATCGACTTAAACTAACATCACTTCCTGTCCCGCCAACAACTTAAACTAACATCACTTCCTGTCCCGCCATCATCGCGGCATTGACTTAAACTAACATCACTTCCTGTCCCGCCATCATCGCGCCATCGACTTAAACTAACATCACTTCCTGTCCCGCCATCATCGCGCCATCGACTTAAACTAACATCACTTCCTGTCCCGCCATCATCCCGCCATCATCGCGCCATCGACTTAAACTAACATCACTTCCTGTCCCGCCATCATCACGCCATCAACTTAAACTAACATCACTTCCTGTCCCGCCATCATCACGCCATCGACTTAAACTAACATCACTTCCTGTCCCGCCATCATCACGCCATCGACTTAAACTAACATCACTTCCTGTCCCGCCATCATCACGCCATCGACTTAAACTAACATCACTTCCTGTCCCGCCATCATCACGCCATCGACTTAAACTAACATCACTTCCTGTCCCGCCATCATCACGCCATCGACGTAAACTAACATCACTTCCTGTCCCGCCATCATCACGCCATCGACGTAAACTAACATCACTTCCTGTCCCGCCATCATCACGCCATCGACGTAAACTAACATCACTTCCTGTCCCGCCATCATCACGCCATCGACTTAAACTAACATCACTTCCTGTCCCGCCATCATCACGCCAACAACTTAAACTAACATCACTTCCTGTCCCGCCATCATCACGCCATCGACGTAAACTAACATCACTTCCTGTCCCGCCATCATCACGCCATCGACATAAACTAACATCACTTCCTGTCCCGCCATCATCACGCCATTGACTTAAACTAACATCACTTCCTGTCCCGCAACAACTTAAACTAACATCACTTCCTGTCCCGCAACAACTTAAACTAACATCACTTCCTGTCCCGCCATCATCGCGCCATCGACTTAAACTAACATCACTTCCTGTCCCGCCCTCATCGCGCCATCGACTTAAACTAACATCACTTCCTGTCTCGCCATCATCACGACATCAACTTAAACTAACATCATTTCCTGTCCTGCCATCATCACGCCATCAACTTAAACTACCATCACTTCCTGTCCCGCCATCATCACGCCATCGACTTAAACTAACATCACTTCCTGTCCCGCCATCATCACGCCATCGACTTAAACTAACATCACTTCCTGTCCCGCCATCATCACGGCATCGACTTAAACTAACATCACTTCCTGTCCCTGCCATCATCACGCCATTGACTTAAACTAACATTACTTCCTGTCCCGCCATCATCACGCCATCGACTTAAACAAACATCACTTCCTGTCCCTGCCATCATCACGCCACCAACTTAAACTAACATCACTTCCTGTCCCGCCATCATCACGCCATCGACTTAAACTAACATCACTTCCTGTCCCGCCATCATCACGCCATCGACTTAAACTAACATCACTTCCTGTCCCGCCATCATCACGCCATCGACTTAAACTAACATCACTTCCTGTCCCGCCATCATCACGCCATCGACTTAAACTAACATCACTTCCTGTCCCGCCATCATCACGCCATCGACTTAAACTAACATCACTTCCTGTCCCGCCATCATCACGCCATCGACTTAAACTAACATCACTTCCTGTCCCTGCCATCATCACGCCATCAACTTAAACTAACATCACTTCCTGTCCCTGCCATCATCACGCCATCAACTTAAACTAACATCACTTCCTGTCCCGCCATCATCACGCCATCGACTTAAACTAACATCACTTCCTGTCCCGCCATCATCACGCCATCAACTCAAACTAACATCAACTTAAACTAACATCACTTCCTGTCCCGCCATCATCACGCCATCGACTTAAACTAACATCACTTCCTGTCCCGCCATCATCACGCCATCGACTTAAAATAACATCACTTCCTGTCCCACCATCATCACGCCATCGACTTAAACTAACATCACTTCCTGTCCCGCCATCATCACGCCATCAACTTAAACTAACATCACTTCCTGTCCCGCCATCATCACGCCATCGACTTAAACTAACATCACTTCCTGTCCCACCATCATCACGCCATCGACTTAAACTAACATCACTTCCTGTCCCACCATCATCACGCCATCGACTTAAACTAACATCACTTCCTGTCCCACCATCATCACGCCATCGACTTAAACTAACATCACTTCCTGTCCCGCCATCATCACGCCATCGACTTAAACTAACATCACTTCCTGTCCCGCCATCATCACGCCATCGACTTAAACTAACATCACTTCCTGTCCCGCCATCATCACGCCATCAACTTAAACTAACATCACTTCCTGTCCCTGCCATCATCACGCCATCGACTTAAACTAACATCACTTCCTGTCCCGCCAACAACTTAAACTAACATCACTTCCTGTCCCGCCATCATCACGCCATCAACTTAAACTAAAATCACTTCCTGTCCCGCCATCATCACGCCATCGACTTAAACTAACATCACTTCCTGTCCCGCCAACAACTTAAACTAACATCACTTCCTGTCCCGCCATCATCACGCCATCAACTTAAACTAAAATCACTTCCTGTCCCGCCAACAACTTAAACTAACATCACTTCCTGTCCCGCCATCATCACGCCATCAACTTAAACTAAAATCACTTCCTGTCCCTGCCATCATCACGCCATCGACTTAAACTAACATCACTTCCTGTCCCGCCATCATCACGCCATCGACTTAAACTAACATCACTTCCTGTCCCGCCATCATCACGCCATCAACTTAAACTAACATCACTTCCTGTCCCTGCCATCATCACGCCATCGACTTAAACTAACATCACTTCCTGTCCCGCCAACAACTTAAACTAACATCACTTCCTGTCCCGCCATCATCACGCCAACAACTTAAACTAACATCACTTCCTGTCCCGCCATCATCACGCCAACAACTTAAACTAACATCACTTCCTGTCCCGCCATCATCACGCCAACAACTTAAACTAACATCACTTCCTGTCCCGCCATCATCACGCCATCGACTTAAACTAACATCACTTCCTGTCCCGCCATCATCACGCCATCAACTTAAACTAACATCACTTCCTATCCCGCCATCATCACGCCATCGACTTAAACTAACATCACTTCCTGTCCCGCCAACAACTTAAACTAACATCACTTCCTGTCCCGCCATCATCGCGGCATTGACTTAAACTAACATCACTTCCTGTCCCGCCATCATCGCGCCATCGACTTAAACTAACATCACTTCCTGTCCCGCCATCATCGCGCCATCGACTTAAACTAACATCACTTCCTGTCCCGCCATCATCCCGCCATCATCGCGCCATCGACTTAAACTAACATCACTTCCTGTCCCGCCATCATCACGCCATCAACTTAAACTAACATCACTTCCTGTCCCGCCATCATCACGCCATCGACTTAAACTAACATCACTTCCTGTCCCGCCATCATCACGCCATCGACTTAAACTAACATCACTTCCTGTCCCGCCATCATCACGCCATCGACTTAAACTAACATCACTTCCTGTCCCGCCATCATCACGCCATCGACTTAAACTAACATCACTTCCTGTCCCGCCATCATCACGCCATCGACGTAAACTAACATCACTTCCTGTCCCGCCATCATCACGCCATCGACGTAAACTAACATCACTTCCTGTCCCGCCATCATCACGCCATCGACGTAAACTAACATCACTTCCTGTCCCGCCATCATCACGCCATCGACTTAAACTAACATCACTTCCTGTCCCGCCATCATCACGCCAACAACTTAAACTAACATCACTTCCTGTCCCGCCATCATCACGCCATCGACGTAAACTAACATCACTTCCTGTCCCGCCATCATCACGCCATCGACATAAACTAACATCACTTCCTGTCCCGCCATCATCACGCCATTGACTTAAACTAACATCACTTCCTGTCCCGCAACAACTTAAACTAACATCACTTCCTGTCCCGCAACAACTTAAACTAACATCACTTCCTGTCCCGCCATCATCGCGCCATCGACTTAAACTAACATCACTTCCTGTCCCGCCCTCATCGCGCCATCGACTTAAACTAACATCACTTCCTGTCCCGCCATCATTACGCCATCAACTTAAACTAACATCACTTCCTGTCCCGCCATCATTACGCCATCAACTTAAACTAACATCACTTCCTGTCCCGCCCTCATCGCGCCATCGACTTAAACTAACATCACTTCCTGTCCCGCCATCATCGCGCCATCGACTTAAACTAACATCACTTCCTGTCCCACCCTCATCGCGCCATCGACTTAAACGAACATCACTTCCTGTCCCGCCATCATCACGCCATCAACTTAAACTAACATCACTTCCTGTCCCCGCCATCATCACGCCATCAACTTTAACTAACATCACTTCCTGTCCCGCCATCGACTTAAACTAACATCACTTCCTGTCCCTGCCATCATCACGCCATCGACTTAAACTAACATCACTTCCTGTCCCGCCATCGTCACACCATCAACTTTAACTAACATCACTTCCTGTCCCGCCATCATCACGCCATCAACTTTAACTAACATCACTTCCTGTCCCCGCCATCATCACACCATCAACTTTAACTAACATCACTTCCTGTCCCGCCATCATCACGCCATCAACTTTAACTAACATCACTTCCTGTCCCGCCATCATCGCGCCATCGACTTAAACGAACATCACTTCCTGTCCCGCCATCATCACGCCATCAACTTAAACTAACATCACTTCCTGTCCCGCCATCATCACGCCATCGACTTAAACTAACCTCACTTCCTGTCCCGTCATCATCACGCCATCAACTTAAACTAACATCACTTCCTTTCTCGCCATCATCACGCTATCAACTTAAACTGACATCACTTCCTGTCTCGCCATCATCACGACATCAACTTAAACTACCATCACTTCCTGTCCCGCCATCATCACGCCATCGACTTAAACTAACATCACTTCCTGTCCCGCCATCATCACGCCATCGACTTAAACTAACATCACTTCCTGTCCCGCCATCATCACGGCATCGACTTAAACTAACATCACTTCCTGTCCCTGCCATCATCACGCCATTGACTTAAACTAACATTACTTCCTGTCCCGCCATCATCACGCCATCGACTTAAACAAACATCACTTCCTGTCCCTGCCATCATCACGCCATCAACTTAAACTAACATCACTTCCTGTCCCGCCATCATCACGCCATCGACTTAAACTAACATCACTTCCTGTCCCGCCATCATCACGCCATCGACTTAAACTAACATCACTTCCTGTCCCGCCATCATCACGCCATCGACTTAAACTAACATCACTTCCTGTCCCGCCATCATCACGCCATCGACTTAAACTAACATCACTTCCTGTCCCTGCCATCATCACGCCATCAACTTAAACTAACATCACTTCCTGTCCCTGCCATCATCACGCCATCAACTTAAACTAACATCACTTCCTGTCCCGCCATCATCACGCCATCGACTTAAACTAACATCACTTCCTGTCCCGCCATCATCACGCCATCAACTTAAACTAACATCACTTCCTGTCCCGCCATCATCACGCCATCGACTTAAACTAACATCACTTCCTGTCCCGCCATCATCACGCCATCGACTTAAAATAACATCACTTCCTGTCCCACCATCATCACGCCATCGACTTAAACTAACATCACTTCCTGTCCCGCCATCATCACGCCATCAACTTAAACTAACATCACTTCCTGTCCCGCCATCATCACGCCATCGACTTAAACTAACATCACTTCCTGTCCCACCATCATCACGCCATCGACTTAAACTAACATCACTTCCTGTCCCACCATCATCACGCCATCGACTTAAACTAACATCACTTCCTGTCCCACCATCATCACGCCATCGACTTAAACTAACATCACTTCCTGTCCCGCCATCATCACGCCATCGACTTAAACTAACATCACTTCCTGTCCCGCCATCATCACGCCATCGACTTAAACTAACATCACTTCCTGTCCCGCCATCATCACGCCATCAACTTAAACTAACATCACTTCCTGTCCCTGCCATCATCACGCCATCGACTTAAACTAACATCACTTCCTGTCCCGCCAACAACTTAAACTAACATCACTTCCTGTCCCGCCATCATCACGCCATCAACTTAAACTAAAATCACTTCCTGTCCCGCCATCATCACGCCATCGACTTAAACTAACATCACTTCCTGTCCCGCCATCATCACGCCATCGACTTAAACTAACATCACTTCCTGTCCCGCCATCATCACGCCATCAACTTAAACTAACATCACTTCCTGTCCCTGCCATCATCACGCCATCGACTTAAACTAACATCACTTCCTGTCCCGCCAACAACTTAAACTAACATCACTTCCTGTCCCGCCATCATCACGCCAACAACTTAAACTAACATCACTTCCTGTCCCGCCATCATCACGCCAACAACTTAAACTAACATCACTTCCTGTCCCGCCATCATCACGCCATCGACTTAAACTAACATCACTTCCTGTCCCGCCATCATCACGCCATCAACTTAAACTAACATCACTTCCTATCCCGCCATCCTCACGCCATCGACTTAAACTAACATCACTTCCTGTCCCTGCCATCATCACGCCATCGACTTAAACTAACATCACTTCCTGTCCCGCCAACAACTTAAACTAACATCACTTCCTGTCCCGCCATCATCGCGGCATTGACTTAAACTAACATCATTTCCTGTCCCGCCATCATCGCGCCATCGACTTAAACTAACATCACTTCCTGTCCCGCCATCATCGCGCCATCGACTTAAACTAACATCACTTCCTGTCCCGCCATCATCCCGCCATCATCGCGCCATCGACTTAAACTAACATCACTTCCTGTCCCGCCATCATCACGCCATCAACTTAAACTAACATCACTTCCTGTCCCGCCATCATCACGCCATCGACTTAAACTAACATCACTTCCTGTCCCGCCATCATCACGCCATCGACTTAAACTAACATCACTTCCTGTCCCGCCATCATCACGCCATCGACTTAAACTAACATCACTTCCTGTCCCGCCATCATCACGCCATCGACTTAAACTAACATCACTTCCTGTCCCGCCATCATCACGCCATCGACTTAAACTAACATCACTTCCTGTCCCGCCATCATCACGCCATCAACTTAAACTAACATCACTTCCTGTCCCGCCATCATCACGCCATCGACTTAAACTAACATCACTTCCTGTCCCGTCATCATCACGCCATCAACTTAAACTAACATCACTTCCTTTCTCGCCATCATCACGCTATCAACTTAAACTGACATCACTTCCTGTCTCGCCATCATCACGACATCAACTTAAACTGACATCACTTCCTGTCCCGCCATCATCACGCCATCAACTTAAACTGACATCACTTCCTGTCCCGCCATCATCACGCCATCAACTTAAACTAAAATCACTTCCTGTCCCGCCATCATCACGCCATCGACTTAAACTAACATCACTTCCTGTCCCGCCAACAACTTAAACTAACATCACTTCCTGTCCCGCCAACAACTTAAACTAACATCACTTCCTGTCCCGCCATCATCACGCCATCAACTTAAACTAACATCACTTCCTGTCCCGCCATCATCACGCCATCGACTTAAACTAACATCACTTCCTGTCCCGCCATCATCACGCCATCGACTTAAACTAACATCACTTCCTGTCCCGCCATCATCACGCCATCAACTTAAACTAACATTACTTCCTGTCCCTGCCATCATCACGCCATCGACTTAAACTAACATCACTTCCTGTCCCGCCAACAACTTAAACTAACATCACTTCCTGTCCCGCCATCATCACGCCAACAACTTAAACTAACATCACTTCCTGTCCCGCCATCGTCACGCCAACAACTTAAACTAACATCACTTCCTGTCCCGCCATCATCACGCCATCAACTTAAACTAACATCACTTCCTGTTCCGCCATCATCACGCCATCGACTTAAACTAACATCACTTCCTGTCCCGCCAACAACTTAAACTAACATCACTTCCTGTCCCGCCATCATCACGCCAACAACTTAAACTAACATCACTTCCTGTCCCGCCATCAACTTAAACTAACATCACTTCCTGTCCCGCCAACATCACGCCATCAACTTAAACTAACATCAACTTAAACTAACATCACTTCCTGTCCCGCCATCATCACGCCATCGACTTAAACTAAAATCACTTCCTGTCCCGCCATCATCACGCCATCGACTTAAACTAACATCACTTCCTGTCCCGCCATCATCACGCCAACAACTTAAACTAACATCACTTCCTGTCCCGCCATCATCACGCCAACAACTTAAACTAACATCACTTCCTGTCCCGCCCTCATCGCGCCATCGACTTAAACTAACATCACTTCCTGTCCCGCCATCATCACGCCATCGACTTAAACTAACATCACTTCCTGTCCCGCCATCATCACGCCATCAACTTAAACTAACATCACTTCCTGTCCCGCCATCATCACGCCATCAACTTAAACTAACATCACTTCCTGTCCCGCCATCATCACGCCATCAACTTAAACTAACATCAACTTAAACTAACATCACTTCCTGTCCCGCCATCATCACGCCATCGACTTAAACTAACATCACTTCCTGTCCCGCCATCATCACGCCATCGACTTAAACTAACATCACTTCCTGTCCCACAATGATCACGCCTCCTCCTGCGTTCCTCAGCGCGGCGGTGGAGAGCACGGGCGCCGCCAAGGCGGAGGCTCAGTCCCGGGCGGAGGCGGCGCGCATCCAAGGCGAGGCGGCGGTCCACGAGGCCAAACTGAAAGTGGAGGCTCAGAGCATCGAGGCGGTAGGTGGCACACTTCCTGCGGGCGCCCGGCCGGCTGTAGTTAAGTATGTGCGCCCTGCAGGAGGCGGAGCTGGAGCGTCTGGCGAAAGCTCGCCAGCAGGAGCTGAGCTACAGGAAGCAGATGGACCAGCTGGAGGTGGACAAGCAGCAGCGTCTGTCCAACATGGAGAGCGAGCGCTTCAGCCAGCTGGTGGCCAGCCTGGGCAGCGACACGCTGAAGGAGATGGCGAGGGCCGGCCCCGAGCTGCAGGTAGGAAGGACGGCTCCTCCCCTCCCCGCCGCCTCATTGGCCCTCACAGGCTGACGTCCGCTCTGCCCCGCCCGCAGGTGAAGTTGCTGCAGGCCCTCGGACTCAAGTCCACCCTCATCACAGACGGCGTGTCGCCCATCAACCTCTTCACCACCGCCAACGGCCTGCTGGGGGCGCTGCCCGCGCCCGCACCGTGACGCCACTGGGAGGAGCCTCCCTTCATCTAGGCACACCTAGCTTAGATGCATGTGTACGTCTAGGTGACAGGTCCTATACTTCCACATGACCTCACCTACATCTAGATGACCTCATCTAGTTGATATGTCCTACAGACCCAGATATGTCCTATTGATTTCGATGACATCATCTAGAAGTAGGTGATGGCGTCATCACCTACTTCTAGACGACGTCATCTTGATGTAGGTGATGACGCCATCTATTTGTAGGTGACGACATCATCTAGGTGTGGGTGATGACATCATCTAGGTGTAGGTGATGACATCATCTGGAAGTAGGTGATGACATCATCTGGAAGTAGGTGATGAAGTCGTCTAGATGTAGGTGATGACATCGTCTAGATGTAGGTGATACATCATGTAGATGTAGGTGATGACATCATCTAGATGTAGGTGATGACATCTGGAAGTAGGTGATGACATCATCTGGAAGTAGGTGATGACATCATGTAGATGTAGGTGATGACGTCGTCTAGATGTAGGTGATGACATCGTCTAGATGTAGGTGATACATCATGTAGATGTAGGTGATACATCATGTAGATGTAGGTGATACATCATGTAGATGTAGGTGATGACATCATCTAGATGTAGGTGATGACATCGTCTAGATGTAGGTGATGACATCGTCTAGATGTAGGTGATGACATCGTCTAGATGTAGTTGACATCGTCTAGATGTAGTTGACATCGTCTAGATGTAGGTGATGACATCGTCTAGATGTAGGTGATGACATCGTCTAGATGTAGTTGATGACATCGTCTAGATGTAGGTGATGACATCGTCTAGAAGTAGGCGATGACATCGTCTAGATGTAGGCGATGACATCGTCTAGATGTAGGCGATGACATCGTCTAGATGTAGGCGATGACATCGTCTAGAAGTTGGTGATGAAGTCGTCTGGAAATTGGTGATATTTGGTATGTTTGTGCTGATGCATCTGCTTGCAGGAATAAAGTGTGCTTGAGAAGGCAGTCTGTGTCTGTCATGTCTGACTTTGTCCACCAGAGGCAGCAGATAGCTGCTCAGTGGCCTAGTGGTTACAGCAGTGGTTCTCAACCTTGTCGGAGGTACCGAACCCCACCAGTTTCATACGCATTCACTGAAGCATTCTTTAGTGAAAAATAAAAATAACATTTTTTTCAAATTCAAGACAAAGTTGTATGTTTTTGGTAACACTTTATTATGGGGAACATATTTTAAGTAATAAAGACTTAATTTAGAGTTATTTGGTTAGGGTCAGGGTTATAATAAGGCATTAATTAGTACTTAATGACTAGTTAAGAGCCAATATGTTACTAATTTGCATGTTAATGAGCAAATAATGGTGAATATGTTCCCCATACTAAAGTGTTACCATGTTTTTTTACTGGGGCACAAAATGAAGCGTGCATGAACATCACCTTGTTCAAACAACAAAACTAAGACAGTGCATAAACTCACAACAAATGACACACCTGCAAATCAGTCAGCTGTTGCCGTATCTGTAATATGCCAGCAGGGAGAAGTTTGTATTTACACGATGACTCGGGTGTGTTTTGATCTCGGCCGAACCCCTGAGGTCGACTCACCGAACCCCTAGGGTTAGATAGAACCCTGGTTAAGAACCACTGGGTTACAGTGTCTGCCCTGAGATGGTAGGTTGTGAGTTCAAACCCTGGCCCAGTCATACCAAAGACTATAAAAATGGGAGCCATTACCTCCCTGCTTGGCACTCAGCATCAAGGCTTGGAATTGGGGGTTAAATCACCATAAATGATTCCCGGGCGCGGCTACCGCTGTTGCTCACTGCTCCCCTCTCCTCCCAGGGGGTGAACAAGGGGATGGATCAAATGCAGAGGACAAATTTCACCACTGTGTGTGTGTGTGTCTAATCTACCCAGCTTTTAACTACATTTTCAACTAGCTCAGCTACTTTTTGAACGAGTAGCTTTTCCTGTAGTTTAGCTCCTTATAAACATGTCACATGTTACCATTTTTTTGTGTTCTCATTGTCTCATGTTCACATGTCATGTTCTCATATTGTCTCATGTTTTCATGTCATATTGTCTCATGTTCCCATGTTGTCTCATAGTGTCCCATGTGCTCATATTGTCTCATGTTCTCATGTTGTTTCATGTTCAATCAATCAATCAATGTTTATTTATATAGCCCCAAATCACAAATGTCTCAAAGGACTGCACAAATCATTACGACTACAACATCCTCGGAAGAACCCACAAAAGGGCAAGGAAAACTCACACCCAGTGGGCAGGGAGAATTCACATCCAGTGGGACGCCAGTGACAATGCTGACTATGAGAAACCTTGGAGAGGACCTCAGATGTGGGCAACCCCCCCCCTCTAGGGGACCGAAAGCAATGGATGTCGAGCGGGTCTAACATGATACTGTGAAAGTTCAATCCATAGTGGCTCCAAGACAGCAGCGAGAGTCCCGTCCACAGGAAACCATCACAAGCGGATCAGCAGCGTAGAGATGTCCCCAACCGATACAGGCGAGCGGTCCATCCTGGGTCCCGACGAGCGGTCCATCCTGGGTCTCGACTCTGGACAGTCAGTACTTCATCCATGGTCATCGGACCGGACCCCCTCCATAAGGGAAGGGGGGACATAGGAGAAAGAAAAGAAGCGGCAGATCAACTGGTCTAAAAAGGAGGTCTACTCAAAGGCTAGAGTATACAGATGAGTTTTAAGATGAGACTTAAATGCTTCTCATTGTCTCCTGTTCTATTTTCTCATGGTAAATGATAAATGGATTATACATGTATGACACTTTTCTACCTTCCAGGTACTCAAAGTGCTTTGACACTACTTCCACACTCACCCATTCACACACACACTGATGGAGGGAGCTGCCATGCAAAGCGCTAACCAGCACCCATCAGGAGCAAGGGTGAAGTGTCTTGCTCAAGGACACAACGGACGTGACGAGGTTGGTAGAAGCTGGGGATTGAACCAGGAACCCTCAGGTTGCTGGCATGGCCACTCTCCCAACCGCACCACGCCGTCCCCATTATATGTTCCCAAATTGTCTCATGTTCTCATATTGTCTCATGTTCTTGTGTTTCATATTTTCATGTGGTCTCATGTTGTCATCTTTTCGTATTGCCTAATTTCTCATATTGTCTCATTTTTCTGTGTTGTCTCATGATCTCATTTTGTCTCATGTTGTCATATGTGCTTTTTTCATGTTCTGATATTGTCCCATGTCTGGTTTTTACATTTTCTCATGTTCTCTTAACTTCTAATGTTGTCTTATGTGCTATATTTTCATGTTCTATTTTCTCATGTTGTGTCTTCTCATGTTGTCTCATGTTTTCATGCTGCCTCATGTTTACATATTCCCATATTGTCTCATGTTTTCATGTTCTCATATTGTCTCGTGTTTCTTGGTGTCTCATGTTCTCCTCTTGTCTCATGTATTCATGTTCCTATATTGTCTCATGTTCTCCTGTCGTCTCAAATGTTCATGTTCTCATATTGTTTCCTGTTCTCATATTGCATCATGTTTTAATGTTCTTGTATTGTCTCATATCGTCTAATGTTCTCATATTGTTAATGTCGTCGCATGTGTTCATGTTGTCTCATGTTCTCATGCTGTGTCATATTCACTCATTGTCTCATGTTTTCTTCATGTTGTAATGTATCATGATCTCATGTGTTCATGATGTATCATGTTGTCTCATATTTTCATATAATTCAATGTTGTCCCTTGTTCCCACATTGTCCAATGTGCTCCATCCATCCATCCATCTTCTTCCGCTTATATGAGGTTGGGTCGCGGGGGCAACAGCCTAAGCAGGGAAACCCAGACTTCCCTCTCCCCAGCCACTTCGTCTAGCTCTTCCCGGGGGATCCCGAGGCGTTCCCAGGCCAGCCGGGAGACATAGTCTTCCCAACGTGTCCTGGGTCTTCCCCGTGGCCTCCTACCGGTTGGACGTGCCCTAAACACCTCCCTAGGGAGGCGTTCGGGTGGCATCCTGACCAGATGCCCGAACCACCTCATCTGGCTCCTCTCGATGTGGAGGAGCAGCGGCTTTACGTTGAGTTCCTCCCGGATGGCAGAGCTTCTCACCCTATCTCTAAGGGAGAGACCCGCCACACGGCGTAGGAAACTCATTTGGGCCGCTTGTACCCGTGATCTTATCCTTTCGGTCATGACCCAAAGCTCATGACCATAGGTGAGGATGGGAACGTAGATCGACCGGTAAATTGAGAGCTTTGCCTTCCGGCTCAGCTCCTTCTTCACCACAACGGATCGATACAACGTCCGCATTACTGAAGACGCCGCACCGATCCGCCTGTCGATCTCACGATCCACTCTTCCCCCACTCGTGAACAAGACTCCTAGGTACTTGAACTCCTCCACTTGGGGCAGGGTCTCCTCCCCAACCCGGAGATGGCACTCCACCCTTTTCCGGGCGAGAACCATGGACTCGGACTTGGAGGTGCTGATTCTCATTCCGGTCGCTTCACACTCGGCTGCAAACCGATCCAGTGAGAGCTGAAGATCCCGGTCAGATGAAGCCATCAGGACTACATCATCTGCAAAAAGCAGAGACCTAATCCTGCGGTTACCAAACCGGAACCCCTCAACGCCTTGACTGCGCCTAGAAATTCTGTCCATAAAAGTTATGAACAGAATCGGTGACAAAGGACAGCCTTGGCGGAGTCCAACCCTCACTGGAAATGTGTCCGACTTACTGCCAGCAATGCGGACCAAGCTCTGGCACTGATCGTACAGGGAGTGGACCGCCACAATCAGACAGTCCGATACCCCAGACACTCTGAGCACTCCCCACAGGACTTCCCGAGGGACACGGTCGAATGCCTTCTCCAAGTCCACAAAGCACATGTAGACTGGTTGGGCAAACTCCCATGCACCCTCAAGAACCCTGCGGAGAGTATAGAGCTGGTCCACAGTTCCACGACCAGGACGAAAACCACACTGTTCCTCCTGAATCCGAGGTTCGACTATCCGACGTAGCCTCCTCTCCAGTACACCTGAATAAACCTTACCGGGAAGGCTGAGGAGTGTGATCCCACCACCTCCGGTCCCTCTTCCACCACCCCGGTCTGCCAATCCAGAGGTACCGCCCCCGATGTCCACGCGATGCTGCAGAGTCTTGTCAACCAAGACAGCCCCACAGCATCCAGAGCCTTAAGGAACTCCGGGCGGATCTCATCCACCCCTGGGGCCTTGCCACCGAGGAGCTTTTTAACTACCTCAGCGACCTCAGCCCCAGAAATAGGAGAGTCCACCACAGATTCCCCAGGCACTGCTTCCTCATACGAAGACGTGTTGGTTCTCATGTTGTCTCATATTTTCATGTTTTCACGTCGTCTCATGTTTTCATGCTGTCTCATGTTTTCATATTCTGTCAGGTTCCCATGTTGTCTTATGTTTTCATGTTGTCTCATGTGGTCTTATGTTCTCAAATTGTCTCATGTCATCATGTTGTCTTATATTTTCATATAATTCAATGGTGTCCCGTGTTGTCACATTGTCTCATGTGCTCATGTTGTCTCATGTATTCATATTGTCTCATGTTCTTAAGTCATCTTATGTTCTCACGTTCTAATGTTGTCTCATGTTCTGCCAGGTTCTCATGTTGTTTCATATTTTCATGTTTTGAGGTCGTCTTGTGTTCTCATGTTGTCTAATGTTTTTATGTTCTCATGCTGTCTAATTTTTTCACTTCGTCTCATGTTTTCATATTCTGTCAGGTTCCCATGTTGTCTTATGTTTTCATGTTATCATGTTGTCTCATGTGGTCTTATGTTCTCATATTGTCTCATGTTATCATGTTGTCTTATATTTTCATATAATTCAATGGTGTCCCGTGTTCTCACATTTTCTCATGTGCTCATGTTGTCTCATGTACTCATATTGTCTCGTGTTCTTACGTCGTCTTATGGTCTCACGTTCTAATGCTGTCTCATGTTTTCATGTTCTGTCAGGTTCTCATGTTGTCTCATATTTTCATGTTTTGAGGTCGTCTCCTGTTCTCCTGTTGTCTAATGTTTTAATGTTCTCATGCTGTCTAATTTTTTCACGTCGTCTCATGTTTTCATATTCTGTCAGGTTCCCATGTTGTCTTATGTTATCATGTTGTCTCCTGTTATTTTGTTTCATGTGGTCTTATGTTCTCATTATGTCTCATGTTATCATGTTGTCTTATATTTTCAGATAATTCAATGGTGTCCCGTGTTCTCGCATAGTCTCATGTACTCATATTGTCTCATGTTCTTACATCGTCTTATGTTCTCACGTCCTAATGCTGTCTCATGTTTTCATGTTCTGCCAGGTTCTCATGTTGTCTCATATTTTCATGTTTTGAGGTCGTCTCGTGTTCTCATGCTGTCTAATGTTTTTATGTTCTCATGCTGTCTAATTTTTTTTACGTTATCTCATGTTTTCATGCTGTCTCATGTTTTCATATTCTGTCAGGTTCCCATGTTGTCTTATGTTTTCATGTTATCTCATGTGGTCTTATGTTGTCATATTGTCTCATGTTATCATGTTGTCTTATATTTTCATATAATTCGATGTTGTCCCGTGTTCTCATATTGTCTCATGTGCTCATGTTGTCTCATGTAGTCATATTGTCTCCTGTTCCTACCTTGTCTTATGTTCTCACGTTCTAATGCTGTTTCATGTTTTCATGTTCTGCCAGGTTCTCATGTTGTCTCATATTTTCATGTTTTGAGGTCGTCTCGTGTTCTCATGCTGTCTAATGTTTTTATGTTCTCATCCTGTCTAATTTTTTCATGTCGTCTCATGTTTTCATATTCTGTCAGGTTCCTATGTTGTCTTATGTTTTCATGTTATCATGCTGTCTCATGTGGTCTTATGTTCTCATTATGTGTCATGTTATCATGTTGTCTTATATTTTCATATAATTCAATGGTGTCCCGTGCTCTCACATTATCTCATTTGCTCATGTTGTCTCATGTACTCATTTTGTCTCGTGTTCTTACGTCGTCTTATGTTCTCACGTTCTAATGCTGTCTCATGTTTTCATGTTCTACCAGGTTCTCATGTTGTCTCATATTTTCATGTTTTGAGGTTGTCTCGTGTTCTCATGCTGTCTAGTTTTTTCACGTTGTCTCATGTTTTTATGCTGTCTCATGTTTTCATATTCTGTCAGGTTCCCATGTTGTCTTATATTTTCATGTTATCTCATGTGGTCTTATGTTCTCATATTGTCCCATGTTATCATGTTGTCTTATATTTTCATATAATTCAATGGTGTCCCGTGTTCTCATATTGTCTCATGTGCTCATGTTGTCTCATGTACTCATATTGCTTCATGTTCTTGCGTCGTCTTATGTTCTCACGTTCTGATGCTGTCTCATGTTGTCTCATATTTTCATGTTTTGAGGTCATCTCGTGTTCTCATGCTGTCTCATGTTTTCATATTCTGTCAGGTTCCCATATTGTCTTATGTTTTCATGTTATCATGTTGTCTCATGTGGTCTTATGTTCTCATTATGTCTCATGTTATCATGTTGTCTTATATTATCATATAATTCAATGGTGTCCCGTGTTCTCACATTGTCCCATGTGCTCATGTTGTCTCATGTTCTTCCGTCGTCTTATTTTCTCCCGTCGTCTTATGTTCTCACGTTCTAATACTGTCTCATGTTTTCATGTTCTGCCAGGTTCTCATGTTGTCTCATATTTTCATGTTTTGAGGTCGTCTCGTGTTCTCATGCTGTGTAATGTTTTTATGTTCTCACGCTGTCTAGTTTTTTTCACGTCATCTCATGTTTTCATGCTGTCTCAGGATTTCATATTCTGTCAGATTCCCATGTTGTCTTACGTTTTCATGTTATCTCATGTGGTCTTATGCTCTCATATTGTCTCATTTTATCATGTTGTCTTATATTTTCATATAATTCAATGGTGTCCCGTGTTCTCACATTGTCTCATGTGCTCATGTTGTCTCATGTACTCATATTGTCTCATGTTCTTACGTCGTCTTATGTTCTCACGTTCTGATGCTGTCTCATGTTTTCATGTTCTGCCAGGTTCTCATGTTGTCTCATATTTTCATGTTTTGAGGTCGTCTCGTGTTCTCATGCTGTCTAATGTTTTTATGTTCTCATGCTGTCTAATTTTTTCACGTCGTCTCATGTTTTCATATTCTGTCTCATGTTTTCATATTCTGTCTCATGTTTTCATATTCTGTCAGGTTCCCATGTTGTCTTATGTTTTCATGTTGTCTCATGTGGTCTTATGTTCCCATATTGTCTCATTTTATCATGTTGTCTTATATTTTCATATAATTCAATGGTTTCCCGTGTTCTCACATTGTCTCATGTGCTCATGTTGTTGTCTCATGTACTCATATTGCCTCATGTTCTTACGCCGTCTTATGTTCTCACGTTCTGATGCTGTCTCATCTTTTCATGTTCTGTCAGGTTCTCATGTTGTCTCATATTTTCATGTTTTGAGGTCGTCTCGTGTTCTCATGCTGTCTAATGTTTTTATGTTCTCATGCTGTCCAATTTTTTCACGTCGTCTCATGTGTTCATGCTGTCTCATGTTTTCATACTCGGTCAGGTTTCCATGTTGTCTTGTGTTTTCATGTTATCATGTTGTCTCATGTGGTCTTAGGTTCTCATATTGTCTCATGTTATGTTGTCTTATATTTTCATATAATTCAATGGTGTCCCGTGTTCTCACATTGTCTCATGTGCTCATGTTGTCTCGTGTACTCATATTGTCTCATGTTCTCACGTCGTCTTATGTTTTCACGTTCTGATGCTGTCTCATGTATTCATATTCTGTCAGGTTCACATGTTGTCTTATGTTTTCATGTTATCATGTTGTCTCATGTGGTGTTATGCTCTCCTATTGTCTCATTTTATCATGTTGTCTTATATTTTCATATAAGTCAATGGTGTCCCGTGTTCTCACATAGTCTCATGTGCTCATGTTGTCCCATGTACTCATATTGTCTCATGTTCTCACGTCGTCTTATGTTCTCACGTTCTGATGCTGTCTCATCTTTTCATGTTCTGCCAGGTTCTCATGTTGTCTCATATTTTCATGTTTTGAGGTTGTCTCGTGTTCTCATGCTGTCTAATGTTTTTATGTTCTCATGCTGTCTAGTTTTTTCACGTCATCTCATGTGTTCATGCTGTCTCATGTTTTCATACTCTGTCAGGTTCCCATGTTGTCTTATGTTTTCATGTTATCATGTTGTCTCACGTGGTCTTAGGTTCTCATATTGTCTCATGTTATCATGTTGTCTTATATTTTCATATAATTCAATGGTGTCCCGTGTTCTCACATTGTCTCATGTTGTCTCATGTACTCATATTGTCTCATGTTCTCACGTCGTCTTTTGTTCTCACGTTCTGATGCTGTCTCATGTATTCATGTTCTGTCAGGTTCACATGTTGTCTTATGTTTTCATGTTATCATGTTGTCTCATGTGGTCTTATGCTCTCATATTGTCTCATTTTATCATGTTGTCTTATATTTTCATATAAGTCAATGGTGTCCCGTGTTCTCACATAGTCTCATGTGCTCATGTTGTCTCATGTACTCAAATTGTCTCATGTTCTTACGTCGTCTTATGTTCTCACGTTCTGATGCTGTCTCATCTTTTCATGTTCTGCCAGGTTCTCATGTTGTCTCATATTTTCATGTTTTGAGGTTGTCTCATGTTCTCATGCTGTCTAATGTTTTTATGTTCTCATGCTGTCTAATTTTTTCACGTCGTCTCATGTGTTCATGCTGTCTCATGTTTTCATATTCTGTCAGGTTCCCATGTTGTCTTATATTTTCATGTTATCATGTTGTCTCATGTGGTCTTATGTTCTCACATTGTCTCATGTGCTCATGTTGTCTCATGTTCTTACGTCGTCTTATGTTCTCACGTTCGGATGTTGTCTCATGTTCTCATACTGTCTCATATTCTCATCTCGTCTCATCCTGTCCGACGCCCTCACAATGTCTCACGTTCTCATGCGGTCTCTCATGTTCTCACGTGGCTTCCTTTCTGTCCCAAATTTTTGCCGACGTCTCTGAATTATTGATGAGCAAGTCAGCCTTCCAGGCAGCCTGCCTCCTGCTTAGCAACGGTTGCCAAGACAACGTCCATCCTGCTCGGGACGAGCCAAGTGAAAGTGAAAGGAGGAAAGAGAGAAGTGCTTTTCTGGTCTCCAAGTCTTACAAAGCACATGTCATACAGTACATGCTGACATCCCATAATAAGCCGGGTGACGCAAGCAGGCTGGTGAAGAATACAAAAGAGAATACAAATACAAAGATCACCTTTCCAAAATGTGGAACTCAAAGAAGGAGGGCGTGGTTAAGTGCAAATGTTGTCATGGTGACGAGGTGACATGTGACTAAATATTAACCAATCATCTTCAAGATAAATGTCATCAAAACAAACGGGTTAGCATTGAGCTAGCATTCAGTTAGCCGTAGTGCATTAGAGATGCTAACTTTAGCGGAGGTTAGCGTCGTGGACTTGCATATTGTGGTTAGCAAACAGGCATGCTACATAGGAGAAGGGGCGTGGCCTCCTGACCCCGCCCTCATAGCGTGGTCAAACGTCAACACTCCTAATTATGACAAAGTGCTAACAGTCGTCCCCTTGTAAACATGCACTCCTCTGGTCGCCACGGTTACGGCATAGTCTCCAAGTGATCGGATGTAAACATTAGTTCGCTACTTTACTCATGCAAAAAGTTGGCATGCAGACTGGCTGACGGGGTGAGCGCCGGCGTGTCGCCGTGGCAACGGAGCCCCGGTCGGCCATCTTGTCGGAGGTAGAAGGTCATCACGCATGCTCGTCGTGCAGGGACGGCGGGGGGCGTGTCCTATCCCGACTTCAAAATCCCTGGCGGGACAAAAAGAAGGAAAGGTGTGTGATGGCGGCGCCGTGGTGGTGGCGGCGAGCTAGCTGAGGGAAAGCCACCTACGCCCCCAGTTGAGCGCGATGGCGGCGATGATGATGGCGGTTCCCCCCAAGATGGCGATCACCGACAGCACCAAGGCGTTGCGGCCCAAGCGCCGGGCGCCGTCCACGTTCCCTTGCTGCAGGCTGTTGCGGGACTGCAAGACAGGGACATGCAGAGGTGGACTTACAACAATTGTTTTCGGGAACCTTTTTGGCTGAGAGAGCCATATATTTCAAAATGTATTTCCGTGAGAGCCATATCATATTATTTAACACTGAATACAACTAAATGTGTGCATTTTTAAGTAAGACCAACATTTTTAGAGTATAATAAGTCTCTTATTCTTTTTCATAACATTGTTATTCTGAAGCTAACCAATAATAAATCAAATGTCATGTCTGTTGATCATGTTTTTGTTTGGCCATGTGCTGTTTGTCCTTTGGACTCTTTAAGTTCCTGTTTTTTTTCCACTCCCTTGTTTTGTTTCCTTGCTTATTAGTGATTCCTAGAGCTCAAAAAAAGTCCGCGGGCTATAGAGCGTTTTCCGTTCGGGCTCCAGTACTCTGGAATGCCCTCCCGGTAACAGTTCGAGATGCTACCTCAGTAGAAGCATTTAAGTCTCATCTTAAAACTCATCTGTATACTCTAGCCTTTAAATAGACCTCCTTTTTAGACCAGTTGATCTGCCGCTTCTTTTCTTTCTCCTATGTCCCCCCCTCCCTTGTGGAGGGGGTCCGGTCCGATGACCATGGATGAAGTACTGACTGTCCAGAGTCGAGACCCAGGATGGACCGCTCGTCGGGACCCAGGATGGACCGCTCGCCTGTATCGGTTGGGGACATCTCTACGCTGCTGATCCGCTTGAGATGGTTTCCTGTGGACGGGACTCTCACTGCTGTCTTGGAGCCACTATGGATTGAACTTTCACAGTATCATGTTAGACCCGCTCGACATCCATTGCTTTCGGTCCCCTAGAGGGGGGGGGTTGCCCACATCTGAGGTCCTCTCCAAGGTTTCTCATAGTCAGCATTGTCGCTGGCGTCCCACTGAATGTGAATTCTCCCTGCCCACTGGGTGTGAGTTTTCCTTGCCCTTTTGTGGGTTCTTCCGAGGATGTTGTAGTCGTAATGATTTGTGCAGTCCTTTGAGACATTTGTGATTTGGGGCTATATAAATAAACATTGATTGATTGATTGATTGGTTACTCATTTTGTCCACCTGTCTCTGGTGGACAAAATGCCCGCTCACCTGCTTCCCGAGCACTAATCAGAAGGCAGTATTTAAGCTCGTCTTTGCCAGTCAGTCGTCCTGTGCTGACTTGTTTCATGCCTTGCCATAGTTTCGTGCTTCATGCCATGCCAAGTAAGTTTTGTTTGATTTATGTTCTTAGTCTGTTTATGCGTTAGCTTTGTTCCTTAGCCCAAGTTGTGTCTCCGCTGTGAGCGATTTTTGTTTGTATCTTTTTTTAGTTTATATTAAATCATGTTGTTACCTAAATGCCATGTCCCGAGTAGTCCGTCTGCCTTCCTGGGAGAAGGACCCCCCCATTGTGACATAAAATACATCTTACCATTAATGCGACTTCTTGAACAGGTGCGGTAGAAAACGGATGGATGGATGTAAATGCATGAGAATGTTTTATATTTTGCACGTTATTTTTAGCACTGTGATTACCAGCGAAATTATTCATAATTATCGTGTTAAGCAATGTCAGCTAAGATTTATCTGAGAGCCAGATGCAGTCATCAAAAGAGCCACATCTGGCTCTAGAGCCATGGGTTGCCTACCCCTGTTTTAAGTGGATAATGTTATGCATTGGAACAATTTGGCGGCCATCTTACTGGGTTTTTTTAACTGGCATTTTAGCTACGGGAGTAAGTTCCAAATAGAAATGGAAGGTGGTTCATTGGTCTTGTAAAGGCTTGCATAGGGAAAGTAAAAGAAGGATCGATATCGGTATCGACAATCAACATATCGCTATCAGTGTTGGTATCAAAGTATCGCCCACCCTTTAGTGCCAATGGAGCAACAAAAGTTTCGATAAGGGCTAAAAAAAGGTTTTCTTTGAGTGTTACTTTTGAAAGCGCTTTGGTGTTTGAGTCCACCCTGAGTGAAGATTCTTTACTAGTCTTACTAGTCCTCCTCTTACTAGTCGGGATCCATGTCCGCTTGACCGCTCTGATCCATCGTAAAGCTTCATCTCCGGGAATTTTAAACAAGGAATCACCATGTGTTTGTGTGGCTAAAGGCTAAAAGCTTCCCACCTCCATCTTTCTACTTTGACTTCTCCATTATTAATTGAACAAATTGCAAAATATTCAGCAACACAGATGTCCAGAATACTGTGGAATTATGCGATTAAAGCAGACTACTTATAGCTTGGATCGGGCTGGAAAATAATGTCCGCTGATGTCAAACGCACGCGTCATAATTATTATCACCATCAATATATACTTTGATGTTGCAGAAAAAGACCATATATTTTTTTAACCGATTTCCGGTGAATTTTGGCGAATTAAACGCCTTTCTATTTATCGGTCTTGTAGCGATGACGTCAGAACGTGACGTCACCGAGGTAATAAAGCTGCCATTTTCTCAAACACATTACAAACACCGCGTCTCAGCTCTGTTATTTTCCGTTTTTTCGACTATTTTCTGTTACCTTGGAGACATCATGCCTGGTGGGTGTGTTGTCGGAGGGTGTAACAACACTAACAGGGAGGGATTCAAGTTGCAACACTGGCCCGAAGATGCCAAATTGGCGAGAAATTGGACGAAATTTGTTCAAAATACGAGAGTGGGGAAAGCCGACGAAATAGTCAGTTGTTTGTTCCGCACACTTTACCGACGACAGCTATGCTACGACAGAGACGGAAAGAATGTGTGGATATCCTGCGACACTCAAAGCAGATCCAACGATAAAGTCAAAGAAATCTTCCCCCAGACCCTCATTGAATGTACCAAAGTGTCTTCACATTTTACGGCAGACATGGCACAGAGATGTATGGATAACCTGCAGATGCATTTGCAATGATAGTCAACAAAATCCCAAAGGTGAGTTTTGTTGATGTTGTTGACTTATGTGCTAATCAGACATATTTGGTCGCAGCATGACTGCCAGCTAATCGATGATAACATGCTATTTAGGCTAGCTGTATGTACATTTGAAACTATATTTACATCCAGCGTTTCCCTCCACCCACATTTAATGCCAAACAAACACTTACCAATCGAAGGATTTAAGTTCATCCAGTGTCACAAGATGCGAAACTTCCGATCATTGGTGTGCACATTTTACCGGCGATGCTAAGGCAAACATGGCCGGATAGCGTCAATAGCTTCAGTTTCTTCTTCAATTTCGTTCTCGCTATCTGCCTCCATACTCCAACCATCTGTTTCAATACATGCGTAATCTGTTGAACCACTTAAACCGCTGAAATCCGAGTCTGAATCCGAGCTAATGTCGCTATATCTTGCTGTGCTATCCATATTGGCATCACTGGATGACGTCACAGGAAAATGGACGATGACTTCACAGATAGCGAAAATCAGGCACTTTAAAGCTTTTATTAGGGATATTCCGGGATGGGTAAAATTTTGAAAAAAACTTCAAAGGATAAAATAAGCCACTGGGAACTGATTTTTATGGGTTTTAACCCTTCTGAAATTGTGATAATGTTCCCCTTTAACACGAGGTGCCATCCTAGAAAAATGCTGGCTGTTCTTTTTCAACGTTTTAATGTTAGCATGCTTACAATTTTCACTAGGATTTTAGCTACTTTTGTACTGTAGCACCTCATGATCATGGACTTTGCTACTAAGCGCCATCCTGGAAATATGGTAGCTGCTCTCCTTTAACATTTCAATGTTAGCATGTTTAGGTTTTTCATTAGCATTTGGCTACTTTTGTACTTTAGCACCTAATTATCACGGATTTTAATACTAGGTGCCATCCTAGAAATATGCTAGCTGTTCTCTTTTAACATTTTAATGTTAGCATGCTTACGATTTTCACTAGGATTTTATCTACTTTTGTACTGTAGCACCTCATGATCACGGACTTTGCTACTTAGCGCCATCCTGGAAATATGCTAGCTGCTCTCCTTTAACATTTCAATGTTAGCATGTTTAGGTTTTTCATAAGCATTTTGGCTACTTTTGTACTTTAGCACCTAATTATCACGGATTTTAATACTAGGTGCCATCCTAGAAATATGCTAGCTGTTCTCTTTTAACATTTTAATGTTAGCATGCTTACGATTTTCACTAGGATTTTAGCTACTTTTGTACCGTAGCACCTCATGATCACGGACTTTGCTACTTAGCGCCATCCTGGAAATATGCTAGCTGCTCTCCTTTAACATTTCAATGTTAGCATGTTTAGGTTTTTCACTAGCATTTTGGCTACGTTTGTACTTTAGCACCTTATTATCATGTAATTCCATACTAGGTACCATCCTAGAAATATGATAGCTGTTCTCTTTTAATATTTCAATGTTAGCATGCTTACGATTTTCACTAGGATTTTAGCTACTTTTGTACTTTAGCACCTAATGATCATGGACTTTGCTACTAAGCGCCATCCTGGAAATATGCTAGCTGCTCTCCTTTAACATTTCAATGTTAGCATGTTTAGGTTTTTCACTAGCATTTTGGCTACGTTTGTACTTTAGCACCTTATTATCATGTAATTCCATACTAGGTACCATCCTACAAATATGATAGCTGTTCTCTTTTAATATTTCAATGTTAGCATGCTTACGATTTTCACTAGGATTTTAGCTACTTTTGTACTGTAGCACCTAATGATCATGGACTTTGCTACTAAGCGCCATCCTGGAAATATGCCAGCTGCTCTCCTTTAACATTTCAATGTTAGCATGTTTATGTTTTTCACTAGCATTTTGGCTATGTTTGTACTTTAGCACCTTATTATCATGGAATTCCATACTAGGTACCATCCTAGAAATCTGCTAGCTGTTCTCTTTTAACATTTTAATGTTAGCATGCTTACAATTTCCAATAGGATTTTAGCTACTTTTGTACTGTAGCACCTAATGATCATGGACTTTGCTACTAAGCGCCATCCTGGAAATATGCTAGCTGCTCTCCTTTAACATTTCAATGTTAGCATGTTTAGGTTTTTCATTAGCATTTTGGCTACTTTTGTACTTTAGCACCTAATTATCACGGACTTTAATACTAGGAGCCATCCTAGAAATATGCTAGCTGTTCTCTTTTAACATTTTAATGTTAGCATGCTTACGATTTTCACTAGGATTTTAGCTACTTTTGTACTGTAGCACCTAATTATCATTGACTTTGCTACTAAGCGCCATCCTGGAAATATGCTAGCTGCTCTTCTTTAACATTTCAATGTTAGCATGTTTAGGTTTTTCACTAGCATTTTGGCTACGTTTGTACTTTAGCACTTAATGATCATGGACTTTGCTACTAAGCGCCATCCTGGAAATATGCTAGCTGCTCTCCTTTAACATTTCAATGTTAGCATGTTTATGTTTTTCATTAGCATTTTGGCTACTTTTGTACTTTAGCACCTAATTATCACGGACTTTAATACTAGGTGCCATCCTAGAAATATGCTAGCTGTTCTCTTTTAACATTTTAATGTTAGCATGCTTACAATTTTCACTAGGATTTTAGCTACTTTTGTACTGTAGCACCTAATGATCATGGACTTTGCTACTAAGCGCCATCCTGGAAATATGCTAGCTGCTCTCCTTTAACATTTCAATGTTAGCATGTTTAGGTTTTTCACTAGCATTTTGGCTACTTTTGTACTTTAACACCTAATTATCACGGACTTTAATACTAGGAGCTATCCTAGAAATATGCTAGCTGTTCTCTTTTAACATTTTAATGTTAGCATGCTTACGATTTTCACTAGGATTTTAGCTACTTTTGTACTGTAGCACCTAATTATCATTGACTTTGCTACTAAGCGCCATCCTGGAAATATGCTAGCTGCTCTCCTTTAACATTTCAATGTTAGCATGTTTAGGTTTTTCACTAGCATTTTGGCTATGTTTGTACTTTAGCACCTTATTATCATGGACTTTAATACTAGGAGCCATCCTAGAAATATGCTAGCTGTTCTCTTTTAACATTTTAATGTTAGCATGTTTACGATTTTCACTAGGATTTTAGCTACTTTTGTACTGTAGCACCTAATTATCATGGACTTTGCTACTTAGCGCCATCCTGGAAATATGCCAGCTGCTCTCCTGGAAATATGCTAGCTGCTCTCCTTTAACATTTCAATGTTAGCATGTTTAGGTTTTTCACTAGCATTTTGGCTACGTTTGTACTTTAGCACCTTATTATCATGGAATTCCATACTAAGTGCCATCCTAGAAATATGCTAGCTGTTCTCTTTTAACATTTTAATGTTAGCATGCATACAATTATCACTAGGATTTTAGCTACTTTTGTACTTAAGCACCTAATTATCACGGACTTCGCTACCCGGCGCCATCTTTGAAGTACGCTCGCTGTTATCCTGTTACCATGCTAGTGTTAGCATGCTAAAGTTGTATGCTTGCAGTTGATAATGATAATCATAGATTCGGGTACTTGGCGCCATATTAAAATATAAAATTTAATATAATAATAAAAGTATGAAATACACTTGTTAAAAAAAAACTTGTTTTTAATGAATACTTAGGCCTACTGTGATGCGGTGTTTGAATGTTGCCCATTATGGTGGTACTTGCAGAGCCAAAAATATTAAATATACTTGGAAAATAAAACCCCTGCCCTGTTTTTGATGAAGGGGGGGGGGGGGGGGGGGGGGTTATATTTATATAGCGCTTTTTCTCTAGTGACTCAAAGCGCTTTACATAGTGAAACCCAATATCTAAGTTACATTTAAACCAGTGTGGGTGGCACTGGGAGCAGGTGGGTTAAGTGTCTTGCCCAAGGACACAACGGCAGTGACTAGGATGGCGGAAGCGGGAATCGAACCTGCAACCCTCAAGTTGCTGGCACGGACACTCTACCAACCGAGCTACGCCGCCCCATGAATGAAGTTAAAAGTTAACGTAGCATTGATTGTCACACACACACTAGGTGTGGTGAGATTATTCTCTGCATTTGACCCATCACCCTTGATCACCACCTGGAAGGTGAGGGGAGCAGTGAGCAGCAGCGGGGCCGCGCCCGGGAATCATTTTTGCTTATTTAACCCCCAATTCCAACCCTCGATGCTGAGTGCGATACAGGGAGGTAATGGCTTCCATTTTTATAGTCTTGACTCGGCCGGGGTTTGAACTCACTGAGTCGGTATACTTGGGCCTACTACGCTACCGTGTTAGAATGAGGTGAAAAAGGCGTAGCGAGACGATACCATGACGGAGAAGACGAGGGCGGGGATGTTGATCGGCCACAGCAGACAGAAGCAGGACAAGATGGCGAGGATCAGGTAGTCCGGCGGTTTGGATCCGTCTTCCGGACCCTCCGTGACGGCGCCGGGCTGCTGGCTGAGCGAAGTCCGTGGCGAGCCGCCCGCCATCAAAGCCGATTGGCTGCCCAGACCCTCCTGACCGTTGGCGTGGGCACCTTTCACCTCCGCATGGCCGGCGGGGGGTCCTGAGGCGGCCGTTGTCGCCGCCGTACCGGCGCCGTTACCTGAAGGAGGAGGAAGGAGGGGGGGGGGGTTTATTCTCTTTCTTGATTGAATGGAGCCAAAGTAGGAGGAGTCTAATTACTGTCTGCTGCTGGGGGCGGGGCTTGTTGTTCTTCCCTCGTCAAGGCGCCGCGCTCCACATCCGCCATGACGCTGGGTGGAGGTCAGGGGTGGGGGGGTCTCGCTGCGACACATCAGACACAAGACAGCGGATTGATGGCGGCGGCGGCGGTTACCATGGCAACTGCTGGACTTTCTACCTGACAATGTTGCTCTTCAGCCCTGTGAGGCTCGGCCCCCGTCTTCCTCTTCCTCTTCCTCTTCCTCTTCCTGCGTGTCCTGACACAACCTTCATCACTTCTTCATGCTCACTTTGGCAACATAGCCTTTTATTGTGAAAACCTCAAGCTCCTGAGAGAACCTTCTGGACTTTTTCTGGACAGGAAGTCACCATACACACGTACACACACACATGTTCTTACCTGCTTTAAGGTGGGAGCAGCAGTGTGAAGTTCATGTCCACCGGGCAGCCGTCAGATGTCAATCAAGTCCGGCAGGACGCCGAAAGAAGCAGACAAGATGGTGGAATGACGATGAAGATGATGAAGACTCTGCTGCAGCAACCACTGCAAGGGAGGGGTGTGTGCGGGGTGTGTGTGTGTGTGTGTGTGTGTGTGTGTGTGTGTGTGTGTGTGTGTTCTCATTGTTTCTGTCAATGGGTTAACAGTCCACTCTAGTTCCACTCTACAGTTTTCAAAATAAAAGCCTGACATGGCAGAATACTGGAAATGTTAAAGTTAAAAAATAAAAGTAGCAATGAATGTCACACACACACACACACGCACACACACACACACACACACACACACACACACACACACACACACACACACACACACACACACACTCACACACACACACACACACACACACACAGAAATTATTCTCTGCATTTGACCCATCACCCTTGATCACCCCCTAGGATATGAGGGGAGCAGTGAGCAGCTTTTGCTGATTTAACCCCCAATTCCAACCCTTGATGCTGAGTGCTAAGCAGGGAGGTAACGTGCTAAATATGTGCCTTCTTTAACGTTTAACGTGGGACTGATGCTAATGCTAACACCAATGTTTTGTTGTTACTGTGGGAGCTGTTTGTCAAAAGATTAAAAAAGTGCACAAAGAGCCAATCAAAGCTACAAAAACAAAATGTTTAAACTGGTGCAAAAGTGGTTCATTTATTTAAAGAAATGTGTATTTCTTGTCTTGTCACCCTCTCGCGGGCAGAAGGACGACACGGCAGGGCGGCCCGGTCAAAAGAGACGCCGGTGACGCTTTGCTGAACAAAAAGTTGCTTTATCACAAGCAAGTGTCATTATACAGGACTGCAGTACCTGGAGGAGGTCCGGTCAAAAAATGTGTCTCTCCTAACTTGGAGTAGCCAAACCATCAGTTTTTATCTCTCTCCTTCATGTGTGTGTGTGTGTGTTTGTGTGTTTGTGTGTGTGTGTGTGTGTGTGTGTGTGTGTGTGTGTGTGTGTGTGTGTGTTAAGTCAGGAGAGCGCATCCTGACCATAAAAGCAGAAGTTTGTGTGTAAGTGTCAGGAAAACAACTGCTCTAAGTCACGACTTAAATGTTGTCGTTGTGCTGACCCTGTAGTCTCTTCTCAAGGATAGGGCTATCACTTTTGCATTCCAAAGTCCATAATAATAATAATAATAATAATAATAGATTTTTTGCATAAGCACTTTACCTTGAGCAAAAAAACTCAAATTGCTACAGTGCATTTAAAAACATTTAAAAAAAACACAATGCTAAAACCACTAACAGCTGCCCCCATTAAGTAAAATAAATAGTAAAAAAAAAAAAAAAAAGCTAGAACAGCCTAATAGCTAGAACTAGCACACATATATCTAAAAAAAAAGAATTTGATTATAAAAGAAGGGGTTTTTAAGCCTTTTTTAAAAGCATCCACAGTCAGTGGTGCCCTCAGGTGGTCAGGAAGGGCGTTCCACAGACTGGGATTGGCGAGTGAGGGCCTCTTTCCTACAAGAAGTGATCCAATCCACCTGCGGATATCAAACTAAGGGGCCGGATCTTAATATGTGCTCAAACTGAAATAGTAAGTAAGTAAGTAAGTAAATAAGTAAATTTTAATTATAAAGCGCTTTTCTGAAGAGTAGGAGCATAGCAAGTCAGTGATGTACTGAGGGGCCCCACTACGCACGGAATGTCAGGACTTAAGTTTCAACATTTATTTAATCTTCGTGGTTTGCTTTCTCCAAGGCGAATATCAATATTCATCAAATGTAGAACATAATATGTCGGATCCACTATGGACTGGACTGGACTCTCACTATTATGTTAGATCCACTATGGACTGGACTCTCACTATTATGTTAGATCCACTATGGACTGGACTCTCACCCTATTATGTTAGATCCCCTATGGACTGGACTCTCACACTATTATGTTAGATCCACTATGGACTGGACTCTCACACTATTATGTTAGATCCACTATGGACTGGACTCTCACACTATTATGTTAGATCCACTATGGACTGGACTCTCACTATTATGTTAGATCCACTATGGACTGGACTCTCACACTATTATGTTAGATCCACTATGGACTGGACTCTCACTATTATGTTAGATCCACTATGGACTGGACTCTCACACTATTATGTTAGATCCACTATGGACTGGACTCTCACACTATTATGTTAGATCCACTATGGACTGGACTCTCACACTATTATGTTAGATCCACTATGGACTGGACTCTCACACTATTATGTTAGATCCACTATGGACTGGACTTTCACGATTATGTTAGATCCACTATGGACTGGACTCTCACACTATTATGTTAGATCCACTATGGACTGGACTCTCACACTATTATGTTAGATCCACTATGGACTGGACTCTCACAATATTATGTTAGATCCACTATGGACTGGACTCTCACAATATTATGTTAGATCCACTATGGACTGGACTCTCACACTATTGTGTTAGATTCACTATGGACTGGACTCTCACACTATTATGTTAGATCCACTATGGACTGGACTCACACTATTATGTTAGATCCACTATGGACTGGACTCTCACACTATTATGTTAGATCCACTATGGACTGGACTCTCACAATTTTATGTTAGATCCACTATGGACTGGACTCTCACAATTTTATGTTAGATCCACTATGGACTGGACTCTCACACTATTATGTTAGATCCACTATGGACTGGACTCTCACACTATTATGTTAGATCCACTATGGACTGGACTCTCACAATTTTATGTTAGATCCACTATGGACTGGACTCTCACACTATTATGTCAGATCCACTATGGACTGGACTCTCACACTATTATGTTGGATCCACTATGGACTGGACTCTCACTGTTATGTTAGATCCACTATGGACTGGACTCACATTATTATGTTAGATCCACTATGGACTGGACTCTCACACTATTATGTTAGATCCACTATGGACTGGACTCTCACTATTATGTTAGATCCACTATGGACTGGACTCTCACACTATTATGTTAGATCCACTATGGACTGGACTCTCACTATTATGTTGGATCCACTATGGACTGGACTCTCACACTATTATGTTAGATCCACTATGGACTGGACTCTCACTATTATGTTAGATCCACTATGGACTGGACTCTCACTATTATGTTAGATCCACTATGGACTGGACTCTCACACTATTGTGTTAGATCCACTATGGACTGGACTCTCACATTATTATGTTAGATCCACTATGGACTGGACTCTCACTATTATGTTAGATCCACTATGGACTGGACTCACACTATTATGTTAGATCCACTATGGACTGGATTCTCACAATTTTATGTTAGATCCACTATGGACTGGACTCACACTATTATGTTAGATCCACTATGGACTGGACTCTCACACTATTATGTTAGATCCACTATGGACTGGACTCTCACACTATTATGTTAGATCCACTATGGACTGGACTCTCACAATATTATGTTAGATCCACTATAGACTGGACTCTCACACTATTATGTTAGATCCACTATGGACTGGACTCTCACACTATTATGTCAGATCCACTATGGACTGGACTCTCACACTATTATGTTGGATCCACTATGGACTGGACTCTCACTATTATGTTAGATCCACTATGGACTGGACTCACATTATTATGTTAGATCCACTATGGACTGGACTCTCACACTATTATGTCAGATCCACTATGGACTGGACTCTCACACTGTTATGTTAGATCCACTATGGACTGGACTCTCACTATTATGTTAGATCCACTATGGACTGGACTCTCACTATTATGTTAGATCCACTATGGACTGGACTCTCACAATTTTATGTTAGATCCACTATGGACTGGACTCTCACACTATTATGTTAGATCCACCATGAACTGGACTCTCACACTATTATGTTAGATCCACTATGGACTGGACTCTCACTATTATGTTAGATCCACTATGGACTGGACTCTCACAATTTTATGTTAGATCCACTATGGACTGGACTCTCACACTATTATGTTAGATCCACCATGAACTGGACTCTCACACTATTATGTTAGATCCACTATGGACTGGACTCTCACTATTATGTTAGATCCACTATGGACTGGACTCTCACAATTTTATGTTAGATCCACTATGGACTGGACTCTCACACTATTATGTTAGATCCACTATGGACTGGACTCTCACTATTGTGTTAGATCCACTATGAACTGGACTCTCACACTATTATGTTAGATCCACTATGGACTGGACTCTCACACTATTATGTTAGATCCACTATGGACTGGACTCTCACGATTATGTTGGATCCACTATGGACTGGACTCTCACACTATTGTGTTAGATCCACTATGGACTGGACTCTCACAATTTTATGTTAGATCCACTATGGACTGGACTCTCACACTATTATTTTAGATCCACTATGGACTGGACTCTCACTATTATGTTTGATCCACTATGGACTGGACTCTCACACTATTGTGTTAGATCCACTATGGACTGGACTCTCACACTATTATGTTAGATCCACTATGGACTGGACTCTCACACTATTATGTTAGATCCACTATGGACTGGACTCTCACAATTTTATGTTAGATCCACTATGGACTGGACTCTCACACTATTATGTTAGATCCACTATGGACTGGACTCTCACACTATTATGTCAGATCCACTATGGACTGGACTCTCACACTATTATGTTAGATCCACTATGGACTGGACTCTCACACTATTATGTTAGAGCCACTATGGACTGGACTCTCACTATTATGTTAGATCCACTATGGACTGGACTCTCACACTATTATGTTAGATCCACTATGGACTGGACTCTCACTATTATGTTAGATCCACTATGGACTGGACTCTCACACTATTATGTTAAATCCACTATGGACTGGACTCTCACACTATTATGTCAGATCCACTATGGACTGGACTCTCACACTATTATGTTAGATCCACTATGGACTGGACTCTCACTATTATGTTAGATCCACTATGGACTAGACTCTCACTATTATGTTAGATCCACTACGAACTGGACTCTCACACTATTATGTTAGATCCACTGTGGACTAGACTCTCACTATTATGTTAGATCCACTACAGACTAGACTCTCACTATTATGTTAGTCCCCACATCTGCGGTCCTCTCCAAGGTTTCTCATTGTTATCCTATTGGGTTGAATTTTTCCTTGCCCTGATGTAGGATCTGGCTCGAGGATGTGGTTGTGGTTTGTGCAGCCCTTTGAGACACTGGTAATTTAGGATTTTATGTAAGTCAACTTTGATTGATTGATGATTGAGTTCATTCATTCATTCACTTCACAAACCACAAATGATGACATTTTTGCCTCTCCTGTTGCAGAATGACGTCATTCAAACTTGGTCACACTGACAGCCTTCCTGCCTAAAAGAAACGCCTAAACTAAACACATAACAAATATAATCAGAATGAACTTAAATACGTTCTTTAAGATTAATTACATTTCAACACTAAATACTAAACTAATTTCGTGAATATCTCAAACAGTCACAATTAGTAGCACACACTTTGCGTCAGCTTTTACTTTGGAAACATTTCGCCGGCTCTAATTTTGACAGGACGCACGCTCACTTCCTGCGTGTTGCTGCATTGTTGCCTTCACTCATGTCTGGACTTCATGCCTTCAAACCTGCTCGTTTGGGAGAAAGTCGACAAACGTTCCCCATAAAAAGAAAAAATATCAATTACAATAAAGCTTTCTTTATTTTCGGTGCTTTATCAGCAGATCCGTCGTTTTAACACAAGACAAACTGCAACCACCGGCGGAAACAAAGAACATATTCCACCACGTACATCGTTTTGAATGTTTTTAAGAACGATTAAAGATGAACAGAACTTCTTTTTTGTCTCTTTTTGGGACCTTTGGACAATAACTTACGTCACCGCAATAAAAGCGATTTGGACTCCGCGCTCTTATTGTGAAGGACAAGCACTTCCGGTGTGATTTGTTGCGTTTCCGCTGTGCGTTTCCAAAATGACCAAACTGGAGCTGCTGGGCGGCTTGCTGACGGAGCGACTGACGGCGCTGGTCAGGGACATCCTGGACGTGGTCGAAGACACGGTCAGCGAGTACCGGGAAGAGACGGTCCGGGCCCGGCGGGAGAACGAGAGCCTGCGGAGGCAACTGCGGGACTTCCGGCTGGTGGAGGCCGGGCTTCAGTGTCCGAGTAAGGCCCGGCTAGCTTGTTAGCTAACGAGCTTCTAAACGTGCCGTTTGTAATCTTTTGAAGGCTCGTAAAGTCACAGCGCGACTGAAAGGAGAATGTGACGATGTTTCAAGTGTAGATTTGCAGTCACCTTCACATTTTGTAACAGCCAAAGTGTGTTTAATATTGCAATTGTTAGTATTGTTTACATCACAGGTCTTCAACAGGGAGTCCGCGACCCCTAGGGGGTCGGCGGTGGTACTGCATGGTGGTCGTGACATTTTTAGGTTGATGAGCAATATATTTTAATAATTATAATAATAATAGCCCTGCGATGAGGTGACGACTTGTCCAGGGTGTACCCCGCCTTCTGCCCCATTGTAGCTAAGATAGGCACCAGCACCCCCCGCAACCCCAAAAGGAATAAGCGGTAGAAAATGGATGGATAATAATAATAGACCTTATTTATAAAAAGCACTTCACAGTGAGGACAGCACAATGGAACAGGGGTTAGTGCATGTGCCTCACAATACGAAGGTCCCGAGTGGTCCTGGGTTCAATCCCGGGCTCGGTATCTTTCTGTGTGGAGTTTGCATGTTCTCCCCGTGACTGCGTGGGTTCCCTCTGGGTACTCCGACTCCCTCCCACCGACAAAAACATGCCTTTTTTAATTGATTGATACTTTTATTAGTAGATTGCACAGTTCAGTACATATTCCGTACAATTGACCACTAAATGGTAACACCCCAATAAGTTTTTCATCTTGTTTAAGTCGGTGTCCACGTTAATCAATTCATGGTACAAATATATACCCTCAGCATAATACAGTCATCACACAAGTTAATCATCATAGTATATACATTGAATTATTTACAATCCGGGGGGTGGGATGAGGAGCTTTGGTTGATATCAGTACTTCAGTCATCAACAATTGCATCAACAGAGAAATGGACATTAAAACAGTGTAGGTCTTACTTAGTAGGATATGTACCGCCAGCATAGTGAGTTCAGATAGCATAAGAGCAAGTAAATACATTAGAAGTACATTTGATTATTCACATTAGGTTATTTACTATCCGGGGAGATGGGATGTGAATGGAGGAGGGTATTAGTAAAGGATTGAAGTTGCCTGGAGGTGTTGTTTTAGAGCACTTTTGAAGGAATATAGAGATGCACTTACTTTTACACCTGTTGGGAGTGCATTCCACGTTGATGTGGCATAGAAAGAGAATGAGTTCAGACCTTTGTTAGATCAGAACTTGGGTTTAGTTACATCGGAATCTGGAGATAGGCTCCTCCCAGCTCCAACGACATGCACCTGGGGATAAGCCCAGGACCTTCGTATTGTGAGTTAGAGGCACTAACCCCTCTTCGACTGTGCTACCCGTATTAAAAAGATAATAAACATAAATAAAATTATAAACTAGAACAGCCTAGTAGCTAAAACTAGCACACATATATTTAAAAAAAAAAAAGGGTTTAAAAAAAAAAAAAAAAAAAAGGGGTTTTAAGCCTTTTTTAAAAGCATCCACAGTCTGTGGTGCCCTCAGGTGATCAGGGAGAGTGTTCCACAGACTGGGAGCAGCAGACATACTTGCCAACTTTGAGACCTTTGAATTCGGGAGATGAGGTGGGCGGGGATGGGGTGTATATTGTATCGTCCCGAAAGAGTTACAGCTGCAAGGGGTTCTGGGTATTTGTTCTGTTGTGTTTATGTTGGGTTACGGTGCGGATCTTCTCCCGAAATGTGTTTTTCATTCTTGTTTGGTGCGGCTCGACAGTGTGGCGCATATTTGTAACAGTGTTAAAGTTGTTTACACGCCCACCCTCAGTGTGACCTGTATGGCTGTTGACTAATTATGCCTTGCATTCACTTGTGTGTGTGTGTAAAAGCCACATATATGATGTGACTGGGCTGGCACGCTGTTTGTATGGAGGAAAAAGCGGACGTGAAGACAGGTTGTAGAGGACGTTAAAGGCAGTGCTTTTAAGGCACACCCCCAATATTGTTGTCCAGGGAGAAATTGGGAGAAAGTCGGGAGAATGGTTGCTCCGGGAGATTTTCGGGAGTCTCCCTGGAAAATCGGGAGGGTTGGCAAGTATGGCAGTGAAGCAGAAAGCCCGGTCTCCCATTGTTCGTAACTTTGTCCTCGGAGGTTAGCCTGTCCAGAGCGGAGGTGTCGTGTGGAGGATTTGGGGGTGATTCCTCCCTTGTTATTCTATGTCACCAAAAGTATTTGGCCACCTGCCTTGACTCACACATGAACTTGCCATCCCATTCCTAACCCATAGGGTTCAATATGACCTTTTGCAGCTATTATCAACTCTTCTGGGAAGGCTGTCCACAAGGTAGCGGAGTGTGTTTATAGCCATTTTCCACCATTCTTCCAAAAGCGCATTGGTGAGGTCACACACTGATGTTGGCGGAGGAGGCCTGGCTCTCAGTCTCCCTTTTAATTTCATCCCAAGGTTTTTTATCCGGTTCAGGTCAGGACTCTGTGCAGGCCAGTCAAGTTCATCCAAACCAGACTCTGTCATCCATGTCTTTATGGACCTTGTTTTGTGCACTGGTGCACAGTCATGTTGGAAGAGGAAGGGGTCCGCTCCAAACTGGATTTGTCCAAAATGTTTTGCGATCATGGAGCATTCAAAGTTCCTTTCACTGGAACTGGGGGCCAAGCACAAGTCCTGAAAAACAACCCCAAACCATAATTCCTCCTCCACCAAATTTCACACTCTGCACAATGCAGTCCAAAATGTAGCGTTTTCTCTGCAACCTCCAAACCCAGACTGGTCCATCAGATTGCCAGATGGAAAAGCGTGATTCATCAGTCCAGAGAAGGCGTCTCCACTGCTCTAGAGTCCAGTGGTGACGTGCTTTACACCACTGCATCCCACGCTTTGCGTTGGACTTGGTGATGAATGGCTTAGATGCAGCTGCTTGGCCATGGAAACCCATTCCATGAAGCTCTCTGCGTTCTGCATGTGGGCTAATTGGAAGGTCACATGAAGTTTGGAACTCTGTAGCAACTGACTGTGCAGATAGTCTTTGCACTATGCTGACCTCTCTGTCAGTTTACGTGGCCTACCACTCGGTGGCTGAGTTGCTGTTGTTCCCAAACTCTTCACTTTTCTTATTATAAAGCCCACAGTTGACTTTGAAATATGTAGGAGCGAGGAAATTTCACCACCGGATTTGTTGCACAGGTAGCATCTTATGACAGTTTCATTCTGGAAATCACTGAAAGCGGCCCATTTTTTCACAATTGTTTGTAGAAACAGTCTCCATGCCTAAGTGCTGGATTTTATACACCTGTGATTAGGACATTTGGATGGGTGGCCAAATACTTTTGGCAATATGTTAGGGGCAACATGTCTCCCACTGTCTAGAAATAACTTTCACCAACTCTGAGGCGATGCAGCAACTCAATATGTCAATGTAGCAGCATAAGGTAGTTAGCTCTCTGTGATCACGGCGCTCCTCTACGTTAGCACTCAAAATAACAATGTGTTAATATTCAGGTCACAACATGTGAACGGAGTATTGTTGGTGGTTTTTAGACGGCTTTAAAGGGGAACATTATCACCAAACCTATGCAAGCGTCAATATATACCTTGATGTTGCAGAAAAAAGACCATGTATTTTTTTAACCGATTTCCAAACTCTAAATGGGTGAATTTTGGCGAATGAAACACCTTTCTGTTTATCGGTCTTGTAGCGATGACGTCAGAACGTGACGTCACCGAGGTAATACACCCGCCATTTTCATTTTCAACACATTACAAACACCGGGTCTCAGCGCTGTTATTTTTCGTTTTTTCGACTATTTTTTGGAACCTTGGAGACATCATGCCTGGTGGGTGTGTTGTCGGAGGGTGTAACAACACTAACAGGAAGGGATTCAAGTTGCACCACTGGCCCGAAGATGCCAAAGTGGCAAGAAATCTGCCGCCGGACCCCCATTGAATGTGCCAGAGTGTCTTCACATTTGACCGGCGATGCTAAGACAGACATGGCACAGAGATGTATGGATAACCTGCAGATGCATTTGCAACGATTAAGTCAACAAAATCACAAAGGTGAGTTTTGTTGATGTTGTTGACTTATGTGCTAATCAGACATATTTGGTCACGGCATGACTGCCAGCTAATCGATGCTAACATGCTATTTACGCTAGCTTTATGTACATTTGAAACTAGATACCCACATTTAATGCGAAACAAACACTTACCAATCGACATATTTAAGTTGCTCCAGTGTCACAAGATGCGAAAGTCCTGATCGTTTGGTCCGCACATTTTACCGGCGATGCTAATAAGGCAGCCATGCTATGGGCCACTTCATTAGGTACATCCATGCTATGGCCGAATAGCGTCAATAGCTATTCGCTCAATAGCTTCAGTTTTTTTCTTCAATTTCGTTTTCGCTATCTGCCTCCATACTCCGACCATCTGTTTCAATACATGCGTAATCTGTTGAATCGCTTAAGCCGCTGAAGTCCGAGTCTGAATCCGAGCTAATGTCGCTATATCTTGCTGTGGTAACCGCCATGTTGTTTGTATTCGCAGCACTGTATGACGTCACAGGGAAATGGACAGTCGCATCGCAAATAGCGAAAATCAAGAACTATAAAGCTATTTTTAGGGATAATCTGGGAGGTGTAAAATTTTGAAAATAACTTCTAAAAATAAAACAAGCCACTGGGAACTGATTTTTTTTGTTTTTAACCCTTTTGAAATTGTGATAATGTTCCCCTTTAAGGGCGCAGTATAGTCCTCCCATGGTTAGACACCTCCTACTTGCCATATTTTACGACTTAGAATGCACAAAAAAAGGAAAAATGTGTCCCTGTCTTACAAAAAATGGTAGTAAAAAAGTGCAGCGATCATTGCTCTGCCCTGCAGGACACAGGTGTTTCACGCGCTGTCCTCTGTCCTTTCAGGAAGCAACAAGATCTCCGAGCAGCATGGCGACCGCCGGCCCACCCGTGCTCCACAACCCCAGCGAGCGCCACCAGCCGGCACATCGGCGCAGGCGGCATCCGGTGTCCTGCGAGTGGACGACGACTCTTTCAAAGCCTCTCTTACCGCGCCGCCCGCCGCCGTCCTCACGCTCCACGTGGACGTGCAGCGAGCGCCCCCCCCTCCTCCCATCAAGACGGAGCATGAGGAGTCCAAGGTGACATCCGCGCCGCCGCACGACCTGGTCTCTGTGGATGAGTCGCACGTCAGGGCACACGCGGATGCTCAGTGGCCTGCGGGAGCCTCTCCTGACACATCGGCGAGCACCATCGTTTACGAGTGTCCTCGCTGCGGCGAGGCCTTCGACCGGGCCGCCGGGCTCCGCCTCCACCTGGAGCAGAAGCGCAAGACGTACGCCTGCGACTGGTGCTGCAAGTCCTTCGCGCAGTCGGCCGACCTGCGGCGACACCTGCGCACGCACACGGGCGAGCGGCCGCACCGCTGCTCCTTCTGCTCCAAGAGCTTCAGCCAGCAAGGAAACCTGCGGCGACACGTGCGCATCCACACGGGCGAGCGGCCATATTGCTGCCCGCTCTGCCAGCGCACCTTCAGTGACGGCGACACGCTCAAGAAGCACAGGCGCACCCACCACCACACACGCCTCTCTGACACCTGACCTCCTCCCACACGACCCTGCGCCCCGTCAAGGCCACGCCGGACCTGACAGGATGGCCTTGACCCCTGAGTCGACAGCCGTGACCCCTGAGTCGACAGCCGTGACCTCTGAGTCGACAGCCGTGACCCCTGAGTTGATAATTGTGACCCTAGAGGGGACAGCTGTGACCCCTAAGAGGACAGTTGTGACTCATGAAAGAGGACAGTTGTGACCCCAGACAGGACAGTAGTGACCCCCAAGAGGACTGTAGTGAGCCATGAAAGGACTGCTGTGACCCATGAGAGGACAGTTTTGGACCATGAAAGGGCGGCTGTGACCATGGAGAGGACAGTTGTAACCCCGGAGAGGACAGTTGTAACCCCGGAGAGGACAGCCGTTACCCCGGAGAGGACAGCCGTTACCCCTGAAAGGACAGTTGTGACCACAGGGAGGACAGTTTTGACCGCAGGGAGGACAGTTGTGACCCCTGAGAGGACAGTTGTGACCCTTGAGAGGACGGCGGTGACCCCAGAGAGGACAGCCGTGACCCCTGAGACGACGGCGGTGACCTCTGAGAGGACAGTTGTGACCCTTGAGAGGACGGCGGTGACCCCAGAGAGGACAGTCGTGACCCCGGAGAGAACAGTAGTGACCCCCGAGAGGACAGTAGTGAGCCATGAAAGGACTGCTGTGACCCATGAGAGGACAGTTGTAACCCTGGAGAGGACAGCCGTTACCCCTGAAAGGACAGTTGTGACCACAGGGAGGACAGTTGTGACCACAGGGAGGACAGTTTTGACCGCAGGGAGGACAGTTGTGACCGCAGAGAGGACAGTTGTGACCCATGAAATAAAGGCAGTGACCCCAGAGAGGACAGGTGTGACCCCAGAGAGGACAGGTGTGACCCCAGAGAGGACAGGTGTGACCCCAGAGAGGACAGGTGTGACCCCAGAGAGGACAGCCGTGACCCCAGAGAGGACAGCCGTGACCCCAGAGAGGACAGCCGTGACCCCTGAGAGGACAGCCGTGACCCCTGAGAGGACAGTTGTGACCCTTGAGAGGACGGCCGTGACCCCTGAGACGACGGCGGTGACCCCTGAGACGACAGTTGTGACCCTTGAGAAGACGGCGGTGACCCCCGAGAGGACAGTCGTGACCCCCGAGAGGACAGTCGTGACCCCCGAGAGGACAGTAGTGAGCCATGAAAGGACTGCTGTGACCCATGAGAGGACAGTTGTGGACCATGAAAGGACGGCTGTGACCCTGGAGAGGACAGTTGTAACCCTTGAGAGGACAGCCGTTACCCCAGAAAGGACAGCCGTTACCCCAGAAAGGACAGTTGTGACCACAGGGAGGACAGTTTTGACCCCAGAGAGGACAGTTGTGACCCTTGAGAGGACGGCGGTGACCCCAGAGAGGACGGCGGTGACCCCAGAGAGGACGGCCGTGACCCCTGAGAGGACGGCCGTGACCCCAGAGAGGACGGCCGTGACCCCAGAGAGGACGGCCGTGACCCCAGAGAGGACGGCCGTGACCCCTTAGAGGACGGCCGTGACCCCTGAGAGGACGGCCGTGACCCCAGAGAGGACAGCCGTGACCCCTGAGACGACGGCGGTGACCCCTGAGACGACAGGTGTGACCCTTGAGAAGACGGCGGTGACCCCAGAGAGGACAGTCGTGACCCCGTAGAGGACAGTCGTGACCCCGGAGAGGACAGTCGTGACCCCCGAGAGGACAGTCGTGACCCCCGAGAGGACAGTCGTGACCCCCGAGAGGACAGAAGTGAGCCATGAAAGGACTGCTGTGACCCATGACAGGACAGTTGTGGACCATGAAAGCACGGCTGTGACCCTGGAGAGGACAGTTGTAACCCTGGAGAGGACAGCCGCTACCCCAGAAAGGACAGTTGTGACCACAGGGAGGACAGTTTTGACCCCAGAGAGGACAGTTGTGACCCCAGAGAAGACAGTTGTGACCCCAGAGAGGACAGTTGTGACCCCAGAGAGGACAGTTGTGACCCCAGAGAGGACAGTTGTGACCCTTGAGAGGACGGCGGTGACCCCAGAGAGGACAGTTGTGACCCTTGAGAGGACGGCGGTGACCCCAGAGAGGACAGTTGTGACCGCAGAGAGGACAGCCGTGACCCCTGAGAGGACAGCCGTGACCCCTGAGAGGATAGTTGTGACCCTTGAGAGGACGGCGGTGACCCTAGGGAGGACAGTCGTGACCCCGGAGAGGACAGTTGTGTTCCTAAATGGAATACATGAATTTTTGTTCTCAAAATTCTACACAAAATATCCCATAATGACGACGTGAAAAAGTATTTTTAAAGACATCTTTGCAGTTAATAAAAATAAGAAGTAATAAATGACTTATACATAAGTGTTGGCAGACTTTAATATGAAGACCAAAAGTGATCTCAGCTGGATCCTGTTTCAACTGATCCTCCTTGAGGTGTTCCACAGCTTTATTGGAGTCCACCAGTGGTAAATTCAGTTGGTTGGACATGATTCGGAAGGACACACACCTGTCTGTATATAAGGGCTGTATATGGAGAAGTAGCTCGAAGTCCACCATAAGTATGTGAATACAACAAATATGGAGAAGTAGCGGAAGTCTAAGGTAAATTTGTGAATACAAGAAATATGGTGAAAGAGCTGGAAGTCAAAGGTAAGTACGTGAATACAAGAAATACGCAGAAGTAGCTGAAAGTCCACTGTAAGTACTTGAATACAAGAAATATGGAGAAGTAGCTGGAAGTCCAAGGTAAGTACGTGAATACAACAAATATGGAGAAGTAGCTGGAAGTCCAAGGTAAGTACGTGAATACAAGAAAGTGCGAACCAGACTACGTACTTTTATGGGCGCATATTGCGAATTAGAAAGAAAAAACAAAAGTCATGTTTGAGCACATAACTTTGAGTTCATAACTTTTATGGACAGAATTTCTAGGCGCAGTCAGGGCGTTGAAGTTATCAGGTTTGGTGGCTGCAGGATTAGGTCTCTGCTTTTTGCAGATGATGTGGTCCTGATGGCTTCATCTGACCGGGATCTTCAGCTCTCACTGGATCAGTTTGCAGCAGAGTGTGAAGCGACCGGAATGAGATTCAGCACCTCCAAGTCCAAGTCCATGGTTCACGCCCGGAAAAGGTTTGAGTGCCATCTCCGGGTTGGGGAGGAGACCCTGCTCCAAGTGGAGGAGTTTAAGTACTTCTGAGTCTTGTTAACCAGTGAGGGAAGAGTGGATAGTGAGATGGACAGGCAGATCGGTGCGGCGTCTTCAGTAATGCGGACGTTGTATCGATCCGTTGTGGTGAAGAAGGAGCTGAGCCGGAAGGCAAAGCTCTCAATTTACCGGTCGATCAACGTTCCCATCCTCACCTATGGTCACGAGCTTTGGGTCATGACCGAAAGGATAAGATCACGGGTACAAGCGGCCCAAATGAGTTTCCTCCACCGGGTGGCGGGTCTCTCCCTTAGAGATAGGGTGAGAAGCTCTGCCATCCGGGAGGAACTCAAAGTAAAGCTGCTGCTCCTTCACATCGAGAGGAGCCAGATGAGGTGGTTCGGGCATCTGCTCAGGATGCCACCCGAATGCCTCCCTTGGGAGGTGTTTAGGGCACATCCAACCGGTAGGAGGCCACGGGGAAGACCCAGGACACGTTGGGAAGACTATGTCTCCTGCTGGCCTGGGAACGCCTCGGGATCCCCCGGGAGGAGCTGGACGAAGTGGCTGGGGAAAGGGAAGTCTGGGTTTCCCTGCTTAGGCTGCTGCACCCGCGACCCCATCCTGGTTAAGCAGAAAAAGATGGATGGATGGATGTTTGAACACTGTAGAATGATCAAAAGGCGAGTTGTTGGTTTCTTATGTGGGTTTATTGTAGGCCGTTTTCATTAACGTCCTCCCAGCGCGGTATCAACACACAACAACAGCAGTCACATTTTTAGTCTGCCGTAAAGCAGTTCGTCTGCCATAAACGCTAATGTTGTGACAGTCTTAAACAGGGCAATGCTGCCATCTAGTGTACATGTGTATTCACACCTGCCTCCTTTTCAACATATCCCAAATAACTACAAAGTGTATCTTAACAGGTAAAAATTGCTGAATTGAAATTAACAATATTACAATTTTAACGCCACGTCATTGTTTAGTATTTTCAAACTGGAAGTGAGCTGTGTAACATTAAATTAAAATCTGTAAAAAATAGGTCTAAGTTGCAAATAACTAAGTGTACTTCCTTTCTCACAATAACACAGGAATTAATCTTCTCAACATTATCAGAAGCTGCATAACTGTTACACACATTTTCCGTAAACATAACTCAAATGTGCACTCTCAAAGGGAACACATGGTTGTGTCATCTCTCTTCTTTTTCCATTGGTGGCTTTTTTTGGTTTATTTTTTTCAGTATGTCACCCCTATGTCCAACGTGAAACAGATAAAACACTTCTCACTACAAGTCCAGTTTAGCAGCTGGCAAACTCACACAGCCAGACCTGGTCAACACATGTCCTGGTCTCTGTGTTGGGGTCGCCAGCTCACTTTTATTTGGGCAACTCTCCTTTGGAACACTGGCACACATCCCATCCATCCGTTTTCTACCGCTTGTCCCTTTTGGGGTCGCGAGCGGGTGCTGTAGCCCATCTCAGCTGTGTTGGGGCGGAAGGCGTCGTACACCCTGGACAAGTCGCCAACTCATCGCAGGGCCAACACAGATAGACAACATTCACACACTCGGGATCATTTAGTGTTACCAATCCACCTATCACCAGGTGCATGTTTTTGGAGGTGGGGGTGGCCTATCCCCAGGTGCTTTTCTTTGGTGGTGGGAGTGGCCTATCCCCAGGTGCATGTTTTTGGAGGTGGGAGGGGCCTATCCCCAGGTGCTTGTCTTTGGTGGTGGGAGTGGCCTATCCCCAGGTGCATGTTTTTGGAGGTGGGAGGAGCCTATCCCCAGGTGCTTGACTTTGGAGGTGGGAGGGGCCTATCCCCAGGCGTATGTTTTTGGAGGTGGGAGGAGCCTATCCCCAGGTGCATGTCTTTGGAGGTGGGATGGGCATATCCCCAAGTGCATGTCTTTGGAGGTGGGAGGGGCCTTTCCCCAGGTGCTTGACTTTGGAGGTGGGAGGGGCCTATCCCCAGGTGCATGTCTTTGTAGGTGGGAGGAGCCTATTCACAGGTGCATGTCTTTGGAGGTGGGAGGGGCCTATCCCCAAGTGCATGTCTTTGGAGGTGGGAGGGGCCTATCCCCCGGTGCATGTCTTTGTAGGTGGGAGGAGCCTATCCCCAGGTGCATGTCTTTGGAGGTGGGAGGGGCCTATCCCCAGGTGCATGTCTTTGTAGGTGGGAGGAGCCTATCCCCAGGTGCATGTCTTTGGAGGTGGGATGGGCATATCCCCAAGTGCATGTCTTTGGAGGTGGGAGGGGCATATCCCCAGGTGCATGTCTTTGGAGGCGGGAGGGGCCTATCCCCAGGTGCATGTCTTTGTAGGTGGGAGGAGCCTATCCCCAAGTGCATGTCTTTGGAGGTGGGAGGGGCCTATCCCCAGGTGCATGGCTTTGGAGGTGGTAGGGAATCAGCAATCAACCCACCTGGGACTGATGGGGTTCGAGCTTTATTTAGACCAGTGGACCCAATGATCATCGCTGGAACTTAGTCTTCTGTACTGTACCCTATTACCCTGCTACCGTGCTGCCCTGGTGGCAGACAGTGATTGAGAAATCATCTCACCACTCTCAGTGGTGTGCGCAGGTGGTTCAGGAATTGGTTGTGCCCGGACATGAAGTCTGTTCCGCCGCAGCACTGCTCCTCCCTGTGTTTTGACCAAACAAGATCTTGGAGTGATACTAGCATCTTCCAAGATTTTTCGTTGTCAAGTTTGACGTAGACATTAGGTAGGTAGTAGGTAGGTAGGTCTTTATTGTCATTGCAACAAGTACAACAAAATTTATGTTTACAGCACAAACCCGTTCAAGATGAGACAAACAAACAGTGTACAGGGGTTACAGAACAGCAACGCTGATGGGTCGCCCCGAGGCGCCCTGTAAAAGAGGGGGAAAGGTAAAACGCTGGGGAAGAAGGTGAGTAAAAAAAAATACAATCTATATTAGGCTCCTAAGGGGGGCCTAGTCTGGAGTGGGGAAAAAAACCTCCGTGCAATGCACACATAAACACGTTACATTTAATTACGGCAAACTGGCACATATTCTGTAACCGGTTTGTACCTCAGGAGTCTCATCAGTAACCGCTGACATCTTAAAACAGGGGTGTCAAACTCAAACACAGAGTGGGCCAAAATTTGAAACTGAACAAAGTTGCGGGCCAAGGTTGAACAAATGAACCTTTTAATAGGGACCCAAACAAGTTTTGCATTGAATATTGAACAAGCAAGCCTTATATAACTTTATAGTGACATGCAAAATTGAGTTTCAAATTCTAATTATAATAATTAAAAAATCTCAATGGCATATCAAATAAATTTAAATAAAAATTGGGGGTGGTTGGGGTTTGGTGTATATTGTAGCGTCCCGGAAGAGTTAGTGCTGCAAGGGGTTCTGGGTATTTCTTCTGTTGTGTTTATGTTCTGTTACGGTGCGGATGTTCTCCCGAAATGTGTTTGTCATTCTTGTTTGGTATGGGTTCACAGTGTGGTGCATATTTGTAACAGTGTTAAAGTTGTTTATACGGCCACACTCGGTGTGACCTGTATGGCTGTTGACCAAGTATGCCTTGCATTCACTTGTGTGTGTTAAAGCCGCATGTATTATGTGACTGTGCTGGCACGTTGTTTGTATGCCGGAAAAGCGGACGTGACGACAGGCTGTAGAGGACTAAAGGCAGTGCCTTAAACGCACGTCCCCCGTTATTGTTGTCCGGGTGAACTTTAACTCCTCCCACTGGATCTTTCCTAGTTACCGTTCAACCTGACTAGGATTTGAACCCAGTCCTCTTTAAATGGGAGATAGCTGTTTATGACTAGTAAAACATCTAAAAACACAACAACCAACTTCTAAAACGTTAAAAATGACTCTAAAACACATAAAATGACTATTAAGAGATGCACATGGACATCTAAAACATAAATTACTCCTAAAACACGTAACAAGACTCCTAAAACACACAATAAGACTCCTAAAACATGTAAAAAGGCTCCTAAAACAAATTAAAAACCGAATGGGGTGTTTGCATCCTTTGCGAGCACACATCTGGTGGCCTTGTAGGTGAACAGTGAACGTGAATGGAAGACCTGAGGGATAAAAGAATTTACGGGTCTTCTTAAAGGGAGATTTTGGGCCCCAATGACATATTTAATTGAGAACCTGTGTTCTGCCTTAGCTAATAAGATTACTCTATTTAGTGTGTGTTTATTGCCAAGTTATTTCAATTGGTTCTGCTAAGTGAGCTGCACCTATAAGAAACGCGTAGGTAGGTCACGTGTTTACACTCCGGAAGCATTTCAAACTGGTGCGTACAACTCCACACCTCGTGTTTCTCAGCAAACAACTATTACATCTTATGCTGTTCATGGCATCGTTGGTATGTACCTATCTTTAATGTTTATAGTACACAATGAATCATATTTAGCTGTGAAATGTGTGTGTTTAACGATGTTAGACGATCTCTGATTACATCACTTGTCCATGCCAGCTAACTTTCTTTTGTCGTCATCTGCCTCCATCTAGTGGACGTTTGTTGTACTGTTACTTAAGACAATTTACCGCTAAAAAGCAGAACTCTCATTTGTCACTGGTATTTAATAATTATAACAACACATACAGTAGTGTGTGACAAAGTTAAACTTATATTTAATTCAAATGGAATACTTGATAATCTGTGGTCTGTGATATGCCATTATTAAGTTTATTTAATTCAGACATTTACAATATTTGTGTCCTACAGTTTCACCCTTTCAGTTGTCAATAAACCTGGCCTCCATCAGTCAACCTGGTGTTCAGAGTTTTGATAAGCGGAAAGTGTTAAACTTACTGCCTTCGTGTACAAGCGTGCTTAAAGAAGGCAGGATAACCTGTCTCATAAACTGTGATATAAAAGCTTAACTCCACCAGCTGAAGCTTTCCTAGTTACCTGATCGATGTGACTGGGATTTGAACCCAGTCCCTTTTGATTGGGAGCGAGCTGTTTAACCATTTTCTGGAGCGGCACTGAACTTCGAGAGTCTCCCGGGAAAATCGTGAGGGTTGACAAGTATGAGTATCAGCGGTGAATACGGTGTTACAGAGGCACCGCCGGTATTATTCAGCTCTAATGTTTATTTGATATTACCTCAAGGGCCAAATGAAATTACACGGCGCGGGCCAGAGTTTGACACCCATGCTCCTTAGCAGGGGTCAGGAACCTTTTTGGCTGAGAGAGCCATATAACTTTTTTTTTAACACTGAACACAACAAAACGCGTGCATTTCTAAGTAAGAGTATAATAGGTCTCGTATTCTTTGTAATAACATTGTTGTTCTGAAGCTAACTGTGGAGGGGGGCGTGGCCTGCGGGCCTGCAGCGAAGCGGGGTGTTGCCAGGATCGGGCTCGTAATCAGTGACAGGTGCGTAGACGGCCCACCTGGGCCTTGTTATCTAATCACCTGTCGCTCTGTTATAAACAGCAGCCAGGAGGAGAGATGGGGTTGGAGCTAGAGCCAGAGCGAGAACGAAAGAGAAAAAAACCATTGCTGGAAAGCAACTGAGAGACTTATTGAGAAATTAAACACTATTGTAACCCTGAAACAGGCTCACATGTCGGTGCTTGGTGGTCTGAAGAACCCCCAGGAGGGCAAGCCCCACACTAACCAATAATAAATAAATAACGTCTTACCATTAACGCAATTTCTTGAACAGGTGTGGTAGAAAACGGATGGTTGGATTAAAAATGCATGAAAATGTTTTATATTTTGAACGTCATTTTAACACTGTAATTACAAGTGGAATTATCCATTACTTATTGTGTTAAGTATTGTCAGCTAAGATTTATCCGAGAACCAGATGCAGTCATCAAAAGAGCCACATCTGGCTCCCGAGCCATAGGTTCCCTACCCCTGCTCTATAGTCTCATGTTACATAGTCAGAACAGTCAGAAGACCCCGCCCACGCGCCGCCGCAGCTGGCGGAAATCTTCAATCAACGCACCTGGCAGTGATTACAGACGACAGGATAAAGAGCCTCGCCGCTGACTTCTTCTGTCCCCAGTAAGCCTCCTCACGTCTCTGACTTCCCACCTGTTGTCCTCGTGTCTCGTCCTGATCTTTGGTCGATGCTGTCCCCCCTGGACCCAGATTGTCTCCCGGGCCTCCCCTGATCCTCAGACACCCTGCTTGGACTTTGGAGGTCTCTCTCCTGCCCCAGGACCCCGCTTGGACCCCGGACTTCCTTGCCTTGTCCCTCTTGACTTGGACGCATGCTAGGGTATTGACACACTTTCATTCCTGCAAGTGTAGCTTTACATTCCAACACATAGTAGCATACACACCCACGTATTCATTAAACACTCAATAAGTACATTGAGTTTGATCTTTTGCTGTTGTGTCATCTCCTTCACACGTACCAGTCTGAACAACCACTGAGGAGCCGCCATCTTGGCGACATGGCAGGAGGGGCGGGACTTACCAGTACCGTCCAGAAGGTGATATTGTGCTTATTTACAGTAATGTTGTAGTTATTTACAGTAATATAGTAGTTATTTACAGTAATATTGCAGTTATCTACAGTAATATTGCAGTTATTTACATTATTATTGTAGTTACAGAAATATTGCAGTTATTTACGGAAATATTGTAGTTACAGTAATATTGAAGTTATTTACAGTAATTTGGTTATTTACAGAAATGTAGTTATTTACAGTAATATTGCAGTTATTTACAGTAATATTGTAGTTACAGAAATTGCAGTTATTTACAGTAATATTGCAGTTATTTACAGTAATCTTGCAGTTATTTACAGTAATATTGTAGTTATTTACAGTAATGTTGCAGTTATTTACATTAATATTGAAGTTATTTACGGAAATATTGTTACAGTAATATTGAAGTTATTTACAGTAATGTAGTTATTTACAGTAATATCGTAGTTATTTACAGTATTGTTGTAGTTACAGAAATATTGCAGTTATTTACGAAAATATTGTAGTTAAAGTAATATTGAAGTTATTTACAGTAATGTTGTAGTTATTTACAGTAATATTGCAATTATTTACAGTAATGTAGTTACAGAAATTGCAGTTATTTACTGTAATATTTTAGTTATTTACAGTAATATTGTAGTCATTTAGAGTAATGTTGCAGTTATTTACTGAAATATTGTAGTTACAGAATTATTGCAGTTATTTACGGAAATATTGTAATTACAGTAATATTGAAGTTATTTAAAGTAATGTTGCAGTTATTTACAGTAATGTTGCAGTTATTCACAGAAATATTGCAGTTATTTACGGAAATATTGTTGTTACAGTAATATTAAAGTTATTTACAGTAATGTTTGTTATTTACAGTAATTTCGCAGTTATTTACAGTAGTGTGGTTATTTACAGTAATGTTGTAGTTTTTACAGTAATATTGCAGTTATTTACAGTATTTTTTTAGTTATTTGCAGTAATATTCCAGTTATTTACAGTAATGTGGTTATTTACAGTAATGGTGCAGTAATTTACAGTAATATTACAGTTATTTACAGTAATATTGTAGTTACAGAAATATTGCAGTTATTTACAGTAATATTGTAGTCATTTACAGTAATGCAGTTATTTACAGTAGTATTGTAGTTAGACAAATATTGCAGTTATTTACGGAAATACTGTAGTTAGAGTAATATTGTAGTTATTTACAGTAATGTTGCAGTTATTTACACTAATATTGCAGTTATTTACAGTAATGTTGTAGTTGAAGTAATATTGTAGTTTCAGTAATGTTGTAATTACTAACAGTAATATTGCAATTATTTACAGTAATATTGCAGTTATTTATAGTAATGTTGCAGTTATTTACAGTAATATTGTAGTTATTCACAGTAATATTGCAGTTATTTACAGTAATATTGCAATTATTTACAGTAATATTTCAGTTATTCACAGTAATGTTGCAGTTATTTACAGTAATGTTGCAGTTATTTACAGTAATATTGTAGTTATTCACAGCAATATTGCAGTTATTTACAGTAATGTGGTTATTTACAGTAATATTGCAATTATTTACAGTAATATTTCAGTTATTTACAGTAATATTTCAGTTATTTACAGTAATGTTGCAGTTATTTACAGTAATATTGCAGTTATTTACAGTAATGTGGTTATTTACAGTAATGTTGCAGTTATTTACACTAATATTGCAGTTATTTACAGTAATATTGTAGTTGAAGTAATATTGTAGTTATTTACAGTAATGTTGTAATTACTAACAGTAATATTGCAATTATTTACAGTAATATTGCAGTTATTTACAGTAATGTTACAGTTATTCCCAGTAATATTGTAGTTATTTACAGTAATATTGTAGGTACAGAAATATTGCAGTTATTTACGGAAATATTGTAGTTAAAGTAATATTGAAGTTATTTGCAGAAATGTTTTAGTTATTAACAATAATATTACAGTCATGTGGTTATTTACAGTAATATTTCAGTTATCTACAGTAATATTGTAGTTACAGTAATATTAGTTATTTACAGTAATGTTGTAATTATTTACAGTAATATTGCAATTATTAACAGTAATATTGCAGTTATTTACAGTTATGTTGTTATTTACATTAAAATTACAGTCATTTACAGTAATATTGCAGTTATTTACAGTAATATTGCGGTTATTTACAGTAATATTGTAGTTATTTACAGTAATATTGCAGTTATTTACAGTAATGTGGTTATTTACAGTAATATTGCAGTTATCCACAGTAATATTGTAGTCATTTACAATAATATTGTAGTTACATAAATATTGTGGTTATTTATATGGAAATATTGTAGTTACAGTAATATTGAAGTTATTTACAGAACATTTGTAGTTATTTACAGTAATATTACAGTTATTTACAGTAATGTGGTTATTCACAGTAATATTGCAGTTATTTACAGTAATATTGTAGTTATTTAAAGTAATGTTGTAATTACTCACAGTAATATTGCAGTTATTTACAGTAAAATTGCCGTTATTTACAGTAATGTGGTTATTTATAGTAGTATTGCAGTTCTTTACAGTAATGTAGTTACAGTATTGTTAGGTATTTACAGTAATATTGTATTCATCTGCAGTAGTTTCGCGATTATTTACAGTAATGTTATTTACATTAATATTACAGTTATTTACAGTAATATTGCAGGTTTTTACAGTAATATTGTAGTTATTTACAGTAATATTGCATTTATTTCCAGAATTGTGGTTATTTCCAGTAATGTTGTAGTTATTTGCAGTGATATTGCAGTTATTTATAGTAATATCGTAGTTACAGTAATATTGTAGTTATTTACAGTAATGTTGTAATTACTCACAGTAATATTGCAATTATTTACAGTAATACTACCATTATTTACAGTAATATTGCAGTTATTTACAGTATTGTTGCAGTTATTTGCAGTAATATTGCAATTATTTACAGCAATACTACAGTTATTTACAGTAATATTGCAGTTATTTACAGTATTGTTGCAGTCATTTGCAGTAATATTGTAGTTATTTACAGTAATAGTGTAGTTACAGAAACATTGCAGTTATTTACGAAAGTATTGTAGTTACAGTAATATTTTCGTTTTTTACAGTAATATTACAGTTATTTACAGTAATATTGTAGTTATTTACAGTAATATAGCAGTTATTTACAGTGATATTGAAGTTATTTGCAGTAATGTTATAGTTATTTACAGCAATACTGCTGTTATTTACAGTAATATTGCAGTTATTTGCAGTAATATTGTAATTCTTTACAGTAATGTTCTAGTTATTTACAGTAATACTGCAGTTATTTACAGTAATATTGTAATTATTTACAGTAATATAGTTATTTACAGTATTATTGCTGTTATTTACAGTAATTTTCTAGTTATTTACAGTAATGTTTTAGTTATTTACAGTAATATTGCTGTTATTTACAGTAATTTTGCAGTTATTTGCAGTAATATTGTAATTATTTACAGTAATGTTCTAATTATTTACAGTGTTATTGCAGTTATTTGCAGTAATGTTCTAGTTTTTTACAGTATTATTGCAGTTATCTACAATAATATTGCAGTTCTTTACAGTATCATTGCAGTTTTTTACAGCAATGTAGTTATTTACAGTAATATTGCAGTTATTTACAGTAATGTAGTTATTTACAGTAATATGGCTGTTCTTTACAGTAATATTGCAGTTATCTACAATAATATTGCAGTTCTTTACAGTAACATTGCAGTTATTTACAGTAATATTGAAGTTATTTACATTAATATTGCAGTTATTTGCTGTAATGTAGTTATTTACAGTATTTTGGTAGTTATTTACAGTAATATTGCAGTTCTTTACAGTAAGTCATGTACAGTGTGTGTACTTCCAAAGACAGTAGTTTATTTGGGACAGTACTACACAGTGGAGGCTAGTAGAGAGTAGACAGTATACTTATTGAAGTGTACTGAACAAAGTACAAACTTTATTTGAGTCAACAAATCCCGTCAATCACAGTGCACGTGCATGTTGTGATCACGTGCACGCCCTCGCCGCAGGGTGGTCTCGCCGAGCCCCCCACCTGCACTGCACGTGCGGCCGGGGCGCCATCGAGGCCGAGGTCATTTCCCGTTGAGCCGTCAGAGCGGTCCTGGCGCGAGAAGACAAAGGTCACCTGGGGGCCCGCACCTGGCGGCGGCGGCGGCGTCACCTGACATCACCTGCGCGTTCACGCCTTGTCCTTCTTCTCGCTGTTCTGCAGCTTCTCCACTATCTTGCGCTCGTGCCCGCCGGGGTTGGGCCTGTTGGTGTTGGCGCTCGCCTCCTTCTTGGTGCGGCCTTTGCGCGCCGCCCCCTCTGCGTCGCCACGACAACACGCCGTCACGCACCACCACCACAACAACAACAATCACACACGCTCACCTGTGTACTTGTCGCTGACGCTGTAGTAGTCGTACTGGTCGTAGTACTCGTCCTCGAAGCTGCTGGGCTTCAGGTTCTTCACGTCCACGTGACTCATGATGGCCGCTTGTGTCAACACCAACAACTGCAACGTGTCGTCTGCTGCAGGGGGAAACGCTCTCTGCCTTTTGAGGGAACGCTCGGGCCCCTCCCCCGACGTGTCTGCCTTCTCCCAGGCTCCTACCCCCTTGTGTCCGCCTTCTTCAAAGCTCCTCCCCTCTTGTGTCTGCTTTCTCCCAGGCTCCTCCCCACTTGTGTAGTCCTTCTCCCAGGCTCCTCCCCACTTGTGCAGTCCTTCTCCAAGGCTCCTCCCCCTGACGTGTGCCCCTTCCCCCAGTCTCCTCCCCCCCTTGTGTCTGCTTTCTCTCAGGCTCCTCCCCCATTGTGTCTGCCTTCTCCCAGCTCCTCCCCACTTGTGTACTTCTTCTCCCAGGCTCCTCCCCTCTTGTGTCTGCTTTCTCTCAGGCTCCTCCCCCGTTGTGTCCGCCTTCTCCCAGGCTCCTCCCCCGATGTGTCCGCCTTTGCCCAGGTTCCTCCCCCAACACGTCTCTTTTTTCTCAGGCTCCTCCCCCCTGCTCTTGCATCATCTCTGCTGTTTGCCTGCATTAAACAAATATTTGCAGCAGGCCCAGTTTGAAAGCAAGAAGAAAGTTTGGAACGAAAAGATTTGAAAGACGAAGATGATAATTAACTACGTGAAGCAAAACAGGAAGTGCATGAAATAAATTTTTTTTATCGAATTGTTGTCTGCACTGCTTGGAACTTGACTGTACACGTCGTGTATTGTTTGTGTACTTTATTCCACACACTTTTCATTCTCATCAAGAAAGTTGCACTTGCCAAAAAGCTTGGGACGGACGTACAAGTACTTTTCAGTAAGTATAAGTACTTTTGAGGAAGTACAAGTACTTGTGAGGAACCACAAGTACTTTTGAAGAAGTACAAGTACTTGTAATGAAGTACAATTACTTTTAAGGAAGTAAAAGTACTTTTAAGGAAGTAAAAGTACTTTTAAGGAAGTAAAAGTACTTTTAAGGAAGTACAAGTACTTGTAAGGAAGTACAAGTACTTGTAAGGAAGTACAAGTACTTGTAAGGAAGTACAAGTACTTGTAAGGAAGTACAAGTACTTGTAAGGAAGTACAAGTACTTGTAAGGAAGTACAAGTACTTGTAAGGAAGTACAAGTACTTGTAAGGAAGTACAAGTACTTGTAAGGAAGTACAAGTACTTGTAAGGAAGTACAAGTACTTGTAAGGAAGTACAAGTACTTGTAAGGAAGTACAAGTACTTGTAAGGAAGTACAAGTACTTTTAAGAAAGTACAAGTACTTATGAGGAAGTACAAGTCATTTTATGGAAGTAGAAGTACTTTTAAGGAAGTAGTTCTTGTGAAGAAGTACAAGTACTTGTAAGGAAGTTGAAGTACTTGAAAGGAAGTAAAATTACTTGTGAGGAAGTAAAAGTACTTGTAAGTAAGTTAAAGTGCCTGTAAGGAAGTAAACGTACTTGTAAGTTAGCAAAAGTACTTGTACAAAAGTAGAAGTACTTGTAAGGAAGTACAAGTACTTGTGAGGAAGGAAAAGTACTTGTAAAAAAGTAGAACTACATGTAAGAAAGTAAAAGTACTTGTGATGCAGTAGAAGTAATTAGTGTAATACATGTATGAGTTAGTTAGACACACACACATATATGTATACTGTATATGTGTACATATACCTGTGTGTATATATATATATATATATATATATATATATATACACAGGTATATGTATGTATATATATGTATATGTGTATATATATATATATATATATATATGTATATATATATAATTGGTAGGAGGCCACAGGGAAGACCCAGGACACGTTGGGAAGACTATGTCTCCCGGCTGGCCTGGGAACGCCCCGGGATCCCCCGGGAAGAGCTAGACGAAGTGGCTGGGGAGAAGGAAGTCTGGGCTTCTCTGCTTAGGCTGCTGCCCCCGCGACCCGGCCTCGGATAAGAGGAAGAAGATGGATGGATATATATTTATGTATATATATATACATTATATAATGTATGTATACATATATAGTATATAATGTATATTTATATAGTATATTATATATATATATATATATATATATATATATACTCTGAAATGTGCAGTTTTATCACGTTTTGTAATGTGTATATTTGTATCTTTATGTACATATATAATATGTATATTTATGTATATATATATATATACAAACATATATATGTATGTATGTATGTGAGTGTATATATATAAATATATATATGTATGTATATATATATATATATGTATGTATATATATATATATATATATATATATATATATATATATATATATATAAAATCATGCTGTTTAATCAGCATCTTGATATGCCACATCTGTGAGGTGGGATGGATTATCTTGGCAAAGAAGAAATGCTCACTAACACAGATTTAGACAGATTTGTGTACAATGTTTGAGGTTTTTCAGTGTATATATTCAAAGTTTTACATGTTTGAATTTAACTCATGAAAAATGAGTGCATTAGCGATCAGTATGTATATATATATATATCTATATATAAATAGATATATATATATATAATTCTTTTTTGGCAGCTTTTCTATTTTTTGTGTGTGTGCGCACCTGTGTGTGTGTGTGGGTGTGTGTGCGTGTGTGTAAATTTAATTGTGTTAGTGTTCTGCACACATTACATTTCTTTTGTTGACATTTGGAGAAATAAATGCTATTTTCCTCATTCTGCAGAGTCGTCTTTGCAGAATGTTCTCCATTTGTGTGCTGAACTCGCAGATTCAAACACTGACAGGTGGAGAGTGTGTGGAGAGTGTGTGTCTGCACAAAAGTCACATCACACAAACCTCCTCTTCTCATGCGGACACTAAATATCCTTGTTGTAAAGGAGTGTGTTGTTTTCACCGCACTGTTCGTATCCTTCTTATAAAGGAGTGTGTTGTGTTCCAAAAATGTGTTTTCTCATGCTCCTGTCAGCGTGACCTTCCAGCTGACCTACATTTACCGAGGTCAACACGCACGACCTCATTCTCAGCTTATCTGGTCTTATCTTTGTCACCTCATTACACTCATGACACTTTGTTACTCTTGCATTAATGACATTGGCACTGAAGTGTGCGCGCGCGTGTGTGTTTGTCTGCATGTGTGTGTATGTGTGTGTGTGTGTGTGTGTGTGAACAAGGTGGTACAAGATAAGGTGATCTTTACACTGAGCACAAAGATCAATATTACATGAACAACAGTACATCCACACATCTAGGGGTGTAACGGTACACAAAAATGTGGGTTCGGTACGTACCTCGGTTTAGAGGTCACAGTTCGGTTCATTTTCGGTACAATAAGAAAACAACAAAATATACATTTTTAGGTTATTTACCAAATTTGTAAACAACGGCTTTATCCTTTTAACATTGGGAACACTATAATAATTCTGCCCACGTTAATCCACATTAAACTGCCTCAAGTTGTTGCTTTGATTAAATAAAATGACAAAACTTTTCTTCTACATATAAAAAGTGCAACATTAAACAGTTTCAAGTCAACTCATCATGCTTAATTTATTACAGCATTTGGGAAGCCTGTAGTTGACTTTTACTCTGAAAATCTTATATTTTTATCAACATGTGATAGCAGGGACCCTGCCATTCAAAGCTTTTCTGTTCGTAAAACACACACACACACCGCAAAATGAGCTAACGTTACGCTAAAAGCTAATTAGCCTTCACCTCAAGCCAGAACTGCTAGCGAGCTGAGCTGCAGTTTAAGTTTCTAGAAGGTCAACGGGCTCATACTGATGTTACTAGTAGTTGACTGTGAGGTGTTTATTATCATTTGGGGAGAGTACGCTGCCTTGTGCTCACCTGCCAAACACCTATCTGCTCGACGCTGAAGCATTGACTACATGCGCTCTGAATACGCACTGCTGATTGGCTGTTACCGCTATAAATGTAACCAATCAGATGGTTGTGTGGGTGGGACAATGCTGGGTGCTGACACAGAGGCAGAAGAAGCAAAGCAGCTTGTTAAGACTTTAGCTTAGAAACTCGTTCGGTACACCCCCGTACCGAACCGAAACCCCCGTACCGAAATGGTTCAATACAAATACACGTACCGTTACACCCCTACACACAAGTGTACACAATATTACCTGTACAGCAGTACATCCACACAAGTGTACACAATATTACATGTACAACAGTACATCAACTAAAGTGTACACAATGCTACATGTACAATAATACATTCACACAACTGTCCACAATGTTACATGTACAATAGTACATTCACACAACTGTCCACAATGTTACATGTACAACAGATGAAAAGAACAAATTTGATAGTTTTGGGATGAAGTTACAGAACTTTGTAAGGATAAAAGTTGACTTTGGTGTTGATCCATGGCTGTGATTGTTAAACATTACAATAATATAATACACATTATCCACATACTACTTTTATAGTACGTTGTATCTTCTACAACACATCTTGTACATCTTCTCTCTTTTGTCCCATCTTAGGTTTTGTTTGAACTTCATTTTGTTTTTGTCTTAGGTTTTGTTTTATATTCATATTGTTTTTGTTTTAGGTTTGTTTTAGTATTCATATTGTTCTGTCAATGTTTTTGTCTTATGTTTTTTTATATTGATATTGTTCTCAATGTTTTTGTCTTATGTTTTGTTTTGAACTTCATATTGTTCTTTCAATGTTTTTGTGTTATGTGTTTTTATATTCCTATTGTTCTCTCGATTTTTTCGTCTTATGTTGTGTTTTAACCTCATATTGTTCCGTCAAGTTTTCATCTTATGTTTTTTTTTTTTAACTTCATATGTTTCTCTCAATATTTTTGTCTTAGGTTTTGTTTTATATTCATATTGTTCTTTCATTTTTTTTTGTCTCATGTTTTTTTTAATTTCATATTGTTCTCTCAATGTTTTTGTCGTATGTTTTGTTTTATATTGATATTGTTCTAAATGTGTTTGTCTTATGTTTTGTTTTGAATTTCATATTGTTCTTTCAATGTTTTTGTGTTATGTGTTTTTATATTCATATTGTTCTCTCGATTTTTTCGTCTTATGTTGTGTTTTAACCTCATATTGTTCCCTCAAGTTTTCATCTTATGTTTTGTTTTGAACTTCATATGTTTCTCTCAATATTTTTGTCTTAGGTTTTGTTTTATATTCATATTGTTCTTTCATTTTTTTTGTCTCATGTTTTTTTTTATTTCATATTGTTCTCTCAATGTTTTTGTCGTATGTTTTGTTTTATATTGATATTGTTCTAAATGCGTTTGTCTTATGTTTTGTTTTGAACTTCATATTGTTCTTTCAATGTTTTTGTCTTGTGTTTTTTTATATTCATATTGTTCTCTCGATGTTTTTGTCTTATGTTTTGTTTGAACTTCATATTGTTCCCTCAAGTTTTCATCCTATGTTTTTTTTTTAACTTCATATGTTTCTCTCAATATTTTTGTCTTAGGTTTTGTTTTATATTCATATTGTTTTTTAATTTTTTTGTCTTATGTTTTTTTTTTTACTTCATATTGTTCTCTCAATGTTTTTGTCTTATGTTTTGTTTTGAACTTCATATTATTCTTTAAATGTTTCTGTCTTATGTTTTGTTTTGAACTTTATATTGTTCTGTTCTGTAAGTTTTCAATTAATAAGGCATGTCATTTCTCCTTGACTATTTCCTTTATCCGTTGACTGTAGTCACCCATTTTTGCTTACGTTTTTCTCCCTGCATGACGTCAAGCATCGTCGTCGTGTAAAGTCATGTGATGTAAAGGTTGATGTGTGAATATTATTGCCAAGATGTGATGTTAAATAAAGGTTGATGTGTGAATATTATTGCCAAGATATGATGTTAAATAAAGGTTGATGTGTTAATATTATTGGCAAGATGTGATGTTAAATAAAGGTTGATATTATTGGCAAGATGTGATGTTAAATAAAGGTTGATATTATTGGCAAGATGTGATGTTAAATAAAGGTTGATATTATTGGCAGGTGAAATCCATATCTGCCCGTCGTTGTTTGCCTCCATGCTGCTTCCGGCCTCCAGGGGGCGACAATGTGCGCTGCAGCAACGAGACGTAGAAGAAGAAGAAGAAGCTAAGCCGCTAGCAAGTAGATTGTTTCAACACCTCCCTTCTTTCCGTAAGTTGCCTGAAATATGTCGTGTGAACGTCAATAATGTGTCAATAATGTGTGAATAATGTATGAATAATGTGTCATCTGTAGTGTCTCGTCTGTCTCACGAGGTCACGTGCTTTTAGTGTTGGACGTGTGGTCGCGGCTAACACTCGCTAGCATAACAAAGTGCTAATGAATGCAAAATACATATATATATATATACAAATATGTATATATATATAGTGCTAACGTCACCATATATATTACATACTGACGTCATATATTACATACTAATGTCATGTATTACATATTGACGTGATGTATTACATACTAACGTCATGTATTACATATTGACAACATATATTACATACTGACGTCATGTAGTACATACTGACGTCATGTAGTACATACTGACGTCATGTAGTACATACTGACGGCGTGCATTACATACTAATGTCATGTATTACATACCGATCTAATGTATTACATACTGACGTCATGTATTACATACTAATGTCATTAATTACATAGTAATGTCATGTATTACATACTGACATCACATATTTCATACTGACGTCATATTAAACATACTAAAGTCATATATTACATACTGACACCATATATATTACAAACGCCGTTTGCATATTACTTGAGAAATTGTGTTAGATGTAAATATAAACAGAATACAATGATCTGCAAATAATTTTCAACCCATATTCAGTTGAATATGCTACAAAGACAAGATATTTGATGTTCGAACTCATAAACTTTATTTGTTTTTTTTGCAAATAATAATTAACTTAGAATTTCATGGCTGCAACACGTGCCAAAGTAGTTGGGAAAGGGCATGTTCACCACTGTGTTACATCACCTTTTCTTTTAACAACATTCAATAAACGTTTGGGAACTGAGGGAACTAATTGTTGAAGCTTTGAAAGTGGAATTCTTTCCCATTCTTGTTTTATGTAGAGCTTCAGTCGTTCCACAGTCCGGGGTCTCCGCTGTCGTATTTTACACTTTATAATGCGCCACACATATTCCATGGGAGACAGGTCTGGACTGCAGGCGGGCAAGGAAAGTACCCGCACTCTTTTTTTACGAAGCCACGCTGTTTCAACACATGCTGAATGTGACTTGGCATTGTCTTGCTGAAATAAGCAGGGGCATCCATGAAAAAGACGGCGCTTAGATGGCAGCATATGTTGTTCCAAAAGCTGTATGTACCTTTCAGCATTAATGGTGCCTTCACAGATGTGTAAGTTACCCATGCCTTGGGCACTAATGCACCCCCATACCATCACACATGCTGGCTTTTCAACTTTGCGTCGATGACAGTCTGGATAGTTCGCTTCCCCTTTGGTCCGGATGACACGATGTCGAATATTTCCAAAAACAATTTGAAATGTGGACTTGTCAGACCACAGAACATTTTTCCACTTTGCATCAGTCCATCTTAGATGATCTCGGGCCCAGAGAAGCTGGCGGTGTTTCTAGATGTTGTTGATAAATGGCTTTCGCTTTGCATAATAGAGCTTTAACTTGCACTTACAGATGTAGCGACAAACTGTATTTAGTGACAGTGGTTTTCTGCTGTGTTCCTGAGCCCATGTGGTGATATCTTTTAGAGATTGATGTCGGTTTTTGATACAGTGCCGTCTGAGGGATGGAAGGTCACGGTCATTCAATGTTGGTTTCCGGCCATGCTGCTTACGTGGAGTGATTTCTCCAGATTTTCTGAACCGTTTGATGATATTATGGAGCGTAGATGTTGAAATCCCTAACATTTGTTGCAATTGCAGTATTGTCGAGACGGCTGATTGGAGCTGTGGCCGCAAGGTAGCTGGTGCCTGTCGGGGCGGTAATCCTAAAACCCGTTGGTGGACACCAGCGGTGAGGGATACCAACAAGCTGAAAAAGGAGTCTTATCGGGTTCTTTTGGCTCATAGGACTCCGGAGGCAGTGGACAGGTACCGACAGGCCAATCGGTGTGCAGCTTCAGTGGTCGCGGAGGCAAAATCTTGGACTTTGGAGGAGTTCGGGGAAGCCATGGAAAACGACTTCCGGACGGCTTCGAAGCGATTCTGGACCACCATCCGCCGCCTCAGGAAGTGGAAGCAGTGCACTATCAACACCGTGTATGGTGCGGATGGTGTTCTGCTGACCTCAACTGCGGATGTTGTGGATAGGTGGAAGGAATACTACGGAGACCTCCTCAATCCCACCAACACGTCTTCTTATGAGGAAGCAGTGCCTGGGGAATCTGTGGTGGGCTCTCCTATTTCTGGGGCTGAGGTTGCTGAGGTAGTTAAAAAGCTCCTCGGTGGCAAGGCCCCGGGGGTGGACAAGATCCGCCCGGAGTTCCTTAAGGCTCTGGATGCTGTGGGTCTGTCTTGGTTGACAAGACTCTGCGGCATCGCGTGGACATCGGGGGCGGTACCTCTGGATTGGCAGACCGGGGTGGTGGTTCCTCTCTTTAAGAAGAAGGACTGGAGGGTGTGTTCCAACTATGGTGGGATCACACTCCTCAGTCTTCCCGGTAAGGTTTATTCAAGTGTACTGGAAAGGAGGCTACGCCGTATAGTCGAACCACGGATTCAGGAGGAACAGTGTTGTGTTCGTCCTGGTCGTGGAACTGTGGACCAGCTCTATACTCTTGGCAGGGTTCTTGAGGGTGCATGGGAGTTTGCCCAACCAGTCTACATGTGTAGTAGGAGGCCACGGGGAAGACCCAGGACACGTTGGGAAGACTATGTCTCCCGGCTGGCCTGGGAACGCCTCGGGATCCCCCGGGAAGAGCTAGACGAAGTGGCTGGGGAGAGGGAAGTCTGGGCTTCCCTGCTTAGGCTGCTGCCCCCCCGACCCAACCTCGGATAAGCGGAAGAAGATGGATGGACTTTGTTCGATATTCTTGAGGGTTTTTGTTTTTTCCAAACATTTTTTTTTTTATTAAATCTAATTGTGAATATTGTGTTGTCTCCTCTACCAGCAGGTGGTGCTGATGTCTGCAGACACAAAGATTGCTGAGCTGCTCACTGAGCTCCATCAGCTCATCAAACAGACTCAGGTGAGCACACCTGTGCGCGGACAGCATAGACATCATATGACTGTGTGCGTGTGTGTGCGCTGCAGGAGGAGAGGTCTCGCAGTGAACACAATCTGCTTAACATCCAGAAGACACATGAAAGGATGCAGACAGAAAACAAAAGTGAGTGGCCATGTTTGTTTACGTGCATTGGTCATGTGACTGGCGTGCTCTTTGATGTCTGTAGCGTCCCCGTACTACCGCACCAAGCTGAGAGGACTGTACACCACCGCCAAGGCGGATGCAGAGGCCGAGTGCGGGTGAGATTTATAAACATTAAGTTGCCGCGGTAACATCACCATGTCATAGTAACATGCTTACTGCGTGTTGTAAACGTCTCGTTGCCATAGTAACATGCATATTGTGTGTTGTAAACATCACCATGTCGTAGTAACATGCTTACTGTGTGTTGTAAACATCACGTTGACATAGTAACATGCTTACTGTTTGTTGTAAACATCACGTTACCATAGCAACATGCTTATTGCTTGTTATAAACATCACCATGTCATAGTAGCATGCTGACTGTGTTGTAAACATCACCATGTCATAGTAACATGCTTATTATGTGTTGTAAACGTCATGTTGCCATAGTAACGTGCATATTGTGTGTTGTAAACATCACCATGCCATAGTAACATGCTTACTGTGTGTTGTAAACATCACGTTGTCATAGTAACATGTTTACTGCGTGTTGTAAACGTCACGTTGCCATAGTAACATGCATATTGTATGTTGTAAACATCACCATGTCATAGTAACATGCTTACTGTGTGTTGTAAACATCACGTTGTCATAGTAACATACTTACTGCCTGTTGCAAACATCACATTGCCATAGTAACAGGCTAACCGTGTATTGTAAACATCTCATTGACATAGTAACATGCGAACTGCGTGTTGTAAACATCTCGTTGTCATAGTAACATGCTTATTGCGCGTTGTAAACATCACGTTGTCATAGTAACATGCTTACTGCGTGTTGTAAACATCACGTTGTCATAGTAACATGCTTATTGTGTGTTGCAAACATCACGTTGCCATAGTAACAGGCTAACCGTGTATTGTAAACATCTCATTGACATAGTAACATCCGAACTGTGCGTTGTAAACATCACGTTGTCATAGTCACATGCTTACTGCGTGTGGTAAACGTCACGTTGCCATAGTAACATGCATATTGTATGTTGTAAACATCACCATGTCATAGTAACATGCTTACTGTGTGTTGTAAACATCACGTTGTCATAGTAACATACTTACTGCCTGTTGCAAACATCACATTGCCATAGTAACAGGCTAACCGTGTATTGTAAACATCTCATTGACATAGTAACATGCGAACTGCGTGTTGTAAACATCTCGTTGTCATAGTAACATGCTTATTGCGCGTTGTAAACTTCACGTTGTCATAGTAACATGTTTACTGCGTGTTGTAAACGTCACGTTGCCATAGTAACATGCATATTGTATGTTGTAAACCTCACCATGTCATAGTAACATGCTTACTGTGTGTTGTAAACATCACGTTGTCATAGTAATATACTTACTGCCTGTTGCAAACATCACATTGCCATAGTAACAGGCTAACCGTGTATTGTAAACATCTCATTGACATAGTAACATGCGAACTGCGTGTTGTAAACATCTCGTTGTCATAGTAACATGCTTATTGCGCGTTGTAAACATCACGTTGTCATAGTAACATGCTTACTGCGTGTTGTAAACATCACATTGTCATAGTAACATGCTTATTGTGTGTTGCAAACATCACGTTGCCATAGTAACAGGCTAACCGTGTATTGTAAACATCTCATTGACATAGTAACATCCGAACTGTGCGTTGTAAACATCTCGTTGTCATAGTCACATGTTTACTGCGTGTGGTAAACGTCACGTTGCCATAGTAACATGCATATTGTATGTTGTAAACATCACCATGTCATAGTAACATGCTTACTGTGTGTTGTAAACATCACGTTGTCATAGTAACATACTTACTGCCTGTTGCAAACATCACATTGCCATAGTAACAGGCTAACCGTGTATTGTAAACATCTCATTGACATAGTAACATGCGAACTGCGTGTTGTAAACATCTCGTTGTCATAGTAACATGCTTATTGCGCGTTGTAAACTTCACGTTGTCATAGTAACATGTTTACTGCGTGTTGTAAACGTCACGTTGCCATAGTAACATGCATATTGTATGTTGTAAACATCACCATGTCATAGTAACATGCTTACTGTGTGTTGTAAACATCACGTTGTCATAGTAATATACTTACTGCCTGTTGCAAACATCACATTGCCATAGTAACAGGCTAACCGTGTATTGTAAACATCTCATTGACATAGTAACATGCGAACTGCGTGTTGTAAACATCTCGTTGTCATAGTAACATGCTTATTGCGTGTTGTAAACATCACGTTGTCATAGTAACATGCTTACCGCGTGTTGTAAACTTCTCGTTGTCATAGTAACATGCTTATTGCGCGTTGTAAACACAACGTTGTCATATTAACATGCTTACTGCGTGTTGTAAACATCACGTTGTCATAGTAACATGCTTATTGTGTGTTGCAAACATCATGTTGCCATAGTAACAGGCTAACCGTGTATTGTAAACATCTCAATGACATAGTAACATGCGAACTGTGCGTTGTAAACGTCACGTTGCCATAGCAACATGCATATTGTATGTTGTAAACATCACCATGTCATAGTAACATGCTTACTGTGTGTTGTAAACATCACGTTGTCATAGTAACATACTTACTGCCTGTTGCAAACATCACATTGCCATAGTAACAGGCTAACCGTGTATTGTAAACATCTCATTGACATAGTAACATGCGAACTGCGTGTTGTAAACATCTCGTTGTCATAGTCACATGCTTATTGCGCGTTGTAAACATCACGTTGTCATAGTAACAGGCTAACCGTGTATTGTAAACATCTCATTGACATAGTAACATGCGAACTGCGTGTTGTAAACATCTCGTTGTCATAGTAACATGCTTATTGCGCGTTGTAAACATCACGTTGTCATAGTAACATGCTTACTGCGTATTGTAAACATCACGTTGTCATAGTAACATGCTTACTGCGTGTTGTAAACATCACGTTGTTATAGTAACATGCTTATTGTGTGTTGCAAACATCACGTTGCCATAGTAATAGGCTAACAGTGTATTGTAATCATCTCATTGACATAGTAACATGCGAACTGCGTGTTGTAAACATCTCGTTGCCATAGTAACATGTGACGTGTTGTCAGCATCCTGCGCCGCTCTCTGGATAAAATTGCTGAGATCAAGTCCTTGTTGGAGGAGCGAAGGATCGGTGAGTACGCACGTTGCCGCCATCTTGCCCCGTGACTCCTCGCCGACGACATTGTATCTTGCAGCCGCCAAGATGGCAGGCGTGTACAACGACAGCGACCCCCCCAGGAAGACCATGAGGCGCGGCGTTCTGATGACGCTCCTCCAGCAGTCGGCCATGACGCTTCCTCTGTGGATCGGCAAACCCGGCGAAAGGTACGGCGCCCTTTGATGCAATGTCCCAAACACTGTAACACCCGTCCTCTCCCTCGCCGTGTCCAGCCCTCCCCCTCTGTGCGGGGCCACGCCCGCCAGCGGCGACTACGTGGCCAAGCAGGGCGACAAGGTGGCGGCCAGGGTCAAGGCCGTGGACGGAGACGAGCAATGGATCCTGGCCGAGGTGGTCAGCTACAGCCACGCCGCCAACAAGTACGAATATCACCTTTCACCCCGTGTGGGCGCACACATACACACACGCACACACACACTTGTATTTCCTACCTGTTTAGGAGCAGCCTTTCTAGATATATAAAGAAGTGTATTTACAACATTGATAATATATACATACTATGCACATATAAAAAAGGTAAGCTTTTAGTTTATTTTTTGTTTGTAATTGTTTTTTAATCTTCTGTATTTACTTCAAGTTATTACAGTATGTCTCTATATACATATTTATTAATTTTTTTAAATAAATTTTGGGCAAAGGGGGCGCATTTCAACTTCTTACACACACTTGTTATTTCATATGTTGACCGGAGGGGGAGCACTTCACATTTTGACACACACTTGTTATTTCATATCTTGAGCAGAGGGGGAGCACTTCACATTTTGACACACACTTGTTATTTCATATGTTAACCAGAGTGGGAGCACTTCACATTTTGACACACACTTATTTCATATGTTGACCATAGGGGGAGCACTTCACATTTTGACACACACTTATTTCATATGTTGACCAGATGGGGTGCACATCACATTTTGACACACTTTTGTTATTTCATATCTTGAACAGAGGGGGAGCACTTCACATTTTGACACACACTTATTTCATATGTTGACCAGATGGGGTGCACATCACATTTTGACACACTTTTGTTATTTCATATCTTGAGCAGAGGGGGAGCACTTCACATTTTGACACACACTTATTTCATATGTTGACCAGAGGGGGAGCACTTCACATTTTGACACACACTTATTTCATATGTTGACCATAGGGGGAGCACTTCACATTTTGACACACACTTATTTCATATGTTGACCATAGGGGGAGCACTTCACATTTTGACACACACTTATTTCATATGTTGACCATAGGGGGAGCACTTCACATTTTGACACACACTTGTTATTTCATATCTTGAACAGAGGGGGAGCACTTCACATTTTGACACACACTTGTCATTTCATATCTTGAACAGAGGGACGGACTTCACATTTTGACACACACTTGTTATTTCATATGTCGACCAGAGGGGGAGCACTTCACATTTTGACACACACTTGTTATTTCATATGTTGACCAGAGGGGGAGCACTTCACATTTTGACACACACTTGTTATTTCATATGTTGAACAGAGGGGGAGCACTTCAGATTTGGACACACACTTGTTATTTCATATGTTGACCATAGGGGGAGCACTTCACATTTTGACACACACTTATTTCATATGTTGACCATAGGGGGAGCACTTCACATTTTGACACACACTTGTTATTTCATATCTTGACCATAGGGGGAGCACTTCACATTTTGACACACACTTGTTATTTCATATCTTGAACAGAGGGGGACCACTTCACATTTTGACACACACTTATTTCATATGTTGACCATAGGGGGAGCACTTCACATTTTGACACACACTTGTTATTTCATATCTTGAACAGAGGGGGAGCACTTCACATTTTGACACACACTTGTCATTTCATATCTTGAACAGAGGGACGGACTTCACATTTTGACACACACTTGTTATTTCATATGTCGACCAGAGGGGGAGCACTTCACATTTTGACACACACTTGTTATTTCATATGTTGACCAGAGGGGGAGCACTTCACATTTTGACACACACTTGTTATTTCATATGTTGAACAGAGGGGGAGCACTTCAGATTTGGACACACACTTGTTATTTCATATGTTGACCAGAGGGGGAGCACTTCACATTTTGACACACACTTGTTATTTCATATGTTGAACAGAGGGGGAGCACTTCAGATTTGGACACACACTTGTTATTTCATATGTTGACCAGAGGGGGATCACTTCACATTTTGACACACACTTGTTATTTCATACGTTGACCAGAGGGGGAGCACTTCACATTTTGACACACACTTGTTATTTCATATGTTGAACAGAGGGGGAGCACTTCAGATTTGGACACACACTTGTTATTTCATATGTTGACCATAGGGGGAGCACTTCACATTTTGACACACACTTGTTATTTCATATGTTGAACAGAGGGGGAGCACTTCAGATTTGGACACACACTTGTTATTTCATATGTTGACCAGAGGGGGATCACTTCACATTTTGACACACACTTGTTATTTCATACGTTGACCAGAGGGGGAGCACTTTTAAAAGCGACACACAATCAATTTGAAAAATCCTTCCATTTTGGAACCACCCTCATTTTGGTAGATTTCACCACTAATGAGATCTCTTTTTTTTTCTTTTTTTTTTTTTTAATGTGCTTAAGGCCGATGACAAAGGAGTGGCCCGTGTGCCACACTTTGGGCAACCCAGCTGTAGAAGCTAACTGTTAATGTCCGCTATAGTCTTAGTAGCGTTGTGTATTTGTTCATCCTATGGTCACGTATGGCCTGTCTTACGTCAGCACCGGAAGCAGTAAAATCAGCTGTTCACCCGGCGGGTTTTTTCGGGGATAAATAGGGAAGTCCTTCTTTAGCTGCCGTCTTGTTTTATCATATATTGATGCATTTGCACCTGTCAATGTTTACTTTAGTATGCACATTGAATCAACAAAAAATCCAGACTTTGGAGCAATGTTCACGGACACTAGTATTTGGCTCCTATTAGATGCAATGTTATTGGGACCATGATTTATGTCCTAACTTCTTCACACCTCCTCATATGGAAGATACTTTTCCTTCTTTGCTTCTTTGTGTCTTACTCACACACACACACACACTTACAGTATGTCACCTGTTACAGGTACGAGGTGGATGACATCGATGAAGAAGGCAAAGAGTGAGTACTTTCACAGCAGGAAGTAACTGTGTGCATAGCTGAGGTCACTTCCTGTGTGTGTGTGTGTGTGTGTGTGTGTGTGTGTGTGTGTGTGTGTGCAGGCGACACACACTGAGCCGGCGCCGCATCATCCCTCTGCCTCAGTGGAAGGCCAACCCTGAGACGGACCCTGAGGCTCTCTTCAACAAAGACCAGCTGGTGCTGGCCCTCTACCCACAGACCACCTGCTTCTACCGCGCACTCATACACACACGCCCCTACCGGGTGAGCACACTCACACACACACACACACATACATGCGTGATGTGTTCATACCTTGACAAGGTTGTGTGTGTGTGTGTGTGTAGCCACAAGACGACTACTCGGTGCTGTTCGAGGACACGTCGTACGCTGACGGTTATTCACCGCCCCTCAACGTGGCGCAGCGGTACGTGGTCGCCTGCAAGGAGAACAAGAAGAAGTGATGTGTTGTGTGTGTGTGTGTGTGTGTGTGTGTGTGTGTGTGTGTGTGTGAGAGAGAGACTGTCCAAAGATGTGGTTAGAGGTGAAGTGTATCTCATCCATCCATCCATTTTCTACAGCTTGTCCCTTTGGGGGCGGCGGTGTTGTATTTCATACAAAATAATAAATGTGATTTTTCTCATCTTAATTCCCAAAGATCCTTTTTTGTTTCGCTTTGGTGTCAAAAGGAAATAAAAGAAAAGTTGTTTCAAGATCACTAAAACTTGTATTTACCATGTTTGCATCTTACCAGCACTACTTACTTACCTGTACTATTTACCTACATGTACTACTTACTTACCTGTACTATTTACCTACCTGCACTACTTACTTACCTGTACTATTTACCTACATGTACTACTTACTTACCTGTACTATTTACCTACCTGCACTACTTACTTACCTGTACTATTTACTTACCTGTACTACTTACTTAACTGTACTATTTACTTACCTGCACTATTTATTTACCTGCATTACTTACTTGTACTATTTACTTGCCTGCACTATTTACTTTCCTGGATGACATACTTACCTGTCCTATTTACCTACCTGTACTACTTACTTACCTGTACTATTTACCTACCTGTACTATTTACTTACCTGTACTATTTACTTACATGTACTATTTACTTACCTGCACTATTTATTTACCTGCATTACTTACTTGTACTATTTACTTTCCTGGATGACATACTTACCTGTACTATTTACCTACCTGCACTACTTACTTACCTTTACTTTTTACTTACTTGCACTATTTACTTACCTGCACTATTTACTTACTTTCACTTCTTACTTACCTGTACTATTTACTTACTTGCACTATTTACTAACCTGCAGTACTTACTTGTACTGTTTACTTACTTGTCCTATTTACTTACTTGCACTATTTACTAACCTGCAGTACTTACTTGTACTGTTTACTTACCTGTACTATTTACTTACTTGCACTATTTACTTAATTTTACTATTTACTTACCTGCAGTACTTACTTACTTGTACTATTTACTTACCTGCAGTACTTAGTTACTTACTTGTACTATTTACTTACCTGTACTATTTACTTACTTGCACTATTTACTTAATTTTACTATTTACTTACCTGCACTATTTACTTACCTGCAGTACTTACTTATTTGTACTATTTACTTACCTGCAGTACTTAGTTACTTACTTGTACTATTTACTTACCTGTACTATTTACTTACTTGCACTATTTACTTAATTTTACTATTTACTTACCTGCACTATTTACTTACCTGCAGTACTTACTTACTTGTACTATTTACTTACTTGCAGTACTTAGTTACTTACTTGTACTATTTACTTACCTGTACTATGTACTTACTTGCACTATTTACTTACCTGCAGAATATACTTATCTGCACTATATACTTACTTGCACTATTTACTTACTTGTACTATTTACTTACCTGCACTATTTAATGACCTGCATTACTTATTTATTTGTACTATTTACTTACCTGCAGTACTTACTTACTTACTCATACTATTTACTTATCTGCACTATTTACTTACCTGCATTACTTATTTACTTGTATTATTTACTTACCTGCAGTACTTACTTACTTGTACTATTTACTTACCTGTACTATGTACTCATGGTACTTGCACTATTTACTTACTTGTACTATTTACTTACCTGCACAATATACTTACCTGTACTTTATACTTACTTGCACTATTTACTTGCTTGTACTATTTACTTACCCGCAGTACTTACTTACTTGTACTATTTACTTACCTGCATTACTTATTTATTTGTACTATTTACTTATCTGCACTACTTATTTACCTGTGCTATTTCATTACCTGCACTATTTACTTACTTGTACTATTTCATTACTTGCACTATACTTACCTGCACTATTTTCTTACTTGCACTATTTACTTACCTACACTATTTAGTCAGTTAGTCATCATCGATATTTTCTCTCAGTCAGTTAGTCATCATCAATACTTTCTCCCAGTTTGGGGAAAGAGATGGTCTTGATGTCCAGTATGTCCAATGGTCCCTGAAGGCAACGACATGGGACATAGTACTAGAATGTTTACATCCATCCCATGGTTCCTGAAGGCAGCGTCGTGGTACTGGACAGTGTGCATTTATCCCATGGTCCCTGAATGCAGCAGCGACACACTAACAAACATGGCGGACGCGGTAAGTTCACACATCTGCGGCTTTGCGGGATAAAAATTGAGAAAGTTGCCAAAGATGTGGAACTGTGAAATGTTGTCGTTAAATGTGTTGTCAGCCAAAACGCATCAATGTAGTTTGTTCCGACGTGCGCCTCGACAATGTGGTAAAAGTAGGTAGCTAAAGCTAATGTGTTAGCAGTCTCACAAAATCATTGCTTTAAAACTGCAATTCTTCTTAGATTTAATCTTGTAAAAAATGTAACAATTTACACGGCGAGGGAATAATTAACTGTGTTTAAATTAAACGTTTAACATCTGCAGCCTTAGTGCGCTAACTTGCGCTCATTTTCAATTGGCTTGATCAAATGTACACTTTTACGCACTAATTGTGCGTTTTATTGTACTATTTGTGCGTTTTATTTTATTATTTGTGCGTTTTATCGTGATATTTGTGCGTTTTATTGTACTATTTGTGCGTTTTATTGCAATATTTGTGCGTTTTATTGTACTATTTGTGCGTTTTATTGTACTATTTGTGCGTTTTGTTGTACTATTTGTGCGTTTTGTTGTACTATTTGTGCGTTTTGTTGTACTATTTGTGCGTTTTATTGTGATATTTGTGCGTTTTATCGTACTATTTGTGCGTTTTATCGTCCTATTTGTGCGTTTTGTTGTACTATTTGTGCGTTTTGTTGTACTGTTTGTGCGTTTTATTGTACTATTTGTGCGTTTTATTGTACTGTTTGTGCGTTTTATTGTACTATTTGTGCGTTTTATTGTACTATTTGTGCGTTTTATTGTACTATTTGTGCGTTTTATTGTGATATTTGTGCGTTTTATCGTGATATTTGTGCGTTTTATCGTGATATTTGTGCGTTTTATCGTGATATTTGTGCGTTTTATCGTACTATTTGTGCGTTTTATCGTACTATTTGTGCGTTTTATCGTACTATTTGTGCGTTTTATCGTACTGTTTGTGCGTTTTATCGTACTGTTTGTGCGTTTTATTGTACTATTTATGTGTTTTATTGCAACATTTGTGCGTTTTATTGTACTATTTGTGCGTTTTATTGTGATATTTGTGAGTTTTATTGTACTATTTGTGCGTTTTATTGTGATATTTGTGCGTTTTATTGCACTTTGTGTGTTTTATTGTACTATTTGAGCGTTTTATTGTAATATTTGTGCGCTTTATGGTAATATTTGTGCGTTTTGTTGTACAAACCCAGTTTCCATATGAGTTGGGAAATTGTGTTAGATGTAAATATAAACAGAATACAATAATTTGCAAATCCTTTTCAACCCATATTCAGTTGAATATGCTACAAAGACAACATATTTGATGTTCAAACTCATAAACATTTTTTTTTGCAAATAATCATTAACTTTAGAATTTGATGCCAGCAACACGTGACAAAGAAGTTGGGAAAGGTGGCAACAAATACTGATAAAGTTGAGGTATGCTCATCAAACACCACAGGTGTGCAGGCTAATTGGGAACAGGTGGGTGCCACGATTGGGTATAAAAACAGCTTCCCAAAAAATGCTCAGTCTTTCACAAACAAGGATGGGGGGAGGGTCACCACTTTGTAAGCAAATCGTCAAACAGTTTTAGAACAACATTTCTCAACAAGCTATTGCAAGGAATTAAGGGATTTTACCATCTACGGTCCGTAAAATCATCAAAAAGTTCAGAGAAAATCTGGAGAAATCACTGCACGTAAGCGATGATATTACGGACCTTTGATCCCTCAGGCGGTACTGCATCAAAAACCGACAGTGTGTAAAGGATATCACCTCTTGGGCTCAGAAACACTTCATAAAACCACTGTCAGTAACTACAGTTGGTCGCTACATCTGTAAGTGCAAGTTAAAACTCTACTATGCAAAGCTAAACCCATTTATCAGCAATTTCCTGAAACGCCGCCGGCTTGGCTGGGCCCGAGCTCATCTAAGATGGACTGATGCAAAGTGGAAAGGTGTTCTGTGGTCTGACGAGTCCACATTTCAAATTATATTTGGAAACAGAGGATGTGGCGTCCTCCAGAACAAAGAGGAAAATGACCATCCGGATTGTCTTAGGCGCAAAGTTCAAAAGCCAGCATGTGTGATGGTATGGGGGTGTATTAGTGCCCAAGGCATGGGTAACTTACACATCTGTGAAGGCACCATTAATGCTGAAAGGTACATACAGGTTTTGGAGCAACATATGTTTTCATCCAAGCAACGTTCTCATGGACGCCCCTGCTTATTTCAGCAAGACAATGCCAAGCCACGTGTTACAACAGCGTGGCTTTGTAAAAAAAGAGTGCGGGTACTTTCCTGGCCCACCTGCAGTCCAGACCTGTCTCCCATGGAAAATGTGTGGCGCATTATGAAGCGTAAAATAGGACAGCGGAGACCCCGGACTGTTGAAGGACTGAAGCTCTACATAAAACAAGAATGGGAAAGAATTCCACTTTCAAAGCTTCAACAATTAGTTTCCTCAGTTCCCAAACGTTTATTGAGTGTTGTTAAAAGAAAAGGTGATGTAACACAGTGGTGAACATGCCCATTCCCAACTACTTTGGCACGTGTTGCAGCCATGGAATTCTAAGTTGATTATTATTTGAAAAAAAATAAAGTTTATGAGTTTTAACATCAAATATGTTGTCTTTGTAGCGCATTCAACTGAATATGGCTTGAAAAAGATTTGCAAATCATTGTATTCTGTTTATATTTACATCTAACACAATTTCCCAACTCATATGGAAACGGGGTTTGTAATATTTGTGCGTTTTACTGTACTATTTGTGCATTTTTTTGTAATATTTCTGCATTTTATTGTAATCTAGCCAATTATGGCACCCACCTGTTCCCAATTAGCCTGTTCACCTGTGGGATGTTCCAAATAAGTGTTTGATTAGCCGTTCTCAAGTTTTTCTTTCTTTTTTGCCACTTGTGCCAGCTTTTTTTAAACATGATGCAGGCATGACATTCCTAAGGAGCTAATATTTGCAAAAAATAATAGTTTGTCAGTGTGGGGATGAAATATATTGTCTTTGCAGTCCATTCAATTGAATATAAGTTGAAAAGTATTTGTTGTATTCTCTTTTTATTTACCTTTTACACAACCTGACTACTTCACTGCTTTTGGCTTTTTTAGAATAATGTTTCTCCTACAATGGGAGCAGTTTTCAATGTGTTGTTTGTGGGGGTTTTTTTCATATGAAACTTGTTTAAAAGATTTCAGTTTATGTACTAAAATTTTGAGCAGGTTTAAATACCCAAAACTCGCCAAGCTTTGTCAGAAGACAGTGATGTCATGTTGTTAGCGCCCACAGCCACTAGGTGGCAGACTAACACGTTTGACAAGGCAGATTTGTGACAGCATTGCTGACTTCCCGTATGCTCGCCAGCTCTCTGACATCACAGTATGTGTGGCGAAGCCGCCGCCCAAACGCCGTCGCATCCTGGACTCCTCTGCCATCGTCCCTGTGCCCGTTTACTCCAACAAGGTGAGCTGGGGGGGAGGGGGGGTCCACTGGGACATGTAGTGACCTCCTTGATGTTCCCAGGTCAACAGCAGTCTGCATCTGAAGCTGGAGCTTCCCCCAAGTGACCCGTTTGTCCCTGCAGACCAGAACAGTCTGTGGTCCCAGATGTCCTGTCGAGAGCACGCCCGAGCAGACGTGCTCACACTCAGCGACTCTGAGGACGAACAGGAAGTGCCTTTGGTGGACCACGGCACAGACCAGTAAGATCTGAATGCACCACCAGGTTGTCATGACAGTAACCAGGTCTCACTCTCACCTGAGAGCCTTTAACCGCAGAATGACCTGAACACAGTGAGCCCTCTTCTCGGCCGTTCACAATCTTTGTCTCGTTGGGCGGAGACTGAGACCTTAGTTTGACTCAAACAGGAAGAACAAGGTCTCACTCTCAACTGAGCGCCTTTAATCGCAGAATGACCTGAACACAGTGAGCCCTCTTCTTGCCCGTTCACAATCTTTGTCTCGGTGGGCGGAGACTGAGACCTCAGTTTGACTCAAACAGGAAGAACGAGGTCTCACTCTCACCTGAGCGCCTATAACCGCAGAATGACCTGAACACAGTGAGCCCTCTTCTCGGCCGTTCACAATCTTTGTCTCGTTGGGCGGAGACTGAGACCTTAGTTTTTACTCAAACAGGAAGAACAAGGTCTCACTCTCAACTGAGCGCCTTTAATCGCAGAATGACCTGAACACAGTGAGCCCTCTTCTCGCTCATTCACAATCTTTGTCTCGGTGGGTGGAGACTGAGACCTTAGTTTGACTCAAAACAGGAAAAACGAAGTCTCACTCTCAACCTGAGGACCTTTAACCGTAGAATGACCTGAACACAGTGAGCCCTCTTCTCGGCCGTTCACAATCTTTGTCTCGGTGGGCGGAGACTGAGACCTTAGTTTGACTCAAACAGGAAGAACAAGGTCTCACTCTCAACTGAGCACCTTTAATCGCAGAATGACCTGAACACAGTGAGCCCTCTTCTCGCTCATTCACAATCTTTGTCTCGGTGGGTGGAGACTGAGACCTTAGTTTGACTCAAAACAGGAAAAACGAAGTCTCACTCTCAACCTGAGGACCTTTAACCGTAGAATGACCTGAACACAGTGAGCCCTCTTCTCGGCCGTTCACAATCTTTGTCTCGGTGGGCGGAGACTGAGACCTTAGTTTGACTCAAACAGGAAGAACAAGGTCTCACTCTCAACTGAGCGCCTTTAATCGCAGAATGACCTGAACACAGTGAGCCCTCTTCTCGCTCATTCACAATCTTTGTCTCGGTGGGTGGAGACTGAGACCTTAGTTTGACTCAAAACAGGAAAAACGAAGTCTCACTCTCAACCTGAGGACCTTTAACCGTAGAATGACCTGAACACAGTGAGCCCTCTTCTCGGCCGTTCACAATCTTTGTCTCGGTGGGCGGAGACTGAGACCTTAGTTTGACTCAAACAGGAAGAACAAGGTCTCACTCTCAACTGAGCGCCTTTAATCGCAGAATGACCTGAACACAGTGAGCCCTCTTCTCGCTCATTCACAATCTTTGTCTCGGTGGGTGGAGACTGAGACCTTAGTTTGACTCAAAACAGGAAAAACGAAGTCTCACTCTCAACCTGAGGGCCTTTAACCGTAGAATGACCTGAACACAGTGAGCCCTCTTCTCGGCCGTTCACAATCTTTGTCTCGTTGGGCGGAGACTGAGACCTTAGTTTGACTCAAACAGGAAGAACAAGGTCTCACTCTCAACTGAGCGCCTTTAATCGCAGAATGACCTGAACACAGTGAGCCCTCTTCTTGCCCGTTCACAATCTTTGTCTCGGTGGGCGGAGACTGAGACCTCAGTTTGACTCAAACAGGAAGAACGAGGTCTCACTCTCACCTGAGCGCCTATAACCGCAGAATGACCTGAACACAGTGAGCCCTCTTCTCGGCCGTTCACAATCTTTGTCTCGTTGGGCGGAAACTGAGACCTTAGTTTGACTCAAACAGGAAGAACAAGGTCTCACTCTCAACTGAGCGCCTTTAATCGCAGAATGACCTGAACACAGTGAGCCCTCTTCTCGCTCATTCACAATCTTTGTCTCGGTGGGTGGAGACTGAGACCTTAGTTTGACTCAAAACAGGAAAAACGAAGTCTCACTCTCAACCTGAGGACCTTTAACCGTAGAATGACCTGAACACAGTGAGCCCTCTTCTCGGCCGTTCACAATCTTTGTCTCGTTGGGCGGAGACTGAGACCTTAGTTTGACTCAAACAGGAAGAACAAGGTCTCACTCTCAACTGAGCGCCTTTAATCGCAGAATGACCTGAACACAGTGAGCCCTCTTCTTGCCCGTTCACAATCTTTGTCTCGGTGGGCGGAGACTGAGACCTCAGTTTGACTCAAACAGGAAGAACGAGGTCTCACTCTCACCTGAGCGCCTATAACCGCAGAATGACCTGAACACAGTGAGCCCTCTTCTCGGCCGTTCACAATCTTTGTCTCGTTGGGCGGAAACTGAGACCTTAGTTTGACTCAAACAGGAAGAACAAGGTCTCACTCTCAACTGAGCGCCTTTAATCGCAGAATGACCTGAACACAGTGAGCCCTCTTCTCGCTCATTCACAATCTTTGTCTCGGTGGGTGGAGACTGAGACCTTAGTTTGACTCAAAACAGGAAAAACGAAGTCTCACTCTCAACCTGAGGACCTTTAACCGTAGAATGACCTGAACACAGTGAGCCCTCTTCTCGGCCGTTCACAATCTTTGTCTCGTTGGGCGGAGACTGAGACCTTAGTTTGACTCAAACAGGAAGAACGAGGTCTCACTCTCACCTGAGCGCCTATAACCACAGAATGACCTGAACACAGTGAGCCCTCTTCTTGCCCGTTCACAATCTTTGTCTCGGCGGGCGGAGACTGAGACCTCAGTTTGACTCAAACAGGAAGAACGAGGTCTCACTCTCAACTGAACGCCTTTAATCGCAGAATGACCTGAACACAGTGAGCCCTCTTCTTGCCCGTTCACAATCTTTGTCTCGGTGGGCGGAGACTGAGACCTTAGTTTGACTCAAAACAGGTAAAACGAAGTCTCACTCTCAACCTGAGAGCCTTTAACCTTAGAATGACCTGAACACAGTGAGCCCTCTTCTCGCTCATTCACAATCTTTGTCTCGGTGGGCGGAGACTGAGACCTTAGTTTGACTCAAAACAGGAAAAACGAAGTCTCACTCTCAACCTGAGGGCCTTTAACCGTAGAATGACCTGAACACAGTGAGCCCTCTTCTCGGCCGTTCACAATCTTTGTCTCGTTGGGCGGAGACTGAGACCTTAGTTTGACTCAAACAGGAAGAACGAGGTCTCACTCTCACCTGAGCGCCTATAACCACAGAATGACCTGAACACAGTGAGCCCTCTTCTTGTCCGTTCACAATCATTATCTTGATGGGCGGAGACTGAGACCTCAGTTTGACTCAAACAGGAAGTACAGACAAACAAACTCTCACCTGTGCTTTTAGGGGAGGGTCCCGCCCACTGTCTCCTCCCCCAGAAGACATTCCTGTGCAGAAACAATCCCGACAGTTCCAGAAGAAGATCAAGTGAGTGACACACACACACACACACACACACACACACACACACACACAGACAATACTAACGTAGGCGTGTTAGCGAGGTGAACAGGAGGTTGCGGGCCGTCAGCGACGCCCTCTCTCCCGATGGCGGGGGCCGGGTGCTGAGACGGCGGCGGGGTGAGGCTCCCAAGCAAGACGACGTCATCATTGTGGAGTCGGAGTCACATGACTGGCGGGCGGAGGAAAGCCGGCTGAAGGTGCGATGTCGCACGGAGGTCTACAAGCTTCCTGTGCTGTCGGTACGTGCACGTCCCCCCTCACCCCCCCAACCACGCCTCTCGCTAGGCCCGCCTCCACACTGTCCTTGTGCGCCGCAGACGACCTTGCTGAAGGAAGTGGCGAGCCAGCTGTCGGCCATCCTTCACGTGCCCAGCCACCGCCTCCTGCTGCTGAGGGAGGAGGCGGAGCTTCCCGGGCACGCCAGCGTCCGCGAGCTGGGCCTGGGCATCGCCGACATCTTGGGTAAGTCACGTGACCCGCCGTCGCCGCGAGAGACCGACTGTCCCTGGCTTTGCAGAGTGCGTCGTCATGGCGACGGAGCGCGGCGGCCTCATCTCGGTGCGTCTGCAGGGCAAGGAGCGAGGGTCGGCGCGTGACTTCTCCGTGGATAAGGTCGGCGTCCTGCAGTCACGCCCGCTGCCTATTGGCTCTAATCCATTACGTCATGTGTAGGAGGCGGAGCTGGGCGCCATCTTCTCGCAGTACGTGTCGGCGATGCCCGCCCGTGCCAGAAGAAAGGTGCAGTTTCACTTCGACGGCTGCAAGGTGGCGGCCAATCAGACGCCCGCTCAGCTGGACATGGAGGATGGCGACATCATTGAGGTGTGGATGTGAGAACTCATCAAAATAAAAGCCTAAATACATGTACAGTATATAGTGTAGAAAGATGAGACAGCTATTTTTGACAAGTTTACTTTCATTAAAGACAATAAAAGACTGTTGTGGTTTTACTTTAGACTTAGACTAACTGTAACTTGAATGATCCACAGGGGACATTGTTCCCCACAGTAGCTCAGTTACAATAATGAAAAGGACAATGCAGGTATAAATGGACTAGATATAGCAATACAAAATATAACATATATACGTAATATTTACATACTATATGTTCAGTATAATATATATACCGATATATTATATCTATATAACAATGACCATGTACAATATTACAGTCTATGTGACAGCTGCAGCATAAAATAGAGAATAGATCCAGCAGAAAATAGACATTGTGGAGGTATCTCTCCTCCGGGTTCTTCAGACCACCAGGTACTGACATCACAGCTCCGTTCAGGGTTCAGAACACTGGTTTATTCCTCAATAGTCTGGTGTGCTTTTCAGCAATTGTCTTTTGTGTGTGTCAGTCTCGCTCGTGCTCCAACTCCAACTTTCCAACCCGGCTGCTGCCTTTTAACAAAGCGACAGGTGATTAGCTAAGCAGGCCCAGGTGGGCCATCTACGCAACTGTCGCAGATGTCAAAGCCGGTCCTGGCACACCCCGCTTCGCTGCAGGTTTGCAGGCCACGCCTCTCCCCCACAGACGTTAAAAATAAAGAGAGGTAGCTAACATGTCAGGTGTCAGATAATAGACATCTATTGCTGTATGGCCAGTGTTTTATACAGTCACATGATTAGACATGTCATATCAAGTTAAAATAATTTGGTTATATTTAGATTTAATACATATGTAAAGTAACAGTACTCTTACTTGAGTACAATATCTGGCTACTCTACCCACCTCCGATAATTGAATAGAATAGAATAGAAAGTACTTTTTTGATCCCTGGGGGATAGTCAGTACCACAGTTCGCTCACAATAGACAATAATAATAATGAATAATATATAACGTATATTATATAATATATTAATAGTATGAATATATTCTACATATATTCTACATTTAAGTGCAGTCAAGGAACATATGCATTATACAGTCTGTTGGCTGTCTGTATGAAGGACCTCCTTTGTTGTTCCGTTTTGCATTTAGGGAGTCCGAGCCTTCCACTGAACGTGCTCATTCTCTCCACAAGGTCCGAGTGTAGTGGGTGGGAGGTGTTGTCCATAATGGCTAGGAGTTTTGCTAGACTTCTCCTCTCTGACACCACCGCCAGAGAGTCCAGCTCCACTCCCACCACGTTACTGGCCTTCTCTACCAGCTTGTCCTGTCTGTTTGTGTCCCTCACTCTTAGCCCGCTGCCCCAGCAAGCCACGGCGTACAAGAAGGCACCTGCCACCACTGACTCGTAGAACATCTTCAACATCTTTGTACAGACGTTGAAGGATCCTAGCCTCCTGAGGAAGTAGAGGCGGCTCTGTCCCTTCTTGTAGAATTCCTCAGCGTGTTTTGACCCATTCAGCTTTTAACAGACAACCCGAACTGGCACCGGGTTAACAATGAGCCCGGCGCTGAAAAAGGGTCCTTAGGGCTGAGAGGTGATGGCTAGCAGGATGTCGTCCAAGTAGACGAACAGAAACGGCAAGTCAGGTAAAACAGAGTCCATCAACCGCTGGAAAGTCTGTGCGGCGCTCTTAAGACCAAAAGGCATTCGTAAAAATTTGAACGGTCCAAATTGGGTGATGAATGCTGTCTTTGGGATAACAAGAGGGGTGGACCGGCACCTGATGACAACCCCGGACGACATCTACCTTAGAAAACAGTTTTACCAGCCAAGTTGGCGGAAACATCTTGTGCGTAGGGGACTGGATATTGGTCCGGGGTAGTCGCGTCGTTGAGTCTGTGGTAATCACCGCATGGCCTCCAACCACCTCCCTGCTTCTCCACCATGTGGAGGGGCGACGCCCACTGGCTGTCTGAGCGGCGAATGATTCCGAGGCGTTCCATGGTCTCGAATTCAGCTCTAGCGATGGAGAGTTTGCAGGGTCCAGGGGCCGGGCTCGTGCTTGCAAGGAAACCTTGAGCGGTTGTGTGAGTTCATGGCCAGAAGACCTGACTTGTAAACAAATGTACGATCCCTGGGCGCCACACCTGCTCTCTGGGTGGCTGCGGCCGTCCGTACTCTGGCTCTAATGTACACTGGGAGTCAAATATATTGTACATACAAATACACATACTGTATACTCACATACACACCCTTATTCATACATACAGTATGTAGGTACTGAGGCTTCCACATACATACACAAATACAGTACATACCTACATACTCAAAGTACATACATCCACACGCACAGTCACTGTACAATCATACATATACACATACTGTACGTATACATTCACTGTACAAACATACATATACACATACTGTACGTATACATTCACTGTACAAACATACATATACTGTACATATACATTCACTGTACAAATGTGCATATACACATACTGTACATATACATTCACTGTACAAACATACTGTACGTATACATTCACTGTACAAATATGCATATACACATACTGTACATATACATTCACTGTACAAACATACTGTACATACACATTCACTCTACAAACATATGTATACACATACTGTACATATACATTCACTGTACAAACACATACACATACTGTACGTATACATTCACTGTACAAATATGCATATACACATACTGTACATATACATTCACTCCACAAACATACATACTGTACATATACATTTATTGTACAATCATACATATACACATACTGTACGTATACATTCACTGTACAAACATACATATACATATGCTGTACATATACATTCACTGTACAAATGTGCATATACATATACTGTACATACACATTCACTGTACAAATGTGCATATACACATACTGTACATATACATTCACTGTACAAACATACTGTACGTATACATTCACTGTAAAAATATGCATATACACATACTGTACATATACATTCACTGTACAAACATACTGTACGTATACATTCACTGTACAAATATGCATATACACATACTGTACATATACATTCACTCTACAAACATATGTATACACATACTGTACATGTACATTCACTGTACAAACACATACACATACTGTACGTATACATTCACTGTACAAATATGCATATACACATACTGTACATATACATTCACTCTACAAACATACATACTGTACATATACATTTATTGTACAAACATACGTATACACATACTGTACATATACATTCACTGCACGAATATACATATACACATACTGTATGTATACATTTACTGTACAAACATACATGAACACATACTGTACATATGCATTCACTGTACAAACATACACATACTGTACATATACATTCACTGTACAAACATACATATACACATACTGTACATATACATTTACTGTACAAACATACATACTGTAGATATACATTCACTGTACAAACATACATACTGTACATATACATTTATTGTACAAACATACATATACACATACTGTACATATACATTCACTGCACAAATATACATATACACATACTGTACATATACATTCACTGTACAAACATATAAAATATACATTGGAGTTTTGTCCCTCCAGAGTTTTGTCCCTCCAGAGTTTTGTACTTTGATTATTATTTCTCAACTGTTTGTAAATGGTGAAAATTATAAATAAACGTTTCTAAGAAAAAAAAGGCGTGTGAAGATAACATTAAAGAAGCGGTGGCTACTAGACCTCCTCTAATGTCTCCCGTTTATTATTTTATTAGATAAGTACACAGGACACGCGGCTACATTAAAGACAATAACTTGTTTTTACACGTCATTTTTGAAGTTGAAATAATTCATTCATATATGTACTTTACGAGTTATTTTCATTGAGGACAATAATAAAAAAAATGTTTTGGTTTTACATGTCATCTCTAAAGTCAAAATAAGTGTATTATTTTTTAATCGCTGATTCACTACCTCGCACTGATTTTATTTTGCCGTTTTCCGGAAGTTGACGGGCCAGACGAGTACTCGTCGTCTGATTGGCTCTGTGTGGACACGTGACGTGCCGTCACGTGAGCTGCGAAACAACAATCCGTCCGCAAGGGTCATGGCGGCAGCAGACGCGTCTTTTTTGAAGTTTTAACAAGTCTTAGCCCTAAAGGTCATCAAGTGGTGAAAGTAGACGTGCAAACGCGGCCGAGCAAGACGACTTTAGACGGCTTGTGCGCGCGCGATAGGCCAAGGTTTGACCGGAAGTGGACAAACAGTCTCTACGTCTGACTCAACCTGCGAGGTAAACAAGCTCGTCGAAGTAAAGTCGCTTGGAATTCAGCGAGGTAATGTCGGTCAACATCATCATAAATATGTCTACCAGTAGTATAAATAGTTGTGTTATGCATTAGAAACGCTTGACTCGTGTTGTATTTTTACAGCAATAATCGGTCACGTGACGGACCAAGTCATCCACTGATTGGCTGCGAACGAAGTCACGTGTTAGTAGACTTTCATTTCTCAAACTGCTTGTCCTCTTTTCGTCGGCGCATTACAGGAAGTGGCCCCGATGGCGTCTTGACGGCCGCGCTCATGTTCCCGAGGGAGGAGATCCGGCAGTTTCATCAGGGAGAGGCGGAGCCTCGGTGTCGCCACGCCCACTTCGTTTTGACGTCACCCGGCCCGAGCCACCTGCGGGTCGTTTCCGCCGGGCCACTGTATTAGGTACGCCTGTCAATAAAGCCCACTTCCTGCGCCCGCGCCATGTCTCTGGAGGCGCCCGCGTCGGACTCTGCGCCGTTCTTGTCTGACGACGACAGCGAGGCGGAGGAGAGGGAGGAGGCGGCGGAGAGGGAGGAGCCTGCGAGCGGCGTGTCGGCCACGCGCGCGGTGGTGACGGTGCTGGTCCTGTGCTACATCAACCTCCTCAACTACATGGACAGGTTCACGGTGGCAGGTACGCACGCTGGTAGGACACGCCCACAACGCACCTTCACCTGCCCTTTCTCCGCCAGGCGTTCTTCCCGACATCGAGCATTACTTCGGGATCGACGACGGCAAGTCGGGCCTGCTCCAAACGGGTAAGCGGAAGCGGGCGTGGACAGGTGCGGCCGTCTGTGAGCTCACTTCCTGTTTGCTCAGTCTTCATCTGCAGCTACATGGTCCTGGCGCCGCTCTTCGGTTACCTGGGCGACAGGTACAACAGGAAGTGGATCATGAGCGGCGGCATCGCCTTCTGGTCCCTGGTGACGCTCGCCAGCTCCTACACGCCCAAGGAGGTGAGTGGGGGGGGGGGGGGGGGAGCCTGAAATTGTGGGCGTGTTCACCTGTCTTCCTGTGCCACAGCACTTCTGGGCGCTGCTGCTGACCCGCGGCCTGGTGGGCGTGGGCGAGGCCAGCTACTCCACAATCGCGCCCACCATCATCGCCGACCTCTTCGTCAAAGAGACCAGGACAAACATGCTGTCTGTCTTTTACTTCGCCATCCCGGTGGGCAGGTAGGCGGAGCCTCACGCACGCCGCTCCTCGAGACACCTGAAATGTGACGGTCTTGTCGCCACCAGCGGTCTGGGCTACATCGTGGGCTCGCAAGTCAGCAACGTGACGGAGGACTGGCACTGGGCGCTGCGGGTGGGTGGAGTGCGTGTGTGCGTGTGCATGTCTGCTGGGTGCTCACTTCCTGTGCCGCAGGTGACACCAGCGTTGGGGCTGCTGGCGGTGCTGCTGCTGCTCCTGGTGGTGCAGGAGCCCAAACGCGGCGCCATAGAAGCCCGGCACCAACACCAGCTGCACCGGACCAGCTGGCTGAGCGACCTGCGGGCCCTGAGCACCAAGTAAGATCGCCATGGCGACGTTTCAACTGTCCCGAAGACTGAAGGTTGTGTTTGTGTCCTCAACACCACCTTCATCTTGCCTTTGTGTCCTCAACACCACATTCATCTTGTTTTTGTGTCCTCAACACCACCTTCATCTTGTCTTTGTGTCCTCAACACCACCTTCATCTTGTCTTTGTGTCCTCAACACCACCTTCATCTTGTCTTTGTGTCCCCGGCACCTCCTTCATCTTGTTTTTGTGTCCCCAGCACCTCCTTCATCTTGTCTTTGTGTCCCCAGCACCTCCATCTTGTTTTTGTGTCCTCAACACCACCTTAATTTTGTTGTTGTGTCCTCAACACCACATTCATTTTGTTTTTGTGTCCTCAACACCGCCTTCATCTTGTTTTTGTGTCCTCAACACCGCCTTCATCTTGTCTTTGTGTCCCCGGCACCTCCTTCATCTTGTCTTTGTGTCCTCAACACCACATTCATCTTGTTTTTGTGTCCTCAACACCGCCTTCATCTTGTCTTTGTTTCCCCGGCACCTCCTTCATCTTGTCTTTGTGTCCTCAGCACCTCCTTCATCTTGTCTTTGTGTCCTCAACACCGCCTTCATCTTGTCCTTGTGTCCCCGGCACCTCCTTCATTTTGTCTTTTTTCCCCGGCACCTCCTTCATCTTGTCTATGTGTCCTCAACACCACCTTCATCTTGTCTTTGTGTCCCCGGCACCTCCTTCATCTTGTCTTTGTTTCCCTGGCACCTCCTTCATCTTGTGTTTGTGTCCTCAACACCACATTCATCTTGTTTTTGTGTCCTCAACACCGCCTTCATCTTGTCTTTGTGTCCCCAGCACCTCCATCTTGTTTTTGTGTCCTCAACACCACCTTAATTTTGTTGTTGTGTCCTCAACACCACATTCATTTTGTTTTTGTGTCCTCAACACCGCCTTCATTTTGTTTTTGTGTCCTCAACACCGCCTTCATCTTGTCTTTGTGTCCCCAGCACCTCCATCTTGTTTTTGTGTCCTCAACACCACCTTAATTTTGTTGTTGTGTCCTCAACACCACATTCATCTTGTTTTTGTGTCCTCAACACCGCCTTCATCTTGTCTTTGTGTCCCCAGCACCTCCATCTTGTTTTTGTGTCCTCAACACCACCTTCATTTTGTTGTTGTGTCCTCAACACCACATTCATTTTGTTTTTGTGTCCTCAACACCTCCTTCATCGTGTTTTTGTGTCCCCAGCACCTCCTTCATCTTGTCTTTGTGTCCTCAACACCACCTTAATTTTGTTGTTGTGTCCTCAACACCACATTCATTTTGTTTTTGTGTCCTCAACACCGCCTTCATCTTGTTTTTGTGTCCCCAGCACCTCCTCCATCTTGTTTTTGTGTCCTCAACACCACCTTAATTTTGTTGTTGTGTCCTCAACACCTCCTTCATCGTGTTTTTGTGTCCCCAGCACCTCCTCCATCTTGTTTTTGTGTCCTCAACACCACCTTAATTTTGTTGTTGTGTCCTCAACACCACATTCATTTTGTTTTTGTGTCCTCAACACCGCCTTCATCTTGTTTTTGTGTCCTCAACACCGCCTTCATCTTGTCTTTGTGTCCCCGGCACCTCCTTCATCTTGTCTTTGTGTCCTCAGCACCACCTTCATCTTGTCTTTGTGTCCTCAACACCACATTCATCTTGTTTTTGTGTCCTCAACACCGCCTTCATCTTGTCTTTGTGTCCCCGGCACCTCCTTCATCTTGTCTTTGTGTCCCCGGCACCTCCTTCATCTTGTCTTTGTTTCCCCGGAACCTCCTTCATCTTGTCTTTGTGTCCTCAACACCACCTTCATCTTGTCTTTGTGTCCCCGGCACCTCCTTCATCTTGTCTATGTGTCCTCAACACCACCTTCATCTTGTCTTTGTGTCCCCGGCACCACCTTCATCTTGTCTTTGTGTCCTCAACACCTCCTTCATCTTGTCTTTGTTTCCCCGGCACCTCCTTCATCTTGTCTTTGTGTCCTCAACACCACCATCATCTTGTCTTTGTGTCCCCGGCACCACCTTCATCTTGTCTTTGTTTCCCCGGCACCTCCTTCATCTTGTGTTTGTGTCCTCAACACCACCTTCATCTTGTCTTTGTGTCCCCGGCACCACCTTCATCTTGTCTTTGTGTCCCCGGCACCACCTTCATCTTGTCTTTGTGTCCTCAACACCTCCTTCATCTTGTCTTTGTTTCCCCGGCACCACCTTCATCTTGTCTTTGTTTCCCCGGCACCTCCTTCATCTTGTGTTTGTGTCCTCAACACCACCTTCATCTTGTCTTTGTGTCCCCGGCACCACCTTCATCTTGTCTTTGTTTCCCCGGCACCTCCTTCATCTTGTGTTTGTGTCCTCAGCACCTCCTTCATCTTGTCTTTGCTTCCCCGGCACCTCCTTCATCTTGTCTTTGTGTCCTCAACACCACCTTCATCTTGTCTTTGTGTCCCCGGCACCTCCTTCATCCTGTCTTTGTGTCCTCAACACCACCTTCATCTTGTCTTTGTGTCCCCGGCACCTCCTTCATCTTGTCTTTGTGTCCCCGCCACCTCCTTCATCTTGTCTTTGTGTCCCCAGCACCTCCTTCTTCTTGTTTTTGTGTCCCCAGCACCGCCTTCTTCTTGTTTTTGTGTCCCCGGCACCTCCTTCATCTTGTTTTTGTGTCCCCAGCACCTCCTTCATCTTGTCTTTGTGTCCCCAGCACCTCCTTCATCTTGTCTTTGTGTCCCCGCCACCTCCTTCATCTTGTCTTTGTGTCCCCAGCACCTCCTTCTTCTTGTTTTTGTGTCCCCAGCACCGCCTTCATCTTGTTTTTGTGTCCTCAACACCACCTTCATTTGTTTTTGTGTCCTCAACACCACTTTAATCCTGTATTTGTGTCCCCGGCACCTCCTTCATCTTGTCTTTGTGTCCTCAGCACCACTTTAATCTTGTTTTTGTGTCCTCAGCACCACCTCAATCTTGTTTTTGTGTCCCCAGCACCACATGCTTTGCTTTGTGTCCTCGGCACCACCTTCATCTTGTTTTTGTGTCCTCAGCACCACCTTAATCCTGTCTTTGTGTCCCCGGCACCTCCTTCATCTTGTCTTTGTGTCCCCAGCACCACCTTCATCTTGTTTTTAATGTCCTCAGCACCACTTTAATCTTGTTTTTGTGTCCTCAGCACCACCTTAATCTTGTTTTTGTGTCCCCAGCACCACATGTTTTGCTTTGTGTCCTCGGCACCACCTTTGTCTTGTTTTTGTGTCCTCAGCACCACCTTAATCCTGTCTTTGTGTCCCCAGCACCACATTCATCTTGTCTTTGTGTCCCCGGCACCTCCTTCATCTTGTCTTTGTGTCCCCAGCACCTCCTTCATCTTGTTTTTGTGTCCTCAACACCACCTTCATCTTGTCTTTGTGTCCCCGGCACCTCCTTCATCTTGTCTTTGTATCCCCAGCACCACCTTCATCTTGTTTTTAGTGTCCTCAGCACCACTTTAATCTTGTTTTTGTGTCCTCAGCACCACCTTAATCTTGTTTTTGTGTCCCCAGCACCACATGCTTTGCTTTGTGTCCTCGGCACCACCTTTGTCTTGTTTTTGTGTCCTCAGCACCACCTTAATCCTGTCTTTGTGTCCTCAACACCACCTTCATCTCGTCTTTGTGTCCCTGGCACCTCCTTCATCTTGTCTTTGTGTCCCCAGCACCTCCTTTATCTTGTCTTTGTGTCCTCAACACCACCTTCATCTTGTCTTTGTGTCCCTGGCACCTCCTTCATCTTGTCTTTGTGTCCTCAACACCACCTTCATCTTGTCTTTGTGTCCCTGGCACCTCCTTCATCTTGTCTTTGTGTCCCCAGCACCTCCTTTATCTTGTCTTTGTGTCCTCAACACCACCTTCATCTTGTCTTTGTGTCCCTGGCACCACCTTCATCTTGTCTTTGTGTCCCTGGCACCTCCTTCATCTTGTCTTTGTGTCCCTAGCACCTCCTTCATCTTGTCTTTGTGTCCCCAGCACCTCCTTCATCTTGTCTTTGTGTCCTCAACACCACCTTCATCTTGTCTTTGTGTCCCTGGCACCTCCTTCATCTTGTCTTTGTGTCCTCAGCACCTCCTTCATCTTGTCTTTGTGTCCTCAGCACCTCCTTCATCTTGTCTTTGTGTCCTCAGCACCTCCTTCATCTTGTCTTTGTGTCCCCAGCACCTCCTTCATCTTGTCTTTGTGTCCCCGGCACCTCCTTCATCTTGTCTTTGTGTCCTCAACACCACCTTCATCTTGTCTTTGTGTCCTCGGCACCTCCTTCATCTTGTCTTTGTGTCCTCAACACCACCTTCATCTTGTCTTTGTGTCCCTGGCACCTCCTTCATCTTGTCTTTGTGTCCTCAGCACCTCCTTCATCTTGTCTTTGTGTCCCCGGCACCTCCTTCATCTTGTCTTTGTGTCCTCAACACCACCTTCATCTTGTCTTTGTGTCCTCGGCACCTCCTTCATCTTGTCTTTGTGTCCCCGGCACCTCCTTCATCTTGTCTTTGTGTCCTCAACACCTCCTTCATCTTGTCTTTGTGTCCTCGGCACCTCCTTCATCTTGTCTTTGTGTCCTCTTCACCTCCTTCATCTTGTCTTTGTGTCCTCAGCACCTCCTTCATCTTGTCTTTGTGTCCTCAGCACCTCCTTCATCTTGTCTTTGTGTCCCCAGCACCTCCTTCATCTTGTCTTTGTGTCCCCGGCACCTCCTTCATCTTGTCTTTGTGTCCTCAACACCACCTTCATCTTGTCTTTGTGTCCTCGGCACCTCCTTCATCTTGTCTTTGTGTCCCCGGCACCTCCTTCATCTTGTCTTTGTGTCCTCAACACCTCCTTCATCTTGTCTTTGTGTCCTCGGCACCTCCTTCATCTTGTATTTGTGTCCTCAACACCTCCTTCATCTTGTCTTTGTGTCCTCGGCACCTCCTTCATCTTGTCTTTGTGTCCTCTTCACCTCCTTCATCTTGTCTTTGTGTCCTCAGCACCTCCTTCATCTTGTCTTTGTGTCCCCAGCACCTCCTTCATCTTGTCTTTGTGTCCCCGGCACCTCCTTCATCTTGTCTTTGTGTCCTCAACACCACCTTCATCTTGTCTTTGTGTCCTCGGCACATCCTTCATCTTGTCTTTGTGTCCCCGGCACCTCCTTCATCTTGTCTTTGTGTCCTCAACACCTCCTTCATCTTGTCTTTGTGTCCTCGGCACCTCCTTCATCTTGTATTTGTGTCCTCAACACCTCCTTCATCTTGTCTTTGTGTCCTCAGCACCTCCTTCATCTTGTCTTTGTGTCCTCAACACCACCTTCATCTTGTCTTTGTGTCCTCAACACCTCCTTCATCTTGTCTTTGTGTCCTCGGCACCTCCTTCATCTTGTATTTGTGTCCTCAACACCTCCTTCATCTTGTCTTTGTGTCCCCAGCACCTCCTTCATCTTGTCTTTGTGTCCCCGGCACCACCTTCATCTCGTCTTTGTGTCCCTGGCACCTCCTTCATCTTGTCTTTGTGTCCTCAACACCACCTTCATCTTGTCTTTGTGTCCCCAGCACCACCTTCATCTTGTCTTTGTGTCCCCAGCACCTCCTTCATCTTGTCTTTGTGTCCTCAGCACCTCCTTCATCTTGTCTTTGTGTCCTCGGCACCTCCTTCATCTTGTCTTTGTGTCCTCAACACCACCTTCATCTTGTCTTTGTGTCCCTGGCACCTCCTTCATCTTGTCTTTGTGTCCTCAGCACCTCCTTCATCTTGTCTTTGTGTCCCCAGCACCTCCTTCATCTTGTCTTTGTGTCCCCGGCACCTCCTTCATCTTGTCTTTGTGTCCTCAACACCACCTTCATCTTGTCTTTGTGTCCTCGGCACCTCCTTCATCTTGTCTTTGTGTCCCTGGCACCTCCTTCATCTTGTCTTTGTGTCCTCAACACCACCTTCATCTTGTCTTTGTGTCCTCAGCACCTCCTTCATCTTGTCTTTGTGTCCCCAGCACCTCCTTCATCTTGTCTTTGTGTCCTCAACACCACCTTCATCTTGTCTTTGTGTCCTCAGCACCTCCTTCATCTTGTCTTTGTGTCCCCAGCACCTCCTTCATCTTGTCTTTGTGTCCCCGGCACCTCCTTCATCTTGTCTTTGTGTCCCCGGCACCTCCTTCATCTTGTCTTTGTGTCCTCAGCACCTCCTTCATCTTGTCTTTGTGTCCCCAGCACCTCCTTCATCTTGTCTTTGTGTCCCCAGCACCTCTTTCATCTTGTTTTTGTGTCCTCAACACCTCCCTCATCTTGTCTTTGTGTCCTCAACACCACCTTCATCTTGTCTTTGTGTCCTCAGCACCTCCTTCATCTTGTCTTTGTGTCCCCAGCACCTCCTTCATCTTGTCTTTGTGTCCCCGGCACCTCCTTCATCTTGTCTTTGTGTCCCCGGCACCTCCTTCATCTTGTCTTTGTGTCCTCAGCACCTCCTTCATCTTGTCTTTGTGTCCCCAGCACCTCCTTCATCTTGTCTTTGTGTCCCCAGCACCTCTTTCATCTTGTTTTTGTGTCCTCAACACCTCCCTCATCTTGTCTTTGTGTCCTCAACACCACCTTCATCTTGTCTTTGTGTCCTCAGCACCTCCTTCATCTTGTCTTTGTGTCCCCAGCACCTCCTTCATCTTGTCTTTGTGTCCCCAGCACCTCCTTCATCTTGTCTTTGTGTCCTCAGCACCTCCTTCATCTTGTGTTTGTGTCCTCAGCACCTCCTTCATCTTGTCTTTGTGTCCTCAGCACCTCCTTCATCTTGTCTTTGTGTCCTCAGCACCTCCTGCATCTTGTCTTTGTGTCCTCAGCACCTCCTTCATCTTGTCTTTGTGTCCCCAGCACCTCTTTCATCTTGTCTTTGTGTCCTCAACACCACCTTCATCTTGTCTTTGTGTCCTCAACACCACCTTCATCTTGTCTTTGTGTCCTCAACACCACCTTCATCTTGTCTTTGTGTCCTCAGCACCTCCTTCATCTTGTCTTTGTGTCCCCAGCACCTCCTTCATCTTGTCTTTGTGTCCCCAGCACCTCCTTCATCTTGTCTTTGTGTCCTCAGCACCTCCTTCATCTTGTCTTTGTGTCCCCAGCACCTCTTTCATCTTGTCTTTGTGTCCTCAACACCACCTTCATCTTGTCTTTGTGTCCTCAACACCACCTTCATCTTGTCTTTGTGTCCTCAACACCACCTGCATCTTGTCTTTGTGTCCTCAGCACCTCCTTCATCTTGTCTTTGTGTCCCCAGCACCTCTTTCATCTTGTCTTTGTGTCCTCAACACCACCTTCATCTTGTCTTTGTGTCCTCAACACCACCTTCATCTTGTCTTTGTGTCCTCAGCACCTCCTTCATCTTGTCTTTGTGTCCTCAGCACCTCCTTCATCTTGTCTTTGTGTCCTCAGCACCTCCTGCATCTTGTCTTTGTGTCCTCAGCACCTCCTTCATCTTGTCTTTGTGTCCCCAGCACCTCTTTCATCTTGTCTTTGTGTCCTCAACACCACATTCATCTTGTCTTTGTGTCCTCAACACCACCTTCATCTTGTCTTTGTGTCCTCAGCACCTCCTTCATCTTGTCTTTGTGTCCTCAGCACCTCCTTCATCTTGTCTTTGTGTCCTCAGCACCTCCTGCATCTTGTCTTTGTGTCCTCAGCACCTCCTTCATCTTGTCTTTGTGTCCCCAGCACCTCTTTCATCTTGTCTTTGTGTCCTCAACACCACCTTCATCTTGTCTTTGTGTCCTCAACACCACCTTCATCTTGTCTTTGTGTCCTCAACACCACCTTCATCTTGTCTTTGTGTCCTCAGCACCTCCTTCATCTTGTCTTTGTGTCCTCAGCACCTCCTTCATCTTGTCTTTGTGTCCCCAGCACCTCCTTCATCTTGTTTTTGTGTCCTCAGCACCTCCTTCATCTTGTCTTTGTGTCCTCAGCACCTCCTTCATCTTGTCTTTGTGTCCCCAGCACCACCTTCATCTTGTCTTTGTGTCCTCAACACCTCCTTCATGTTGTCTTTGTGTCCTCAGCACCTCCTTCATCTTGTCTTTGTGTCCCCAGCACCTCCTTCATCTTGTCTTTGTGTCCTCAGCACCTCCTTCATCTTGTCTTTGTGTCCCCAGCACCTCCTTCATCTTGTCTTTGTGTCCCCAGCACCACCTTCATCTTGTCTTTGTGTCCTCAACACCTCCTTCATGTTGTCTTTGTGTCCTCAACACCACCTTCATCTTGTCTTTGTGTCCTCAGCACCTCCTTCATCTTGTCTTTGTGTCCCCAGCACCTCCTTCATCTTGTCTTTGTGTCCCCAGCACCACCTTCATCTTGTCTTTGTGTCCTCAACACCTCCTTCATGTTGTCTTTGTGTCCTCAACACCACCTTCATCTTGTCTTTGTGTCCTCAGCACCTCCTTCATCTTGTCTTTGTGTCCCCAGCACCTCCTTCATCTTGTCTTTGTGTCCCCAGCACCTCCTTCATCTTGTCTTTGTGTCCCCAGCACCTCCTTCATCTTGTCTTTGTGTCCCCAGCACCTCCTTCATCTTGTCCACCCTGGGCTTCACGGCCGTGGCCTTCGTCACAGGCTCGCTGGCTCTATGGGCCCCCACCTTCCTGCTCAGAGCGGCTGTGTTCACGGGGGAGCGAGTGCCCTGCATGAAGGGTCACTGCCCGTCTTCTGACAGGTGAGGTTACCTGCTGTTGACCCCGCCCCCAGTGCACAGCGCCGCCATTCAAACTTTTCCTCCACCAGTCTCATTTTTGGCGTCATCACGTGCGTGACGGGCGTGCTGGGCGTGGCCAGCGGCGTGCAGGCCAGCCGCCTGCTCAGGAGCAGGACGCCACGGGCGGACCCGCTGGTGTGCGCCAGTGGCCTGCTGCTGTCGGCGCCCTTCCTCTACCTGGCTGTTGTCTTCGCTCAGGCCAGCACCGTGGCCACCTATGTGAGACCTCTTTGTCCTCACTACATGCCAGCCTCATGCCAACTACATGCTAACTACATGCTAGCCGTATGCTAATTACATGCTTACTACATGCCAGCCACATGCCAACTACATGCTAACTACATTCCTACTACATGCTAGCCATATGCTAATTACATGCTTACTACATGCTCGCCACATGCTAATAACATGCTAGCTTTATGCCAATTACATGCTAACTACATGCTTGTTACATGCTAGCCATATGCTAATTACAAGATTGTTACATACTAGCCATATGCTAATTACATGTGAGCTACATGCTAGTTACAGGCTAAAAAATGCTAGCAACATGCTACCTATTGGCTAACAACATGCTAACTGCTTGCTTACTACATACTGGCTATATACCAGCTACATGCTAGTTACACAATAACAATAAACTAACGACATGCTAGCCATATGCTAATGACAGGCTTACTACATGCTAGCCTTATGCCAATTAAATGCTTACTACATGCCCACTACATGCTTGTTACGTCCTAGCCATATGCTAATTACATGCTTACAACAGGCTAGCCATATGCCACCTACATGCTTGTTACATGCTAGTCATATGCTAATTACATGATTGTTACATGCTAGCCATATGCTAATTACATGTGAGCTACATGCTAGTTACAGGCTACAAAATGCTAGATATATTCTAAACACAACATGCTAACTACTTGCTCACTGCATGCTGGCTATACACCAGCTACACGCTAGTTACACAATAGCAATATGCTAACTACATGCTAGCCATATGCTAGCTACATGTGAATTACAAGCTAGGGACATGTTAACTGCATGCCAGAAACATGTTAAAAATGCTCACTACATGCTAACTACTGTCTTGCAACATGCTAGCTATAGCAAGAAGGTTGCAACATACTAAGTACATGCTAACACCTGCAGGTGTTTATTTTCCTGGGAGAGTGCTTCCTGTCCATGAACTGGGCCATCGTAGCCGACATTCTTCTGGTAAGGACCACCTTCTCTTCTTCTCCTCCTCCTACTTCTCACCACCTTCTCTTCTCCTCCTTCGCCTTCTCACCACCTTCTCTTGTCCTCCTACTACTACTCACCTGCGTTTCTTCTCTTCTCCTCCTACTACTCACCACCTTCTCTTCTCCTCCTACTACTACTCACCACCTTCTCTTCTCCTCCTTCGCCTTCTCACCACCTTCTCTTGTCCTCCTTCTACTACTACTCACCTGCGTTTCTTCTCTTCTCCTCCTACTACTCACCACCTTCTCTTCTCCTCCTACTACTACTCACCACCTTCTCTTCTCCTCCTACTACTACTCACCTGCGTTTCTTCTCTTCTCCTCCTACTACTCACCACCTTCTCTTCTCCTCCTACTACTACTCACCACCTTCTCTTCTCCTCCTACTACTACTCACCTGCGTTTCTTCTCTTCTTCTCCTCCTCCTACTACTCACCACCTTCTCTTCTCCTCCTACTACTACTCACCTGCGTTTCTTCTCTTCTTCTCCTCCTCCTACTCACCACCTTCTCTTCTCCTCCTACTACTACTCACCTGCGTTTCTTCTCTTCTCCTCCTACTAACCACCTTCTCTTCTCCTCCTACTACTACTCACCACCTTCTCTTCTCCTCCTTCGCCTTCTCACCACCTTCTCTTGTCCTCCTTCTACTACTACTCACCTGCGTTTCTTCTCTTCTCCTCCTACTACTCACCACCTTCTCTTCTCCTCCTACTACTACTCACCACCTTCTCTTCTCCTCCTACTACTACTCACCTGCGTTTCTTCTCTTCTTCTCCTCCTCCTACTACTCACCACCTTCTCTTCTCCTACTACTACTCACCTGCGTTTCTTCTCTTCTTCTCCTCCTTCTACTACTCACCACCTTCTCTTCTCCTACTACTACTCACCTGCGTTTCTTCTCTTCTTCTCCTCCTCCCACTACTCACCACCTTCTCTCCTCCTCCTACTACTACTCACCTGCGTTTCTTCTCTTCTTCTCCTCCTCTTACTACTTCTCACCACCTTCTCTTTTCCTCCTTCTACTACTACTCACCTGCGTTTCTTCTCTTCTCCTCCTCCTCTTACTACTTCTCACCACCTTCTCTTCTCCTCCTTCTACTACTACTCACCTGCGTTTCTTCTCTTCTCCTCTTCCTCCTACTTCTCACCACCTTCTCTTCTCCTTCTACTACTACTCACGTGCGTTTCTTCTCTTCTTCTCCTCCCTCCTACTTCTCACCACCTTCTCTTCTCCTTCTACTACTACTCACGTGCGTTTCTTCTCTTCTCCTCCTCCTCCTACTTCTCACCACCTTCTCTTCTCCTTCTACTACTTCTCACGTGCGTTTCTTCTCTTCTTCTCCTCCTCCTACTACTCACCACCTTCTCTTCTCCTCCTACTACTACTCACCTGCGTTTCTTCTCTTCTTCTCCTCCTCCTACTACTCACCACCTTCTCTTCTCCTCCTACTACTACTCACCTGCGTTTCTTCTCTTCTTCTCCTCCTCCTACTACTCACCACCTTCTCTTCTCCTCCTACTACTACTCACCTGCGTTTCTTCTCTTCTTCTCCTCCTCCCACTACTCACCACCTTCTCTCCTCCTCCTACTACTACTCACCTGCGTTTCTTCTCTTCTTCTCCTCCTCTTACTACTTCTCACCACCTTCTCTTCTCCTCCTTCTACTACTACTCACCTGCGTTTCTTCTCTTCTCCTCCTCCTCTTACTACTTCTCACCACCTTCTCTTCTCCTCCTTCTACTACTACTCACCTGCGTTTCTTCTCTTCTCCTCTTCCTCCTACTTCTCACCACCTTCTCTTCTCCTTCTACTACTACTCACGTGCGTTTCTTCTCTTCTTCTCCTCCCTCCTACTTCTCACCACCTTCTCTTCTCCTTCTACTACTACTCACGTGCGTTTCTTCTCTTCTCCTCCTCCTCCTACTTCTCACCACCTTCTCTTCTCCTTCTACTACTTCTCACGTGCGTTTCTTCTCTTCTTCTCCTCCTCCTACTACTCACCACCTTCTCTTCTCCTACTACTCACCTGCGTTTCTTCTCTTCTTCTCCTCTTACTACTTCTCACCACCTTCTCTTCTCCTCCTTCTACTACTACTCACCTGCGTTTCTTCTCTTCTTCTCCTCCTCCTACTTCTCACCACCTTCTCTTCTCCTACTACTACTACTCACCTGCGTTTCTTCTCTTCTTCTCCTCCTCCTACTACTCACCACCTTCTCTTCTCCTCCTACTACTACTCACCTGCGTTTCTTCTCTTCTTCTCCTCCTCCTACTACTCACCACCTTCTCTTCTCCTCCTACTACTACTCACCTGCGTTTCTTCTCTTCTTCTCCTCCTCCCACTACTCACCACCTTCTCTCCTCCTCCTACTACTACTCACCTGCGTTTCTTCTCTTCTTCTCCTCCTCTTACTACTTCTCACCACCTTCTCTTCTCCTCCTTCTACTACTACTCACCTGCGTTTCTTCTCTTCTCCTCCTCCTCTTACTACTTCTCACCACCTTCTCTTCTCCTCCTTCTACTACTACTCACCTGCGTTTCTTCTCTTCTCCTCTTCCTCCTACTTCTCACCACCTTCTCTTCTCCTTCTACTACTACTCACGTGCGTTTCTTCTCTTCTCCTCCTCCTCCTACTTCTCACCACCTTCTCTTCTCCTTCTACTACTTCTCACGTGCGTTTCTTCTCTTCTTCTCCTCCTCCTACTACTCACCACCTTCTCTTCTCCTACTATTACTACTCACCTGCGTTTCTTCTCTTCTTCTCCTCTTACTACTTCTCACCACCTTCTCTTCTCCTCCTTCTACTACTACTCACCTGCGTTTCTTCTCTTCTTCTCCTCCTCCTCCTACTTCTCACCACCTTCTCTTCTCCTCCTTCTACTACTACTCACGTGCGTTTCTTCTCTTCTTCTCCTCCTCCTACTACTCACCACCTTCTCTTCTCCTTCTACTACTTCTCACGTGCGTTTCTTCTCTTCTTCTCCTCCTCCTACTACTCACCACCTTCTCTTCTCCTACTACTCACCTGCGTTTCTTCTCTTCTTCTCCTCTTACTACTTCTCACCACCTTCTCTTCTCCTCCTTCTACTACTACTCACCTGCGTTTCTTCTCTTCTTCTCCTCCTCCTCCTACTTCTCACCACCTTCTCTTCTCCTCCTTCTACTACTACTCACGTGCGTTTCTTCTCTTCTCCTCCTCCTCCTACTTCTCACCACCTTCTCTTCTCCTTCTACTACTTCTCACGTGCGTTTCTTCTCTTCTTCTCCTCCTCCTACTACTCACCACCTTCTCTTCTCCTACTACTCACCTGCGTTTCTTCTCTTCTTCTCCTCTTACTACTTCTCACCACCTTCTCTTCTCCTCCTTCTACTACTACTCACCTGCGTTTCTTCTCTTCTTCTCCTCCTCCTACTACTCACCACCTTCTCTTCTCCTCCTACTACTACTCACCTGCGTTTCTTCTCTTCTTCTCCTCCTCCTACTACTCACCACCTTCTCTTCTCCTCCTACTACTACTCACCTGCGTTTCTTCTCTTCTTCTCCTCCTCCCACTACTCACCACCTTCTCTCCTCCTACTACTACTCACCTGCGTTTCTTCTCTTCTTCTCCTCCTCTTACTACTTCTCACCACCTTCTCTTCTCCTCCTTCTACTACTACTCACCTGCGTTTCTTCTCTTCTCCTCCTCCTCTTACTACTTCTCACCACCTTCTCTTCTCCTCCTTCTACTACTACTCACCTGCGTTTCTTCTCTTCTCCTCTTCCTCCTACTTCTCACCACCTTCTCTTCTCCTTCTACTACTACTCACGTGCGTTTCTTCTCTTCTCCTCCTCCTCCTACTTCTCACCACCTTCTCTTCTCCTTCTACTACTTCTCACGTGCGTTTCTTCTCTTCTTCTCCTCCTCCTACTACTCACCACCTTCTCTTCTCCTACTACTACTACTCACCTGCGTTTCTTCTCTTCTTCTCCTCTTACTACTTCTCACCACCTTCTCTTCTCCTCCTTCTACTACTACTCACCTGCGTTTCTTCTCTTCTTCTCCTCCTCCTCCTACTCCTCACCACCTTCTCTTCTCCTCCTTCTACTACTACTCACGTGCGTTTCTTCTCTTCTTCTCCTCCTCCTACTACTCACCACCTTCTCTTCTCCTACTACTACTCACCTGCGTTTCTTCTCTTCTTCTCCTCCTCCTCCTACTTCTCACCACCTTCTCTTCTCCTCCTTCTACTACTACTCACGTGCGTTTCTTCACTTCTTCTCCTCCTCCTACTACTCACCACCTTCTCTTCTCCTACTACTACTCACCTGCGTTTCTTCTCTTCTTCTCCTCCTACTACTCACCACCTTCTCTTCTCCTCCTTCTACTACTACTCACCTTTGTTTCTTCTCTTCTTCTCCTCCTACTACTCACACCTTCTCTTCTCCTACTACTACTCACCTGCGTTTCTTCTCTTCTCCTCCTCCTCCGACTACTCACCACCTTCTCTTCTCCTCCTACTACTACTCACCTGCGTTTCTTCTCTTTCTACTACCACTCATCTTCTTCTTTTCCTCTCCTTCAAGCATCTTCTCCTCTCCTCCTCTCCTACTTACCTTCTCTTCTGTCAGTATGTGGTGGTTGCTACTTACCTTCTCTTCTGTCAGTATGTGGTGGTTGCTACTTACCTTCTCTTCTTCTCAGTATGTGGTGGTTGCTACTTACCTTCTCTTCTGTCAGTATGTGGTGGTTGCTACTTACCTTCTCTTCTTCTCAGTATGTGGTAGTTGCTATTTACCTTCTCTTCTTCAGTATGTGGTGGTTGCTACTTACCTTCTCTTCTTCTCAGTATGTGGTGGTTGCTACTTACCTTCTCTTCTTCTCAGTATGTGGTGGTTGCTACTTACCTTCTCTTCTGTCAGTATGTGGTGGTTGCTACTTACCTTCTCTTCTTCTCAGTATGTGGTGGTTGCTACTTACCTTCTCTTCTTCTCAGTATGTGGTGGTTGCTACTTACCTTCTATTCTTCTCAGTATGTGGTGGTTGCTACTTACCTTCTCTTCTGTCAGTATGTGGTGGTTGGTACTTACCTTCTCTTCTTCTCAGTATGTGGTGGTTGCTACTTACCTTCTATTCTTCTCAGTATGTGGTGGTTGCTACTTACCTTCTCTTCTGTCAGTATGTGGTGGTTGCTACTTACCTTCTCTTCTTCTCAGTATGTGGTGGTTGCTATTTACCTTCTCTTCTTCTCAGTATGTGGTGGTTGCTACTTACCTTCTCTTCTTCTCAGTATGTGGTGGTTGCTACTTACCTTCTCTTCTTCTCAGTATGTGGTGGTTGCTACTTACCTTCTCTTCTTCTCAGTATGTGGTAGTTGCTATTTACCTTCTCTTCTTCTCAGTATGTGGTGGTTGCTACTTACCTTCTCTTCTTCTCAGTATGTGGTGGTTGCTACTTACCTTCTCTTCTTCTCAGTATGTGGTAGTTGCTACTTACCTTCTCTTCTTCTCAGTATGTGGTGGTTGCTACTTACCTTCTCTTCTTCTCAGTATGTGGTGGTTGCTACTTACCTTCTCTTCTGTCAGTATGTGGTGGTTGCTACTTACCTTCTCTTCTTCTCAGTATGTGGTGGTTGCTATTTACCTTCTCTTCTTCTCAGTATGTGGTGGTTGCTACTTACCTTCTCTTCTTCTCAGTATGTGGTGGTTGCTATTTACCTTCTCTTCTTCTCAGTATGTGGTGGTTGCTACTTACCTTCTCTTCTTCTCAGTATGTGGTAGTTGCTACTTACCTTCTCTTCTTCTCAGTATGTGGTGGTTGCTACTTACCTTCTATTCTTCTCAGTATGTGGTGGTTGCTACTTACCTTCTCTTCTGTCAGTATGTGGTGGTTGCTACTTACCTTCTCTTCTTCTCAGTATGTGGTGGTTGCTACTTACCTTCTATTCTTCTCAGTATGTGGTGGTTGCTACTTACCTTCTCTTCTGTCAGTATGTGGTGGTTGCTACTTACCTTCTCTTCTTCTCAGTATGTGGTGGTTGCTATTTACCTTCTCTTCTTCTCAGTATGTGGTGGTTGCTACTTACCTTCTCTTCTTCTCAGTATGTGGTGGTTGCTACTTACCTTCTCTTCTTCTCAGTATGTGGTGGTTGCTACTTACCTTCTCTTCTTCTCAGTATGTGGTGGTTGCTATTTACCTTCTCTTCTTCTCAGTATGTGGTGGTTGCTACTTACCTTCTCTTCTTCTCAGTATGTGGTGGTTGCTACTTACCTTCTCTTCTTCTCAGTATGTGGTGGTTGCTATTTACCTTCTCTTCTTCTCAGTATGTGGTGGTTGCTATTTACCTTCTCTTCTTCTCAGTATGTGGTGGTTGCTACTTACCTTCTCTTCTTCTCAGTATGTGGTGGTTGCTATTTACCTTCTCTTCTTCTCAGTATGTGGTGGTTGCTACTTACCTTCTCTTCTTCTCAGTATGTGGTGGTTGCTACTTACCTTCTCTTCTTCTCAGTATGTGGTGGTTGCTATTTACCTTCTCTTCTGTCAGTATGTGGTGGTTGCTACTTACCTTCTCTTCTTCTCAGTATGTGGTGGTTGCTACTTACCTTCTCTTCTTCTCAGTATGTGGTGGTTGTTACTTACCTTCTCTTCTTCTAAGTATGTGGTGGTTGCTACTTACCTTCTCTTCTTCTAAGTATGTGGTGGTTGCTACTTACCTTCTCTTCTTCTCAGTATGTGGTGGTTGTTACTTACCTTCTCTTCTTCTCAGTATGTGGTGGTTGCTACTTACCTTCTCTTCTTCTAAGTATGTGGTGGTTGCTACTTACCTTCTCTTCTTCTCAGTATGTGGTGGTTGTTACTTACCTTCTTTTCTTCTCAGTATGTGGTGGTTGCTACTTACCTTCTCTTCTTCTCAGTATGTGGTGGTTGCTACTTACCTTCTCTTCTGTCAGTACGTGGTGGTTGCTACTTACCTTCTCTTCTTCTCAGTATGTGGTGGTTGCTATTTACCTTCTCTTCTTCTCAGTATGTGGTGGTTGCTACTTACCTTCTCTTCTTCTCAGTATGTGGTGGTTGCTACTTACCTTCTCTTCTTCTCAGTATGTGGTGGTTGCTACTTACCTTCTCTTCTTCTCAGTATGTGGTAGTTGCTATTTACCTTCTCTTCTTCTCAGTATGTGGTGGTTGCTACTTACCTTCTCTTCTTCTCAGTATGTGGTGGTTGCTACTTACCTTCTCTTCTTCTCAGTATGTGGTAGTTGCTACTTACCTTCTCTTCTTCTCAGTATGTGGTGGTTGCTACTTACCTTCTCTTCTTCTCAGTATGTGGTGGTTGCTACTTACCTTCTCTTCTGTCAGTATGTGGTGGTTGCTACTTACCTTCTCTTCTTCTCAGTATGTGGTGGTTGCTATTTACCTTCTCTTCTTCTCAGTATGTGGTGGTTGCTACTTACCTTCTCTTCTTCTCAGTATGTGGTGGTTGCTATTTACCTTCTCTTCTTCTCAGTATGTGGTGGTTGCTACTTACCTTCTCTTCTTCTCAGTATGTGGTAGTTGCTACTTACCTTCTCTTCTTCTCAGTATGTGGTGGTTGCTACTTACCTTCTATTCTTCTCAGTATGTGGTGGTTGCTACTTACCTTCTCTTCTGTCAGTATGTGGTGGTTGCTACTTACCTTCTCTTCTTCTCAGTATGTGGTGGTTGCTACTTACCTTCTATTCTTCTCAGTATGTGGTGGTTGCTACTTACCTTCTCTTCTGTCAGTATGTGGTGGTTGCTACTTACCTTCTCTTCTTCTCAGTATGTGGTGGTTGCTATTTACCTTCTCTTCTTCTCAGTATGTGGTGGTTGCTACTTACCTTCTCTTCTTCTCAGTATGTGGTGGTTGCTACTTACCTTCTCTTCTTCTCAGTATGTGGTGGTTGCTACTTACCTTCTCTTCTTCTCAGTATGTGGTGGTTGCTATTTACCTTCTCTTCTTCTCAGTATGTGGTGGTTGCTACTTACCTTCTCTTCTTCTCAGTATGTGGTGGTTGCTACTTACCTTCTCTTCTTCTCAGTATGTGGTGGTTGCTATTTACCTTCTCTTCTTCTCAGTATGTGGTGGTTGCTATTTACCTTCTCTTCTTCTCAGTATGTGGTGGTTGCTACTTACCTTCTCTTCTTCTCAGTATGTGGTGGTTGCTATTTACCTTCTCTTCTTCTCAGTATGTGGTGGTTGCTACTTACCTTCTCTTCTTCTCAGTATGTGGTGGTTGCTACTTACCTTCTCTTCTTCTCAGTATGTGGTGGTTGCTATTTACCTTCTCTTCTGTCAGTATGTGGTGGTTGCTACTCACCTTCTCTTCTTCTCAGTATGTGGTGGTTGCTACTTACCTTCTCTTCTTCTCAGTATGTGGTGGTTGTTACTTACCTTCTCTTCTTCTAAGTATGTGGTGGTTGCTACTTACCTTCTCTTCTTCTAAGTATGTGGTGGTTGCTACTTACCTTCTCTTCTTCTCAGTATGTGGTGGTTGTTACTTACCTTCTCTTCTTCTCAGTATGTGGTGGTTGCTACTTACCTTCTCTTCTTCTAAGTATGTGGTGGTTGCTACTTACCTTCTCTTCTTCTCAGTATGTGGTGGTTGCTACTTACCTTCTCTTCTTCTCAGTATGTGGTGGTTGTTACTTACCTTCTTTTCTTCTCAGTATGTGGTGGTTGCTACTTACCTTCTCTTCTTCTCAGTATGTGGTGGTTGCTACTTACCTTCTCTTCTGTCAGTACGTGGTGGTTGCTACTTACCTTCTCTTCTTCTCAGTATGTGGTGGTTGCTACTTACCTTCTCTTCTTCTCAGTATGTGGTGGTTCCTACTCGACGCTCCACCGCAGAGGCTCTACAGATCGTCATCTCACACCTGCTAGGAGATGCAGGAAGTCCCTATCTGATAGGAGTGGTGAGCTGATGCACACACACACACACACACACACACGCGCACGCACGCACGTGCACACAGGAGGGGCGGAGCCTGGCCACAGCCCAGCAGGTGTGCGGCATGTTGCAGGTGTCTGACGCCCTGAGGAAGAGAGACTCCTTCCTGTGGCAGTTCCGCTCTCTGCAGACGGCGCTGCTGCTCTGCTCCTTTGTGGCCGTGGTGGGCGGAGCTTTCTTCCTGGCCACCGCCCTCTTCATCGAGAGAGATCGCCATCGGGCGGAGAACTTCCCGCCCTCAGGTAGCATGTGTGTAGGGTCACACGACCTGACAGCGTGACGTCACATGACCTTTCTCTGGTCCGCAGACGAGGAGCCCATCGTGGTGCCACAAAGTGGGCGCTCCACTCGGGTCCCCGTGTCCAGTGTGCTCGTCTGACCGCCTGCCACCTTTTTTACCCACTCAATAAACCACCCACAGTTTTACTACCTCTTCTCTTTTCTGACCAACACTAACTACAACTCTGCTAGTCTTACACTAGTCCTCTGCTAGTGTTGTACTCCTACTCTACTAGTGTTGTACTAGTCCTCTGCTAGTGTTGTACTCCTACTCTACTAGTGTTGTACTAGTCCTCTGCTAGTGTTGTACTCCTACTTTACTGGGGTTATACTAGTCCTCTGCTAGTGTTGTAGTCCTACTCTACTAGTGTTATACTAGTCCTCTGCTAGTGTTATACTAGTCCTCTGCTAGTGTTGTAGTCCTACTCTACTAGTGTTATACTAGTCCTCTGCTAGTGTTATACTCCTACTCTACTAGTGTTATACTAGTCCTCTGCTAGTGTTATACTAGTCCTCTGCTAGTGTTGTACTCCTACTCTACTAGTGTTATACTAGTCCTCTGCTAGTGTTGTAGTCCTACTCTACTAGTGTTGTACTAGTCCTCTGCTAGTGTTGTACTCCTACTCTACTAGTGTTGTACTAGTCCTCTGCTAGTGTTGTACTCCTACTCTACTAGTGTTGTACTAGTCCTCTGCTAGTGTTGTACTCCTACTCTACTAGTGTTGTACTAGTCCTCTGCTAGTGTTGTACTCCTACTTTACTGGGGTTATACTAGTCCTCTGCTAGTGTTGTAGTCCTACTCTACTAGTGTTATACTAGTCCTCTGCTAGTGTTATACTAGTCCTCTGCTAGTGTTGTAGTCCTACTCTACTAGTGTTATACTAGTCCTCTGCTAGTGTTATACTCCTACTCTACTAGTGTTATACTAGTCCTCTGCTAGTGTTATACTAGTCCTCTGCTAGTGTTGTACTAGTCCTCTGCTAGTGTTGTAGTCCTACTCTACTAGTGTTATACTAGTCCTCTGCTAGTGTTATACTCCTACTCTACTAGTGTTATACTAGTCCTCTGCTAGTGTTGTACTCCTACTCTACTAGTGTTGTACTAGTCATCTGCTAGTGTTGTACTCCTACTCTACTTGTGTTGTATTAGTCCTCTGCTAGTGTTGTATTCCTACTCTACTAGTGTTGTACTAGTCCTCTGCTAGTGTTGTACTCCTACTTTACTGGGGTTATACTAGTCCTCTGCTAGTGTTGTAGTCCTACTCTACTAGTGTTATACTAGTCCTCTGCTAGTGTTATACTCCTACTCTACTAGTGTTATACTAGTCCTCTGCTAGTGTTGTACTCCTACTCTACTAGTGTTGTACTAGTCATCTGCTAGTGTTGTACTCCTACTCTACTTGTGTTGTACTAGTCCTCTGCTAGTGTTGTACTCCTACTCTACTAGTGTTATACTAGTCCTCTGCTAGTGTTGTACTCCTACTCTACTAGTGTTATACTAGTCCTCTGCTAGTGTTGTACTCCTACTCTACTAGTACTATACTAGTCCTCTGCTAGTGTTGTACTCCTACTCTTCTTGTGTTGTACTAGTCCTCTGCTAGTGTTGTACTCCTACTCTACTAGTGTTATACTAGTCCTCTGCTAGTGTTGTACTCCTACTCTACTAGTGTTATACTATTCCTCTGCTAGTGTTGTACTCCTACTCTACTAGTACTATACTAGTCCTCTGCTAGTGTTATACTAGTCCTCTGCTAGTGTTGTACTCCTACTCTACTAGTGTTATACTAGTCCTCTGCTAGTGTTGTACTCCTACTCTACTAGTGTTATACTAGTCCTCTGCTAATGTTGTACTCCTACTCTACTAGTGTTATACTAGTCCTCTTCTAGTGTTGTACTCCTACTCTAGTAGTGTTATACTAGTCATCTACTTGTACTACAATTCTACTGGTATTATACTGGTCCTCTGCTAGTGTTATACTACAAACCCCGTTTCCATATGAGTTGGGAAATTGTGTTAGATGTAAATATAAACAGAATACAATGATTTGCAAATCCTTTTCAACCCATATTCAGTTGAATATGCTACAAAGACAACATATTTGATGTTCAAACTCATAAACTTTATTTTTTTTTTTTCAAATGACAATTAACTTAGAATTTCATGGCTGCAACACGTGCCAAAGTAGTTGGGAAAGGGCATGTTCACCACTGTGTTACATCACCTTTTCTTTTAACAACACTCAATAAACGTTTGGGAACTGAGGAAACTAATTGTTGAAGCTTTGAAAGTGGAATTCTTTCCCATTCTTGTTTTATGTAGAGCTTCAGTCCTTCAACAGTCCGGGGTCTCCGCTGTCGTATTTTACGCTTCATAATGCGCCACACATTTTCCATGGGAGACAGGTCTGGACTGCAGGCGGGCCAGGAAAATACCCACACTCTTTTACTACAAAGCCACGCTGTTGTAACACGTGGCTTGGCATTGTCTTGCTGAAATAAGTAGGAGCGTCCATGATAACGTTGCTTGGATGACAACATATGTAAAATCTGTATGCACCTTTCAGCGTTAATGGTGCCTTCACAGATGTGTAAGTTACCCATGCCTTGTCCACTAATACACCCCCATACCATCACACATGCTGGCTTTTCAACTTTGCGCCTAAGACAATCCAGATGGTTATTTTTCTCTTTGTTCTGGAGGACACCACGTCCACTGTTTCTAAATATAATTTGAAATGTGGACTCGTCAGACCACAGAACACTTTTCCACTTTGCATCAGTCCATCTTAGATGAGTTCGGGCCCAGCCAAGCCGGCGGCGTTTCTCGGTGTTTTTGATGAGTGGGTTTTACGTCGCATAACTTGCACTTACAGATGCAGCAACCAACTATAGTTACTGACAGTGGTTTTCTGAAGTGTTCCTGAGCCCATGTGGTGATATTATTTACACACTGATGTTGGTTTATGATGCAGTACCGCCTGAGGGATCAAAGGTCCGTAATATCATGGCTTACGTGCAGTGATTTCTCCAGATTCTCTGAACCTTTTGATGATTTTACTTACCGTAGATGGTAAAATCCCTGAATTCCTTGCAATAGCTCGTTGAGAAATGTTGTTCTAAAACTGTTCGACAATTTGCTTACAAAGTGGTGACCCTCGCCCCATCCTTGTTTGTGAATTACTTAGCATGTCATGGAAGCTGCTTTTATAGCCAATCATGGCACCCACCTGTTCCCAATTAGCCCGCACACCTGTGGGATGTTCCAAATAAGTGTTTGATGAGCATTCCTCAAATATATCAGTATTTATTGCCACCTTTCCCGACTTCTTTGTCACGTGTTGCTGGCATCAAATTCTAAAGTTAATGATTATTTGCAAAAAAAAAAAAAAAGTTTATGAGTTCGAACATCAGATATGTTGTCTTTGTAGCATATTCAACTGAATATGGGTTGAAAAGGATTTTCAAATCATTGTATTCTGTTTATATTTACATCTAACACAATTTCCCAACTCATATGGAAACAAGGTTTGTAGTATTCTAGTAATTTTATATTATTCTTCTTCTATTGTTATACTAGTACTCATGTAGTGTTGTACTATTAGTTTACTAGTGTTACACCAGTCCTCTACCAGTGTTTATATTAGTACTCTACTAGTTTTATACTAGTACTCTAGTAGTGTTGTATAAGTTGTCTGCTAGGGTTTTAATAGTACTCTAGTAGTGTTGTACCAGTTCTCTACTAGGATTATAATAGGTTTCTGTTGTGTTATTGTACTACTCTACTAGTGATATACTAGTAGTCTTATACTAGTCCTACTAGTGTTGTATTAGTACTGTAATAATGTTGTAGTAGTACTCTCGTAGTGGTATACTGGTCCTCTGAGTGTTATACTAGTATTTTACCAGTAGTCTTGTATTTAGTATCATTGAAGTACAAAGTAGTACTAGTTGTCTAGTAGTATAGTACTAATACTGGACAGAAAGTATTTAGTATCATTGAAGTACAGAGTAGTACTGTTTGTCTAGTAGTGTAGTACTAGTACTGGAGAAAAAGTATTTAGTATCATTGAAGTACAGAGTAGTACTAGTAGTCTTGTACTAGTACTTGACAACAAGTATTTGGTGTCATCGAAGTACATCATAGTTCTAGTTGTCTGGTAGTGTTGTACTAGTACTTGACAACAAGTACTGTATTTGGTATCATTGAAGTACTAGTTGTCTAGTAGTGTAGTACTATTACTATACAAAAGTTTTTAGTATGATGAAAGTACAGAGTAGTACTAGTTGTTCAGTAGTGTAGTACTAGTACTTGACAAAAAGTATTTGGTGTCATCGAAGTACATTTTAGTACTAGTTGTTTGGTAGTGTAGTACTAGTATTTGACAACAAGTATTTAGTATCATTGAAGTACAGTGAAGTACTAGTTGTCTTGTAGTGTAGTACTAGTACTTGACAACAAGTATTTAGTATCATTGAAGTACAGTGAAGTACTAGTTGTCTTGTAGTGTAGTACTAGTACTTGACAACAAGTATTTAGTATCATTGAAGTACAGTGAAGTACTAGTTGTCTTGTAGTGTAGTACTAGTACTTGACAACAAGTATTTAGTCTCATTGAAGTACAGTGAAGTACTAGTTGTCTAGTAGTGTAGTACTAGTACTTGACAACAAGTATTTAGTATCATTGAAGTACAGTGAAGTACTAGTTGTCTGTAGTGTAGTACTAGTACTTGACAAGTATTTAGTATGATGGAATTACAGAGTGGTACTAGTTGTCTAGTAGTGTTGTACTAGTACTTGACAACAACTATTTAGAATGATGGAATTACAGTGAAGTACTAGTTGTCTAGTAGTGTAGTACTAGTACTTGACAACAAGTATTTAGTATCATTGAAGTACAGTGAAGTACTAGTTATCTTGTAGTGTAGTACTAGTACTTGACAACAAGTATTTAGTATGATGGAATTACAGAGTAGTACTAGTTGTCTAGTAGTGTAGTACTAGTACTTGACAACAAGTATTTAGAATGATGGAATTACAGTGAAGTACTAGTTGTCTAGTAGTGTAGTATTAGTACTTGAGAAAAAGTATTTAGTATCATTGAAGTACAGAGTAGTACTAGATGTCTAGTAATGTTGTAGTAGTACTTGACAACAATTATTTAGTGTCATTGAAGTACAGAGTAGTACTAGTTGTCTAATAGTCTTGTACTAGTACTTGACAACAAGTATTTGGTGTCATCGAAGCACATTATAGTTCTAGTTGACTGGTAGTGTTGTACTAGTACTTGACTACAAGTACTGTATTTAGTATCATTGAAGTACAGTGAAGTACTAGTTGTCTAGTAGTGTTGTACTAGTGCTTGACAAATGTTTTTAGTATGATGAAATTACAGAGTAGTACTAGTTGTTCTGTAGTGTAGTACTAGTACTTGACAAAGTATTTAGTATAATGGAAGTAAATTGTAGTACTAGTTGTCTATTAGTGTAGTACTAGTACTTGACAAAGTATTTAGTATGATGGAATCACAGAGTAGTACTAGTTGTCCAGTAGTGTAATACTAGTACTTGACAAAAGTTTTTAGTATGATGAAAGTACAGAGTAGTACTAGTTGTTCAGTAGTGTAGTACTAGTACTTGACAAACAGTATTTGGTGTCATCAAAGTACATTTTAGTACTAGTTGTTTGGTAGTGTAGTACTAGTATTTGACAACAAGTATTTAGTATCAGGGCTTCACGGTGGCAGAGGGGTTAGTGCGTCTGCCTCACAATACGAAGGTCCTGCAGTCCTGGGTTCAAATCCAGGCTCGGGACCTTTCTGTGTGGAGTTTGCATGTTCTCCCCGTGAATGCGTGGGTTCCCTCCGGGTACTCCGGCTTCCTCCCACTTCCAAAGACATGCACCTGGGGATAGGTTGATTGGCAACACTAAATGGTCCCTAGTGTGTGAATGTGAGTGTGAATGTTGTCTGTCTATCTGTGTTGGCCCTGTGATAAGGTGGCGACTTGTCCAGGGTGTACCCCGCCTTCCGCCCTATTGTAGCTGAGATAGGCGCCAGCGCCCCCACGACCCCAAAAGGGAATAAGCGGTAGAAAATGGATGGATGGATATTTAGTATCATTGAAGTACAGTGAAGTACTAGTTGTCTAGTAGTGTAGTACTAGTACTTGACAACAAGTATTTAGTATGATGGAATTACAGAGTAGTACTAGTTGTCTAGTGGTGTAGTACTAGTACTTGACAACAAGTATTTAGTATGATGGAATTACAGAGTAGTACTGAAACAAGTGCAACCCCCCACCCCACCACCCCAGCACCGTGGCTGTCAACTTGATGTGGTTTCCTGTCAGGAGGCGGGGCCAAGGCGAGGCGGTGTAGGTGGCTGGTGATTGGTGCACAGTGTTGTGCTGCAAGGCGGGAGGGGAAGGTCAGCAGCTGATTGGCTGAGCAGAAGAGGAGATAGAGAAGACATGTTTGGCGTGCAGGTGAGTCACTTCCTGTGTGAGGCCATGGCGCCGAGTGTTCTCTCCATGGACGTCCCCCTGATGCTGGCGCTGGCCACGGTAGCGCTGCTGTGCGGCGTGCTGCTGGCGTGTGTGGACTGCTGGAGGAACGCACCGCCGGGTGAGTCCGTGTCACTTCCTGTCGCCCATCTACTAACCCGCCTTTTCTCTCCCCGCCACCACCAGTTTCCATCCGGGAAGACACGGCCACAGCCGAGTACATCCTGTGAGTGCAGCGGCTTGAGAAAAAGAAAGAAAAGCCTGCTGGTTTGTGACTGTCACTCTTTGTTTCCCACACGCAGCTCCACCAATTTCCCGCACGCACTACCACGTAAGTCCTACTAACCTGTCGTTAATGCTATCAAGTTAGTGTCAACTTGTGTGATCTGACCACCTCCCTGACCCTAGTAGGTTTATACTAGTCATCTATTAGTGTCGTACTAGTAACTAGTGTGTGATCTGATGACTTGCAGATGTCCTGACCACCTCCCCGACCCTAGTAGGGTTATACTAGTCATCTATTGGTGTCGTACTAGTAACTAATATGTGATCTGATGACTTGCAGATGTTCCGACCACCTCCCCGACCCTAGTACGGTTATAGTAGTCATCTATTAGTGTCGTACTAGTAACTAGTGTGTGATCTGATGACTTGCAGATGTCCTGACCACCTCCCCGACCCTAGTAGGATTATACTAGTCATCTATTAGTGTCGTACTAGTAACTAATGTGTGATCTGATGACTTGCAGATGTCCTGACCACCTCCCCGACCCTAGTAGGATTATACTAGTCATCTATTAGTGTTGTACTAGTAACTAGTGTGTGATCTGATGACTTGCAGATGTCCTGACCACCTCCCCGACCCTAGTAGGGTTATACTAGTCATCTATTATTGTCGTACTAGTAACTAGTGTTTGATTTGATGACTTGCAGATGTCCTGACCACCTCCCCGACCCTAGTAGGGTTATACTAGTCATCTAGTAGTGTCGTACTAGTAAGTAGTGTGTGATCTGATGACTTGCAGATGTCCTGACCACCTCCCCGACCCTAGTAGGATTATACTAGTCATCTATTGGTGTCGTACTAGTAAGTAGTGTGTGATCTGATGACTTGCAGATGTCCTGACCACCTCCCCGACCCTAGTAGGATTATACTAGTCATCTATTGGTGTCGTACTAGTAAGTAGTGTGTGATCTGATGACTTGCAGATGTCCTGACCACCTCCCCGACCCTAGTAGGGTTATACTAGTCATCTATTGGTGTCGTACTAGTAAGTAGTGTGTGATCTGATGACTTGCATATGTCCTGACCACCTCCCCGACCCTAGTAGGGTTATACTAGTCATCTATTATTGTCGTACTAGTAACTAGTGTTTGATTTGATGACTTGCAGATGTCCTGACGACCTCCCCGACGCTAGTAGGGTTATACTAGTCATCTAGTAGTGTCGTACTAGTAAGTAGTGTGTGATCTGATGACTTGCAGATGTCCTGACCACCTCCCCGACCCTAGTAGGGTTATACTAGTCATCTATTAGTGTCGTACTAGTAACTAGTGTTTGATCTGATGACTTGCAGATGTCCTGACCACCTCCCTGACCCTAGTAGGGTTATACTAGTCATCTATTGGTGTCGTACTAGTAACTAATGTGTGATCTGATGACTTGCAGATGTCCTGACCACCTCCCCGACCCTAGTAGGGTTATACTAGTCATCTATTAGTGTCGTACTAGTAACTAGTGTGTGATCTGATGACTTGCAGATGTCCTGACCACCTCCCCGACCCTAGTAGGGTTATAGTAGTCATCTATTAGTGTCGTACTAGTAACTAGTGTGAGATCTGATGACTTGCAGATGTCCTGACCACCTCCCCGACCCTAGTAGGGTTATACTAGTCATCTATTAGTGTCGTAATAGTAACTAGTGTGAGATCTGATGACTTGCAGATGTCCTGACCACCTCCCCGACCCTAGTAGGGTTATACTAGTCATCTATTAGTGTTGTACTAGTAACTAGTGTGTGATCTGATGACTTGCAGATGTCCTGACCACCTCCCTGACCCTAGTAGGGTTATACTAGTCATCTATTGGTGTCGTACTAGTAACTAGTTTGTGATCTGATGACTTGCAGATGTCCTGACCACTTCCCCGACCCTAGTAGGGTTATGCTAGTCATCTAGTAGTGTTGTACTAGTAAATATTACTGTCATACTAGTACCCTAGTAGGGTTATACTAGTCATCAAGTAGTGCTTTACTAGTAACTAGTGTGTAATCTGATGGTTTGCAGATGTCCTGACAACCTACCCTAGTAGGGTTACACTAGTCAACTAGTAGTGTTGTACTAGTAACTAGTGTGTGATCTAATGACTTGTAGATGTCCTGACAACCTACCAGACTCTAGTAGGGTTATACTACTCACCTTTTAGTGTTGTACTAGTAACTAGTGTGTGATCTGATGACTTGCAGATGTCCTGACTACCTCCCCGACCCTAGTAGGGTTATACTAGTCATCTATTGGTGTCGTACTAGTAACTAGTGTGTGATCTGATGACTTGCAGATGTCCTGACCACCTCCCCGACCCTAGTAGGGTTATACTAGTCATCTATTGGTGTCGTACTAGTAACTAGTGTGTGATCTGATGGCTTGCAGATGTCCTGACGACCTACCCTAGTAGGGTTATACTAGTCATCTAGTAGTGTTGTACTAGTAACTAGTGTGATCTGATGACTTGCAGATGTCCTGGCGACCTCCCATACCCTATTATCGATATACTAGTCATCTAGTAGTGTTGTATTAGTAACTAATACTGGTATCCTAGTTGTGTTTTACTAGTCATCTATTGTGGAGTACTAGTACTGTAGATGTGTTATACTAGTCATCTAGTAGTGTAGTACTAGGAACAGGTAATGTAGTACTATTACACTAATAGTGTAGTACTACAAAAGCCAAAAGCAGTAAAGTTGTCGCGTTGTGTAAATGGTAAATAAAAAGAAAATACAATGATTTGCAAATCCTTTTCAGCTAATATTCAGTAACCACAGTTGGTCGCTACATCTGTAAGTGCAAGTTAAAACTCTACTATGCAAAGCCAAAGCCATTTATCAACAACACCCAGAAACGTTTCGCTGGGCCCGAGCTCATCTAAGATGGACTGATGCAAAGTGGAAAAGTGTTCTGTGGTCTGACCAGTCCACATTTCTAATTTTTGGGGGGAAACTGTGGACCTCCAGAACAAAAGAGGAAAAAAAACATCCGGACTGTTCTAGGGTGAAAGTGTTCTAGGCAGCATGTGTGATGGTATGGGGGTGTATTAGTGGCCAAGGCATGGGTAACTTACACATCTGTGAAGGCACCATTAATGCTGAAAGGCACATACAGCTTTTGGAGATACTTATGTTGCCATTCAAGCATGGACGCCCCTGCTTATATCAGCAAGACGATGCCAAGCCAGGTGTTACAACAACATGGCTTCGTAGTAAAAGAGTGTGGGTACTAGTCATCTAGTAGTGAAGTACTAGTCATCTACGAGCCTGTAGCTAAAGTTCACATCAACATGTGTGATCTGATGACTTGCAGATGTCTTGACACCTCCCCGACCCTAGTAGTGTTGTACTAGTCATCTAGTAGTGTAGTACTAGTATCAAGTAGTGTAGTACTAGTAACAAGTAGTGTAGTACTACTCATCTACTAGCCTGTAGCTAACGTTAGCATCAATACGTGTGATCTGATGACTTTCAGATGTCCTGACGGCCTCCCCGACACTAGTAGTGTTGTACTAGTTATCTATTAGTGTTGTACTAGTCATCTAGTAGTGTAGTACTAGTCATCTAGTAGTGTTGTACTACTCATCTACTAGCCTGTAGCTAAAGTTCACATCAACATGTGTGATCTGATGACTTGCAGATGTCCTGACAACCTATTTGACCCTAGTAGTGTTGTACTAGTCAGCTAGTAATGTTGTACTAGTAACAAGTAGTGAAGTACTAGTACCAAAGTTGTGTAGTACTAAACATCTACTAGCCTGTAGCCAACGTTGGCATCAATATGTGTGATCTGAGGACTTTCAGATGTCTTGACGGCCTCCCGACACTAGTAGTGTTGTACTAGTCAACTAGTAGTGTAGTACTAAAAACAAGTAGTGTAGTATTAGTCATCTACTAGCCTGTAGCCAACGTTCACATCAACATGTGTGATCTGATGACTTTCAGATGTCCTGACGGCCTCCCTGACCCTAGTAGTGTTGTACTAGTCAATTAGTCGTGTAGTACTAGTAACAAGTAGTGTAGTACTACTACCAAAGTTGTGGAATACTAGTCATCTACTAGCCTGTAGCTAACGTTAGCATCAATATGTGTGATCTGATGACTTTCAGATGTCCTGACGGCCTCCCTGACCCTAGTAGTGTTGTACTAGTCAATTAGTCGTGTAGTACTAGTAACAAGTAGTGTAGTACTACTACCAAAGTTGTGGAATACTAGTCATCTACTAGCCTGTAGCTAACGTTAGCATCAATATGTGTGATCTGATGACTTTCAGATTTCCTGATGATCTCTCCGACCTCTGACCTGCTCTCACCTATGTGAGTCCCCGCCCCCTTTCCCCCGATCTTGGCCAAGCAGGAAGTGATGTTTGACGTTGCGTCTCCAGGGCTCCGCCTCCAGACCCCGGCAGTGGGAGCGAGCGAGGATGCGTGACGCCCACACAAAGCGGTGAGATGACACGTCATGTGACCCTGCATGTGACCCTTGACCTCACATGACCTCTGTGCGCTGCAGAAAGTAACGCCAGCTACGAGAACTCCCACGCAGGTGAGATGCTCGGCGGCCCCGCCCCCTGTGGTGGGAGACAGGACGCGCCCTAACACTGTTTCCTTTGCGCAGGACTGGACTACCCAGAATGCTTTGCTGAGGACTACGTGTAGGTACTTCCTGCTCCTCGGGCACCTGTGTGCGCCTCCTCTTCCTCTTCCTCTTCCTCTCCCACAGCCTGGTCCTGCCCGATGCTTCCACCAATCAGAGCGCAGCCTCCACGCCCAGCTCAGGTGGCTTCTTCCGCCGCCATTTTCTTGGTGTTGGATGCCCTTACGAGGCCAGTGTCGCCCACAGGTGTCCGCCACGAGTACGTCAACGTGCCCGCAGCTGAGTGGAGGGAACCTTCCGGAAGCTCGCCGGTCCGAGCCATGGAGCGTCTCTCCTTGTCAGATGACAGGGAGTATTTGGACGTGACGCCTCACAGCGCTGCCTCAACAGGAAGTGCATCAGGTTCGCATGGGACTTCCTGTTTCCTGACACTCATCTAGTACCCTGCTGGTGTTGTACTACTCATCTAGTAATCTTGTACTAGTACCCTAGTAGTGTTATACTAGTACCCTGCTGGTGTTATACTAGTCAGCTAGTAATCTTGTACTAGTACCCTAGTAGTGTTATACTAGTACCCTGCTGGTGTTATACTAGTCATGTAGTAATGGTGTACTCGTACCCTAGTAGTGTTATACTAGTAGCCTAGTAGTGTTGTACTAGTCATATAGTAATGTTGTACTCATACCCTAGTAGTGTTATGCTAGTACCCTAGTTGTGTTTACCAGTCATCTAGTAATGTGGTACTCATACCCTAGTAGTGTTGTACTAGTCATGCAGTAATGGTGTACTCGTACCCTAGTAGTGTTTTACCAGTCATCTAGTAATGTGGTACTTGTACCCTAGTAGTGTTATACTAGTAGCCTAGTAGTGTTGTACTAGTCATATAGTAATGTTGTACTCACCCTAGTAGTGTTATGCTAGTACCCTAGTTGTGTTTACCAGTCATCTAGTAATGTGGTACTCATACCCTAGTGGTGTTATACTAGTACCCTAGTAGTGTTATACTAGTAGCCTAGTAGTGTTATACTAGTAGCCAAGTAGTGTTGTACTACTCATATAGTAATGTTGCACTCATACCCTAGTAGTGTTATACTAGTACCCTAGTCGTGTAGTACTAGTCATGTAGTAATGGTGTACTCATACCCTAGTAGTGTTATGCTCGTACCCTAGTTGTGTTTTACCAGTCATCTAGTAATGTGGTACTCGTACCCTTGTAGTGTTATACTAGTAGCCTAGTAGTGCTGTACTAGTCGTATAGTAATGTTGTACTCATACCCTAGTAGTGTTATACTAGTACCGTAGTAGTGTTGTACTAGTCATCTAGTAATGTTGTACTCGTACCCGAGTAGTGTTATACCAGTAGCCCAGTAGTGTTGTACTAGTCGTATGGTAATGTTGTACTCATACCCTAGTAGTGTTATACTAGTACCCTAATAGTGTTGTACTAGTCATCTAGTAATGTTGTACTCGTACCCGAGTAGTGTTATAATGGTACCCTAGTAGTGTTGTACTAGTCATCTAGTAATGGTGTACTCGTACCCTAGTAGTGTTATACCAGTACCCTAGTTGTGTTTTACCAGTCATCTAGTAATGTGGTACTCATACCCTAATAGTGTTATACTAGTAGCCTAGTAGTGTTGTACTAGTCATATAGTAATGTTGTACTCATACCCTAGTAGTGTTATGCTAGTACCCTAGTTGTGTTTACCAGTCATCTAGTAATGTGGTACTCATACCCTAGTGGTGTTATACTAGTACCCTAGTAGTGTTATACTAGTAGCCTAGTAGTGTTATACTAGTAGCCAAGTAGTGTTGTACTACTCATATAGTAATGTTGCACTCATACCCTAGTAGTGTTATACTAGTACCCTAGTCGTGTTGTACTAGTCATGTAGTAATGGTGTACTCATACCCTAGTAGTGTTATGCTAGTACCCTAGTTGTGTTTTACCAGTCATCTAGTAATGTGGTACTCGTACCCTAGTAGTGTTATACTAGTAGCCTAGTAGTGTTGTACTAGTCGTATAGTAATGTTGTACTCATACCCTAGTAGTGTTATACTAGTACCCTAGTAGTGTTGTACTAGTCATCTAGTAATGTTGTACTCGTACCCAAGTAGTGTTATACCAGTAGCCTAGTAGTGTTGTACTAGTCGTATAGTAATGTTGTACTCATACCCTAGTAGTGTTATACTAGTACCCTAGTAGTGTTGTACTAGTCATCTAGTAATGTTGTACTCGTACCCAAGTAGTGTTATACCAGTAGCCTAGTAGTGTTGTACTAGTCGTATAGTAGTGTTGTACTCATACCCTAGTAGTGTTATACTAGTACCCTAGTAGTGTTGTACTAGTACCCTAGTAGTGTTGTACTAGTCATGTAGTAATGTTGTACTTGTACCCGAGTAGTGTTATACTGGTACCCTAGTTGTGTTTTACTAGTCATCTACTAGTGTAGTACTAGTACCCTAGTGGTCTTATAATAGTCATCTAGTAGTGTTGTACTAGTACCGTAGTATTATTATACTAGTCATCTAGTAGTGTTGTACTAGTACTGTAGTATTATTATACTAGTCAACTAGTAATGTTGTACTAGTACCTACTCAGTGGCCGAGTGGTTAGAGCAGGGGTCACCAACGCGGTGCCCGCGGGCACCAGGTAGCCCGTAAGGACCAGATGAGTCGCCCGCTGGCCTGTTCTAAAAATAGCTCAAATACCAGTGAGCTGCCTCTATTTTTTAAATTGTATTTATTTACTAGCAAGCTGGTCTCGCTTTGCTCGACATTTTTAATTCTAAGAGAGACAAAACTCAAATAGAATTTGAAAATCCAAGAAAATATTTTAAAGACTTGGTCTTCACTTCATTTATTTTTTTACTTTGCTTCTTATAACTTTCAGAAAGACACTTTTAGAGAAAAAATACAACCTTAAAAATGATTTTTGGATTTTTAAACACATATACCTTTTTACCTTTTAAATTCCTTCCTTTTCTTTCCTGACAATTTAAATCAATGTTCAAGTATTTTTTTTTTATTGTAAAGAATAATAAATACATTTTAATTTAATTTTTCATTTTATCTTATGTTTTTTTGATGAAGAATATTTGTGAAATATTTATTCAAACTTATTAAGATTAAAATTCAAAAACATTATTCTGGCAAATCTAGAAAATCTGTAAAATCAAATTTAAATCTTATTTCAAAGACTTTTGAATTTCTTTAAAAAAAATTGTTCTGGGAAATCTAGAAAAAATTATGATTTGTCTTTGTTAGAAATATAGCTTGGTCCAATTTGTTATATATTCTGACAAAGTGCGGATTGGACTTTAACCTATGTCATCAAAATTCTAAAATTAATCTTCATCAGGAAAAATCACTAATGATGTTCCATAAATTATTTTTTTAATTTTTCAAAAATATTAAAATTTCCTCATCAAAATGAATTTTTTCTCTTCATTTTTTTAGGTTGAATTTTGAATTTTAAAGAGTCGAAATTGAAGATAAACTATGTTTATAAATTTAATTTTCTTTTTTTTTCGTGTTTTCTGCTCTTTTAATCTTTTCATCATTTATTTTCTACAATAAACCTTCCGTAAAAGGAAAAAAACTGTACGACGGAATGACAGACAGAAATAAATACCCATTTCTTTTATATATATAGATTTATTTATTAAAGGTAAATTGAGGAAATTGGCTATTTCTGGTAATTTATTTAAGTGTGTATCAAACTGGTAGCCCTTCGCATTAATCAGTACCCAAGAAGTAGCTCTTGGTTTCAAAAAGGTTGCTGACCCCTGGGTTAGAGTGTCTGCCCTGAGATGGGTAGGTTGTGTGTTCAAAACCCGGCCGAGTCATACCAAAGACTATAAAAAAAATGGGAGCCATTACCTCCCTGCTTGGCACTCAGCATCAAGGGTTGGAATTGGGGGTTAAATCCCCAAAAATGATTCCCGGGCGCGGTGTTATACTAGTCATCTAGTATTGTTGTACTAGTACCCTAGTATTATTATACTAGTCATCTAGTAATGTTGTACTAGTACCCTAGTAGTGTTGTACTAGTCATCTAGTAGTGTTTTACTACTAACTAGTGTGTGATCAGATGACTTGCAGATGTCCTGACGACCTCCCAGACCCTAGTAGGGTTATACTAGTCATCTAGTAGTGTTGTACCAGTACCCTGGTAGTGTTATACTAGTCATCTAGTAGTATAGTACTCATACCCTAGTAGTGTTATACTATTCAACTAGTAGTTTAGTACTAGCAGCTTAGTAGTAATATGCTCGCCATCCAGTACTGTTGTACTAGTAACTAGTAGCATGTTACAAGTAACTAGTTGTGCTACCCTAGTAGCATTATACTAGTACCCCAGTAGTGTTATACTAGTCATCTAGTAGTGTTATACTAGTAGCTTAGTAGTGTTATACTAGTCAACTAGTAGTGTTATACTAGTCAACTAGTAATGTTGTACTAGTGCCCCTGTATTCGTATTCTACTATCCTAGTAGTGTTTTATTTGTAATCTAGTAATTTTGTACTAGTACCCTAAAAGTGTTATATTAGTCATCTAGTAGTGTTGTACTAGTACCCTAGTAGTGTTATACTAGTCATCTAGTAGTGTAGTACTAGTACCTTAGTAGTGTTATTATATTCATCTTGTAGTGTAGTACTAGTATCCTAGTAGAGTTGTGCTAGTCATCTATTAGTGTTGTACTAGTAACTACTTGTGGGATCTGATGACTGTAGTAAGGTTTTACTAGGCACTTGGGAGTCTTGTACTAGTAACTAGTGTGTGATCGGATGACTTGCAGATGTCCGGGCGACCTGTCCGACCCTAGTAGTGTTGTACTAGTCAACTAGTAGTGTTATACTAGTCAACTAGTAATGTTGTACTAGTGCCCCTGTATTCTTATTCTACTATCCTAGTAGTGTTTTATTTGTCATCTAGTAATTTTGTACTAGTACCCTAAAAGTGTTATATTAGTCATCTAGTAGTGTTGTACTAGTACCCTAGTAGTGTTATACTAGTCATCTAGTAGTGTAGTACTAGTACCTTAGTAGTGTTATTATATTCATCTTGCAGTGTAGTACTAGTATCCTAGTAGAGTTGTGCTAGTCATCTATTAGTGTTGTACTAGTAACTACTTGTGGGATCTGATGACTGTAGTAAGGTTTTACTAGGCACTTGGGAGTCTTGTACTAGTAACTAGTGTGTGATCGGATGACTTGCAGATGTCCGGGCGACCTGTCCGACCCTAGTAGTGTTGTACTAGTCAACTAGTAATGTTGTACTAGTACCCTCGTAGTGTTATACTACTACCCTTGTAGCGTTATATTAATCATCTAGTAATGTTGTACTAGTACCCTAGTAGTGTTATATTAGTCATATAGTAATGTTGTACTAGTACCCTAGTAGTGTTAATTTAGTCATCTAGTAATGTTGTACTAGTACCCAATAGTGTTATACTAGTCATATAGTAGTGTATTACTAGTACCCTAGTTGTGTAGTACTAGTCATGTAGTAGTGTAGTACTAGTACCCTAGTAGTGTTCTAATATTCATTTAGTTGTGTAATACTAGTGCCCTAATAGTGTAGTACTAGTATCCTAGTAGTGTAGTACTATTACCCTAGTAGTGTTATACTATTCATCTAGTTGTGTAGTACTAGTGCCCTAATAGTGTAGTACTAGTACCCTAGTAGTGTAGTACTATTCATCTAGTTGTGTAGTACTAGTGCCCTAATAGTGTAGTACTAGTACCCTACTAGTGTTATACTATTCATCTAGTTGTGTAGTACTAGTACCTAGTGCCCTAATAGTGTAGTACTAGTACCCTAGTAGTGTTATGCAAAGTAACACAGGGTATTTCTGTTTCCTGCCAGGAGAATCGTCCACGCTGTCGTCGCAGAGCGAAGAAGACGAGGCCCAATACGTCAACCAACCCGTGTAGGGGGCGGAGTCACACGCGGTGACCTGCCAGCCCAGTGCATGATGGGAAGGAGACTGCAAACTGAACAAAAATCTGACAACTCCTGAGAATGTTTTCACACTATTAAATGTCAACAATACACCGTCTCCTTGTTACTAATCACTTGGTTCTAGAAGTCACTCAGGTGGCACAGCAACTTCAGGGTTCCAGGTTCCATTCCAGCTTCTGCCGTTGAGTCCTTGGGCAAGACACCTCGCTCCCGATGGGTGGTGGTTTAACGCCCTGCTGTGTGAATGTGACGTATAAAAGCCACCATCTTCCTCTCAACATGACATAGTGAGTCAGAACTAGTTAGACACAAGTTAAAGGAGTGTACTAACTATAAACATGGTTGACAGTGTGGAGATACTAACTTATCAGACTTGACAATACATCCTGTCACCATACTTTCAACTGATTCTTCAACATTAACACTTTTTCTTCAATTTATTCTACTAGTACACTACTAGTGTTCTACTCCTACTCTACTTGCCCTATACTAGTACACTACTAGTGTTCTACTCCTACTCTACTTGCCCTATACTAGTACACTACTAGTGTTCTACTCCTACTCTACTTGCCCTATACTAGTACACTACTAGTTTTGTACTCCTACTCCACTAGCCCTATACTAGTACACTACTGGTGTTTTACTCCTACTCTACTAGCCCTATACTAGTACACTACTAGTGTTGTACTCTTACTCTACTAGCCCTATACAAGTACACTACTAGTGTTGTACTCCTACTCTACTAGCCCTATACTAGTACACTACTAGTGTTTTACTCCTACTCTACTAACCCTATACTAGTACACTACTAGTGTTGTACTCTTTCTCTACTAGCCCTATACTAGTACACTAGTAGTTTTGTACCCTTTCTCTACCAGCCCTATACTAGTACACTACTAGTGTTGTACTCTTACTCTACTAGACCTATACTAGTACAGTACTAATGTTGTACTTCTACTCTACTAGTACACTACTAGTGGTGTACTCCTACTCTACTTGTGTTGTACTAGTACACTACCAGTGTTGTACTCCTACTCTACTAACCCTATACTAGTACACTACTAGTGTTGTACTCTTTCTCTACTAGCCCTATACTAGTACACTAGTAGTTTTTACTCTTTCTCTACCAGCCCTATACTAGTACACTACTAGTGTTGTACTCTTACTCTACTAGACATATACTAGTACAGTACTAATGTTGTACTTCTACTCTACTAGTACACTGCTAGTGTTGTACTCCTACCCTACAAACCCTATTCTAGTACACTGCTATTGATTTACTCCTACTCTACTTGCACTATACTAGAACACTACTAGTGTTGTACTCCTACTCTACTTGTGTTGTACTAGTACACTACCAGTGTTGTACTCCTACTCTACTAGCCCTATACTAGTACACTACTAGTGTTGTACTCCAACTCTACTTGTGTTATACTAGTACACTACCTGTGTTGTACTCCTACTCTACTAGCCCTATAAAAGTACACTACTATTGTTGTACTTTTACTCTACTTGTGTTATACTAGTACACTACCAGTGTTGTACTCCTACTCTACTAGCCCTATAAAAGTACACTACTAGTGTTGTACTCCTACTTGTGTTGTACTAGTACACTACCAGTGTTGTATTCCTACACTACTAGCCCTATAGTAGTACACTACTAGTGTTGTACTCCTACTCTACTTGTGTTATACTAGTACACTACCAATGTTGTACTCCTACTCTACTAGCCCTATAAAAGTACACTACTAGTGTTGTACTTCTACTCTACTTGTGTTATACTCGTACACTACCAGTGTTGTACCCCTACTATACTAGCCCTATAACAGTACACTACTAGTGTTGTACTCGTACTCTACTAGTACACTACTAGTGTTGTACTCCTTCTAGCCCTATACTAGTACACTACTAGTGTTGTACTCCTATATTACTAGTAGATTACAAGTATTGCACTCATACTCTTCTAGTTTTGTACTCCTACTCTACTATGTTGTACTCCTACTAGTACACTACTAGTGTTGTACTCCTACTCTACTATGTTGTACTCCTACTAGTACACTACTCGTGTTGTACTCCTACTCTACTATGTTGTACTCCTACTAGTACACTACTAGTGTTGTACTCCTACTTTACTATGTTGTACTCCTACTAGTACACTACTAGTGTTGTACTCCTACTCTACTATGTTGTACTCCTACTAGTACACTACTAGTGTTGTACTCCTACTTTACTATGTTGTACTCCTACTAGTACACTACTAGTGTTGTACTCCTACTCTACTATGTTGTACTCCTACTAGTACACTACTAGTGTTGTACTCCTACTCTACTATGTTGTACTCCTACTAGTACACTACTAGTGTTGTATTCCTACTACACTAGTGTTATACAAGTCATCTATTAGTATATAGTAGGTATCTGCCAGTCCTCTGTTAGTCTAGTCCTATGCTATATATAGTGTTACACTCTACTAGTGTTGTACTCCTACTCTACTAGTGTTATAATAGTATACTACTATTGTTGTACTCCTATTTTATTAGTGTTCTACTCGTACACTACTTGTACTTGTACACTACTAGTGTTGTACTCCTACTATACAAGTCATTGACTAGTTAATACTAATTATCTGTTAATATTTTACTAGTCCTATGCTATATATAGTGTTACACTTTACTAGTGTTGCCCTCCTACTCTACTAGTGTTATACTGGTCTTCCAGTAGTTAATACTAGTTATCTGCTAGTCTTATACTAGTACTCTGCTACTGTTATACTAGTCTTATGCTATTGTTACACTCATACCCTACTAGTGTTGTACTCCTACTGTACTAGTGTTATAGTAGTCCTCCACTAGTTTATACTAGATCTCTGCTAGTGTTAGACTAGTCCTATGCTAGTGTTACACTCATACTTTACTAGCGTTATACTAGCCATCTACTAATTTATACTAGCCCTTTTCTAGTCTTATACTAGTCCTCTACTAGTGTTAGACTAGTCCTCTGCTAGTCTTGTACTAGTCCTCTACTAGTGTTAGAATAGGCCTCTGCTATTCTTATACAAGTATTATACTAGTTATCTGCTAGTGTAATACTATTCCTCTACTAGTGTTAGACTAGTCTTATGTTAGTGTTAGACTAGTCCTCTTCTAGTCTTATACTAGTCCTCAACTAGTGTTAGACTAGACCTCAGCTAGTGTTGCACTAGTACTCTGCTAGTTTTGTACTAGTTTTCTGCTAGTCTTGTACTAGTCCTCTCCTATTTTTATACTAGTCCTCTGCTTGTCCTGTACCAGTCCTCTGCTAGTGTTGTACTAGTCCTCTGCTAGTCTTATACTACTCCTCTGCTATTCTTACACTAGTCCTCAACTAGTGTTGTACTAGTCCTCTGCTAGTGTTGTACTAGTCCTCTGCTAGTGTTGTACTAGTCCACTGCTAGTCTTGTACTAGCCCTCTGCTATTTTTATATTAGTCTTCTGCTAGTGTTATACTAGTCCTCTGCTAGTGTTGTACTCCTACTCTACTAGTGTTATACTAGTCCTCTGCTAATGTTGTACTCCTAGTCTACTAGTTTTATACTAGTCCTCTGCTATTGTTGTACTCCTACTTTACTGGGGTTATACTAGTCCTCTGCTAATGTTGTACTCCTACTCTACTAGTGTTATACTAGTCCTCTGCTAGTGTTTTATTCCTACTCTACTAGTGTTATACTAGTCCTCTGCTAGTGTTGTATTCCTACTCTACTAGTGTTGTACTAGTCCTCTGCTACTGTTGTACTCCTACTCTACTGGGGTTGTACTAGTCCTCTGCTAGTGTTGTACTCCTACTCTACTGGGGTTGTACTAGTCCTCTGCTACTGTTGTACTCCTACTCTACTGGGGTTGTACTAGTCCTCTGCTAGTGTTGTAATATTCCTCTGCTTGTCTTACACTAGTCATCTGCTAGTGTTGTACTCCTACTCTACTAGTGTTATACTAGTCCTCTGCTAGTGTTGTAATATTCCTCTGCTTGTCTTACACTAGTCCTCTGCTACTGTTGTACTCCTACTCTACTGGGGTTGTACTAGTCCTCTGCTAGTGTTGTACTCCTACTCTACTGGGGTTGTACTAGTCCTCTGCTAGTGTTGTAATATTCCTCTGATTGTCTTACACTAGTCATCTGCTAGTGTTGGACTAGTCCTCTGCTAGTGTTGTACTAGTCCTCTGCGAGTGTTGTACTAGTCCTCTGCTAGTTTTGTACTAGTCCTCTGCTAGTCTTGTACTAGTCCTCTGCTATTTTTATATTAGTCCTCTGCTAGTGTTGTACTCCTTCTCTACTGGGGTTGTACTAGTCCTCTGCTAGTGTTGTACTATTCCTCTGCCTGTCTTACACTAGTCATCTGCTAGTGTTAGACTAGTCCTCTGCTAGTGTTGTACTAGTCCTCTGCTAGTGTTGTACTCCTACTCTACTGGGGTTGTACTAGTCCTCTGCTAGTGTTGTACTAATCCTCTGCTTGTCTTACACTAGTCATCTGCTAGTGTTATACTAGTCATCTGCTAGTGTTATACTAGTCCTCTGTTAGTGTTGTACTATTCCTCTGCTTGTCTTACACTAGTCATCTGCTAGTGTTATACTAGTCATCCGCCAGTGTTATACTAGTCATCTGCTAGTGTTATACTAGTCCTCTGCTAGTGTTGTACTCCTACTCTACTGGGGTTGTACTAGTCCTCTGCTAGTGTTGTACTCCTACTCTACTGGGGTTGTACTAGTCCTCTGCTAGTGTTGTACTATTCCTCTGCCTGTCTTACACTAGTCATCTGCTAGTGTTAGACTAGTCCTCTGCTAGTGTTGTACTAGTCCTCTGCCTGTCTTACACTAGTCATCTGCTAGTGTTAGACTAGTCCTCTGCTAGTGTTGTATTAGTCCTCTGCTAGTGTTGTACTCCTACTCTACTGGGGTTGTACTAGTCCTCTGTTAGTGTTGTACTATTCCTCTGCTTGTCTTACACTAGTCATCTGCTAGTGTTATACTAGTCATCTGCCAGTGTTATACTAGTCATCTGCTAGTGTTATACTAGTCCTCTGCTAGTGTTGTACTCCTACTCTACTGGGGTTGTACTAGTCCTCTGCTAGTGTTGTACTATTCCTCTGCTTGTCTTACACTAGTCATCTGCTAGTGTTGGACTAGTCCTGTGCTAGTGTTGTAATAGTCATTTTCTTGTCTTATATTAGTCCTCTGTGTAGTGAATGTCCCTTATGGGCATCCCTAGTTGTTGATGTAAGTTCAGAGCATGCCCAGTTGGTTCAGTAAGGTGTACACCACTTAAGTCAGGGTGTCCAAAGTGCGGCCCGGGGGACATTTTTTAATGGCCCCATTGCTCATTTTAAAAATACAATGGAAAAAAAATTAAAACATAAAGAGTGATATAAAAGAGCAAACAGGTGAAATGTAACAAGAACATGTTTACTCAAATAACACAAAGCTGCCATGCAGGCGGTTTCTTTCTTTCTTTAAAAAAAAAAAATAGTGAATCAAAATCAATTATGAATTATTGACCAATTCAAGGCTCCAATTATGTCACTTTAAATATTCCACTTTGAGATATTTTTTGGGGCAAATGTTGGATATTTTGTGTTTGCCATATAAAAAACTGAGGTGTTTTTTTTTTTTTTTTAAAGAATGGCCTAAAACGAACAAACAAAAAAATATAAGCAAAAAAAACAACTTATAATTGACAGATCTGAAGTTGATCTCGAGACCATTGTGTTAAAAGTAAACAGTAAAAAAAATATATAATTCATTTTTTAACACTTTAATGAGTAAGACACTTTTGGATCAGTGTGTTTTGTTTTTAAGTGTCAATGCACAAAAAGTAATAGTGAATTAAAATCAATGTTGTTATGAGTTGTTGACCGTTTTCTGGTTCCAATTATTATATCTCAAACATTCTACATAAAAATTTTATTGGGTGAAAATATTGCATATTTTTAGTTTTATTCCAATTAAAAAAAAAGTGGTTTTCTTTGTCAAAAAGAGCATACAACTTAAATCTTTAAAAACATCATATAATAATGTTGATCTAGAGATTAAAAACTTGAATAATAATACTGAATAATGACACATTTTTGACATTTTATTTTGACCAAAACCCTAACCCAGGGGTAGGGAACCTATGGCTCTAGAGCCAGATGTGGCTCTTTTGATGACTGCATCTGGCTCTCGGATCAATCCGAGCTGGCATTGCTTAACACGATAAGTAATGAATAATTCCACTTGTAGTCACAGTGTTAAAAATAACATTCAAAATTTAAAACATTCTCATGCATTTTTATGTTCAAGAAGTTGCGTTAATGGTAAGAAGTAATTTATTTATTATTGGTTAGTGTGGGGCTTGCCCTCCTGGGGGTTCTTCAGACCACCAAGAACCGACATGAGAGCCTGTTTAAGGGTTAAAATATTGTTTTTTTTTTCAATTAGTCTCTCAGTTGCTTTTCAGCAATTGTCTTTTTCTCTTTCGTCCTCATTCGCCCTCTGGCTCCAGCCCCAACCCTGTCTCTCCTGGCTGCTGCTTATAACAGAGCGACAGGTGATTAGATAACAAGGCCCAGGTGGGCCGTCTACACACCTGTCGCTGATTTCGAGGCCGGTCCTGGCAACATCCTGCTTTGCTGCAGGCCACGCCCCCTCCACAGTTAGCTTCAGAACAACAATATTATTACATTGAATAAGAGACCTATTATACTCTGGAAATGTTGGTCTTACTTAAAAATGTACGCGTTTAGTTGTGTTCAGTGTTAAAAAAAATATTATATGGCTCTTAGGGAAATACATTTTAAAATATTTGGCTTCTTGGCTCTCTCAGCCAAAAAGGTTCCCGACCCCTGCCCTAACCCTTTGGGGTCCCCGGGATCAAGCCTGAGTGGAGGCCTAAGTGTATATTTTTTATACATATATTGGATTGGTTTTTCAAATAAATGGCCCCCGCTTTCTTTGATTATTCAGTGTGCGGCCCTCTGTGGAAAAAGTTTGGACACCCCTGACTTAAGTGGACAGTCGTGTGTGTGTCACTGATTTCTACACTCTGCTAGTCTTCTACTAGTCCTCTGCTACTCTTGTACCAGTCCTCTAGTAGTCTTACACTAGTCCTCTCGCTTCTACTTTTTGTTCAATTCCCAACGTTGTTGACGTGCACGTTTGCTCTCGCTTTGGTGTTACGTTGAGCGTTCTCAGCCACCCTAGTGAACATGTTGCCAAACTCAAAAGTACAATTGATTTTATTTTGCGTGAAATAATCCCACGTGTCGGTCTAGATGTCGCTTAGGAACACCTGCGAGTCAACATGGCCACACAGATCATCACTTTTATCTTCAAACAGACTCAAAGTGCGGGAAGTACAGCGCCCCCTCTGGCTGTGATGAGAACGTCAGGATATTTGCCAATCATGCTCGTCTGATTCAAACACTATTAAAGGCCTACTGAAAGCCACTACTAGCCACCACGCAGTCTGATAGTTTATATATCAATGATGAAATATTAACATTGCAACACATGCCAATACGGCGTTTTTAGTTTACTAAATTACGATTTTAAATTTCCCGCGAGGTATCCTGTTGAAAACGTTGCGGTATGATGACTCGTATGATGACGCGGGCGTTTGACGTCTCGTGTTGTAGCGGACATTATTTTCCAGCCCGATCCCAGCTATAAGTAGTCTGCTTTAATCACATAATTACACAGTATTCTGGACATCTGTGTTGCTGAATCTTTTTCAATTTGTTCAATTAATATTGGAGGAGTCAAAGTAGAAAGATGGAGGTGGGAAGCTTTTAGCCTTTAGCCACACGAACAGCCGGTGTTTCCTTGTTTAAAATTCCCGAAGATGAAGCTTTGCTATGGATCAGAGCGATCAAGCGAACATGGATCCCGACTACATGTCAACCGGCAGTTTTCGGTGAGAAAATTGTGGTAATAAGTCGCCTCTTACCGGAGACATCAGCGGAGCTTCCGTCCTGCTGCAGCTTCATGACTTCCCTCAAAGATACTGGCGTCAACACACCAGTGGCCAAACCCCTCCAACTTTCAGGTACTATTTAATCTCACTAAAACACGAGTAACACAATAGGCAGATAAGGGATTTTCCAGAATTATCCTAGTAATTGTGTCTAATAACATCCGAATCGCTCCCACTGCAATCGCCTTTTTTTTCTTTCTAGTCCTTCACTCTAAATTTCCTCATCCACGAATCTTATATCCTCGCTCAAATTAATGGGGAAATAGTCGCTTTCTCGGTCCGACTAGCTCTAGCTGCTGCTGGCTATGATTGCAAACAATGTGAGGATCTGTCACGCCAAATTTCTTCCCCCCTACAAAAACTGGAAGACATTTGGCGTGACAGCCCCCTCTAATGCCTGAAGGACCCCAATGAGGGTGTGATAATACCAAGTTGTATGACTCTTAAGGGTTACAGCTGCAAAATTAGCGAAGCAAAAATAGCTTGAAAGGTTAACATGCTGGAATGCAAATTTTTTTTCCTCACCGTTATTTTTCACCAATGACAATCAGCCAATTATAATGCTTTTAAAACAGGCTGCTTAAATGTCCTTCCAGCCTCATTGGGGTCCTTCAGGCATTAGAGGGGCTGCCACGCCAAATGTCTTCCGGGGTAGAAGGTTTTTGTGGGGGGAAGAAATTTGGCGTTACAGAGCCCTCACACCGGTGACGTCATCGTCTGCTACTTCCGGTACAGGCAAGGCTTTTTTATTAGCTGCCAAAAGTTGCGAACTTTATCCTCGATGTTCTCTACTAAATCCCCGTTTAAATAAGAAAATCTCATTTCAGTAGGCCTTTAAGAACACCTGCGAGTCAACATGACCACACAGATCATGTCTTATATCTTGTAATGCACTTTTAGCTTCAAACAGACTCAAAGTGCGGGAAGTACAGCGCCCCCTCTGGGTGAGACAAGAACGTCAGGATGTTTGCCAATCGTGCTCGTCTATTTCAAACACTCTATCAAAAGGACAACACAAATGAACTCGTTTGAAGTGAATACTCTATTTAAAAGGACAAAAGGAATTTACTCTACTCGTTTGGAGTGAATGTGCTTCTTGCTGAATATCTTTAATACGGGCTTCCCGCCGCAACAACTGTCGCCCTTCAATGACGTCATGTCTACGCAATCATTCAGTCCAACGGTTACACTGGCAGTCATGTACTGAGAGGCTGAAATGATCAATAATTATAATATATGTGCAATTATTGATAGGACGTCGTACAGGAGGTCATAAAAGTAATAACGAATACGACATCGAACGTTTGGCGACGCCGCTGTTGCATGCTGGGAAGGTGCTCATCTCGCCAGCTCAGAAGCTAAAGGCTAGCCGGTAGCCTCCGAGTTAACGGTCCTCGCATCTGAGCATGCGCATCCGGGCGGCGCGCACAAGGGCCGCGGGCACGCGCACAGGTATGTTTGCGAGCACTTCACCTGCGCATGACGCAGCCTACGTCCGGGTACATACTAACGCCGCTCCTATGCTAACTGCCTAGCTTCCGCTGCTAACGTTTCAATGAATGAACGTCCGTCCATTTCCTACCGCTTGTCCCTCTCGTACATCAACATCACGCTCACAACACTTCTGACGCCAATAAGAACGAGAACATATTTACATGGATGCGCGCGCACACACATTGACAACAAAGATTGAGTTCCGGTTAAAAGAGGCTACATTATGTGCTGGAAACTTCTAGAACCTCTCATTGTGTGTGTGTGTGTGTGTGTGATATCAAATAGGTCCGATACGGGAATTTACATTATTCCATCCATTTTTTACCGCGTGTGCCGTTCGGGGTGCTGGAGCCTATCTCAGCTGCATTCATTGATGTGCTTTTATTTTGAAAAACTGCTTGCCAGGTGTGTGACATCATCAGGATGCCCCTCCCCCAGGCTCCTCCCACTGGTGGACCGCCTCCTCCTCCCAGCTCCTGCCAGGTGGGCATTACACTTATTTTTAAAGTTATTATGGAATAATATTTGATATTTTATCATGTGTGCGGTGTAGGTATTATATATTATGGAATGATAATGTTATCATGGAATAATATTAAAGTTATTATGGAATGAAGTTGGTGTAGGTATTTTTTGTTATGGAATAAAATGTAATGTTATCATGGAATAATATTAAAGTAATTATGGAATAAAATTGGTGTAGGTATTTTATATTATGGAATAAAATTTAATGTTATCATGGAATAATATTAAAGTTATTATGGAATAATAGTTGATATTTTATCATGAGTGCAGTGTAAGTATTTTATATTATGGAATAATATTTAATGTTATCATGTAATAATAATAATGTTATTATGGAATAAAATTGGTGTAGGTATTTAATATTATGGAATAATATTTGATGTTATGGAATAATATTAAAGTTATTATGGAATAATATTTTATCTTGTGTGCGGTGTAGGTATCGGTACTATGTAATAATATTTTGTTGCGTGTTATTGATATTAGCCAATAATAATTTATATTTTATTGCATGTGTGGTTTGGGTATTTTTATTATTGAATAATATTTAATGTTATTACAGAATAATATTTAATTGTATATCATGGATATTATGAAATAATTAATGTTGTTATGGGATAAGATTTTATTGCGTGTGTGGTCTGGATATTTTATTATTTATTATTGTTATGGAATACTATGTAATGTTATTATGGAATAATATTTTATTGTATGTTATTGATATGGAATAATTAATGTTGTTAAGGAATAATATTTTATTACGTGTGTGGTGTAGGTTATTTTTTTATTATGGAATAATTTTTAATATTTTATCATGTGAGCAATGTAGGTATCGAAATTATGGAATAATATTTAATGTATTATGGAATAATATTCAATTTATTATGGAATAATATTTGTTTGTGTTATTAATATTATGGAATAATAATATTTTATTGCGTGTGTGGTGTGGGTATTTTCATTATGGAATAATATTTAAAGTTATTGTGGAATAATATTTGATATTTTATCATGTGTCCGGTGTAGGTATTGGTATCATGGAATAATATTTAATGTCATTATGGAATAATATTTAATGTTATTATGGAATAATATTTCATTGCGTGTTATTGATATTGTGGAATAATAATTTATATTTTATTGCATGTGGGGTGTGGGTGATTTTCATTATGGAATAATATTTAATGTAATTATGAAATAATATATTTTTGTGTATCATGGTTATTACGAAATAATTAATGTTATAGAATTATGTTTTATTACGTGTGTGGTGTAGGTATTTTGTATTATGGAATAACATTTAATATTTTATCATGTGTGCGGTGTAGGTATTGATATTATGGAATAATATTTAATGTTATTATGGAATAATATTTAATGTTTTTATGGAATAATATTTTATTGCGTGTTATTGATATTATGGAATAGTGCATGTGAAGTGTAGGTTATTTTTTATTATGGAATAATATTTAGTATTTATCATGTGTGCGCTGTAGGTATTGGTATTATGGAAAAATATTTAATGTTATTTTAGAATAGTATTTAATATTATAATGGTATAGTATTTTATTGCGTGTTATTGATATTATGGAATAATATTTGATTGCGTGTGTGGTGTGGGTGTCTTTATTATGTAATAATATTTCATGTTAATATGGAAAAATATTTTATTGCGTTGTACGGATATTATGAAATATTTAATGTTATGGAATAATATTTTATTGTGTGTGTGGTGTACGTATTTTTTATTATGGAATAATATTTAATGTTATCATGGAAAGTTATTTTATTGCATGGTATTGATATGGAATAATTAATCTTGTTATGGAATAATTTTTATTGCCTGTATGGTGTAGGTTATTTTGTTATGGAATAATATTTTTTTATTGTTATTATGGAATAATATTTTATTGCATGTTATTGATATAATGGAATGAAAATGTATGTTGTTATGAAATAATAATATTGTATTGCATGTGTGGTGTAGATATTTTTATTATGTAGTGATAATTAACGGTATTATGGAATAATAATATTTATTTAGTGTAAGGTGTAGGTATTGATATTATGGAATAGTTGTTTTATTGTTGTTATGGAATGATATTTAATATTTCATTGCATGTGTAGTGTAGGTATTATTATGGAATAATATTTAATGTTATTTAATAGTTTAATGCGTTTTCAGCGTAGCTGTTATTCCAGAATATTTTAAGTTATTATAGGATAATATAATAAATAATATTTTATTTGTGTGTGGTGTAGGTATTTAATATTATGCAATAATAATTGATATTGTTATGCCACAATAAATAATGTTATTATGGAATAATAATTAATGTTATTATGCAATGATAATTAATATTGTTATGCTATAATAAATAATGTTATTATAGAATAATAATGAATGTTGTTATGCAATAGTAATAATAAATTTTATTATGGAATAATAATAATGTTATGCAATAATAACAAATAGAATTTTGGTGTTATTATGGAATAATAATGTTATTATGCAATAATAATTCATGTTGTTATGCAATAATAATACATTTTATTATGGAATAATAATTAATGTTATGCAATAATAATAGATTTAATTATGGAATAATAATTAATGTTATGCAATAATAAAGGCTTTTATGGAATTTTTGTGTTATTATGAAATAATAATGTTATGCAATAATAATTTTGTTATGCAAACATAATTAATGTTGTTATGCAATAATAATGTCATCATGCAGGATTATAACATTTTATAAAAGAATAATAAATAATGTTATGAAATAATAATGTTATTGTGCAATAATAATTAATGTTTGTATGAGGTGGCGACTTGTCCAGGGTGTACGCTGCCTTCCGCCCGATTGTAGCTGAGATAGGCGCCGGCGCCCCCCGCAACCCCGAAAGGGAATAAGCGGTAGAAAATGGATGAATGGATGGATGCAATACTAATTATTGTTAATGTTCAATAATAATTCAGGCTGATAGGCAATAATAGTTAAATGTTATTATGCAATAATAATTCATGTTGATTGGTAATAATAGTTAAATGTTATTACGCTATAATAATTAATGTTGTTAGGCAATAATGATTAATGTTATTATGCAATAATAATGTTGCTATGCAATAATCATACATGTTATTATAGAATGATAATGTTATGGAATAATAATTAATGTTATGGATTAATAATAACAATCATTATTATAGAATATTAATACATGTTATAATGGAATAATATTGTTATTATGCAATAATAATGTTGTTATGCAATAATCATACATGTTATTATAGAATAATAATGTTATGGAATAATAATGTTACAGATTAATAATAACAATCATTATTATAGAATATTTTATAAATGTTATAATGGAATAATAATGTTATGCAACAATACATGTTATTATAGAATAATAATTAATGTTATTGTGCAATAATAATTCATGATATTATGCAATAATCCATCCATTTTCTACTGCTTGTCCCTTTCGGGTTCGCGGGGGGCGCTGGAGCCTATCTCAGCTGCGTTTGGGTGGAAGGCGGCGTACACCCTGGACAAGTCGCCACCTCATTACAGATTACGCAATAATAATGAATGATATTATGGAATAATAATTCATGTTCTGCATCAATAACAATGTAATGCAGGTGCAAGGTGGCGGCGTGCTGCTGTCAGACAGGTGTAAAGGCGGGGGGGCGCAGTGCTCACCTGGCCAGACGGGGGACCACCCTTACATCCGCCTCTACCAGTATTTACACCAGCAGGGGGCGCCCCCTGAGCCAGGTAAGATCACCTGTAGCCACGCCCACCGCACCTTTTAAACATTTCCTCCTCCTTCCTCGTAGGCGAAGGTGGCGCTCGTTCTCCCTCCGCTCGTGCGCCGGCGCCCCTCCCGCCCGCCCGTCACCATGACGACGCTCCAAGCCCCTCCCCTGAGCAAAGGCGAGCCCCCAACGCTGCAGGCTCCTCCCACGCCCCTTCCAGTCGTCGAGGCAACGCCCCTTCCCCTCCCTCCTCCTTTGCGGACAAGCCCCTCCCTCTGACACCCGCGCCGCCATCGCCCGCCAACAGCAGACGGCCGCCCACCACCGGAGGAAACCCCCCCGCCGTCTGCACTTCGCTGGCCCCGCCCCCTCCGACCTACCACCTGGCCGAGGTCTCGTGCGTCAACAAGAGGACCGCCCCCTTGCCGGGGGGGCACGCCTCAGCCAGAGGTCCCGCCCCCCCGCCGCCCCCGCCGTCCCCGAGCCAGTCCCACAGGCCGACCCCCCCTCCAGGGCGAGGACCAGGTGAGGCTTCTTATTCTTCCTCCATCTTGTTTTTCAGTCACATGACCGCTCATCTCCCGCCAGCGAGCAGAGAAGCTCCGCCCCCTCCTCCATGCCGGGCACCAGGTAGCCCCTCCCTCTCTTCTGACCCCCCCGCACGGGGGAAACCTCCTCCCCCGCCTTCTCGCACCCCAGCTGCTCCTCCCCCGCCTCCTCCTTCTCTCTGCCAAGGACACGCCTCCTCGCCCTCCTCATTGGCTGGTGAGTGCTCGTCTTCCTGCCTCGTCAGATGATGTCACAGGACGTTGGCTCCGCCCACAGGAACACTCTTTGCGCTTCATAGTCGCCGAGTCTAACAAGCACGACTCGTAGCAAATATTTAGCCCCGCCCCTTCTGATGGCAACTGGTGAGTGTACTGCATTTACTGTGTAGTACACTTGACGCTTTCGAGCTTTTGTCATCAGCAGCTTCCCCATATTTTCATGGATAAATGTGCCTTTTTAGCATCTGTGCTGGTGTTTTTATATTCTTTAAAGCATAGGCAAACTTTAGTCCGGCTAGCTATAAGCTAATGCCAGTTAGAAACTCAGGCTAGCCAAAAACTGATGCTAGCTATAAGATAATGCTAGTTATAAGTTGATAACTATAAGCCGATGCTAGCTATAAGATAATGTTAGTTATAAACTGATGCTAGTTATAAGCTGTTGCTAACTATAGGCTAATCCTAGCTAGAAGGTAATGCTGGTTATAAGCTGATGCTAGCTATGAGTTAATGCTAGTAACAAACTGATGCTAGTTGTAAGCTATTGCTAGCTATAAACGGATGCTAGCTGTAAGCTAATGCCACTAATAAACTGATGCTAGCTATATGCTAATGCTAGCCATAAACTGATGCTAGCTATATGCTAATACAAGCCATAAACTGATGCTAGCTATATGCTAATGCTAGCTATAAACTGATGCCAGCTATATGCTAATGCTAGCTATAAACTGATGCTAGCTATAAAGTAATGCTAGTAACAAACTGATGTTAACTATAAGCTATTGCTAGCTATAAACTGATGCTAGTATATGCTAATGCCAGCTATAAACTGATGCTAGCTATAAAGTAATGCTAGTAACAAACTGATGCTAGCTATAAGCTATTGCTAGCTATAAGCTAATGCTAGTAATAAACTAATGCTAGTTATAAGCTAATGCTAGTAATAAATTGATGCTAGCTATATGCTAATGCTAGTAACAAACTGATGCCAGCTACAAGCTAATGCTAGCTATAAACTGATGCTAGCTATTAGCTAATTGTAGCTATAAACTGAGGGACGTGGCGCAGTGGGGAGAGTGGCCGTGCGCAACCCGAGGGCCCCTGGTTCAAATCCCACCTAGTACCAACTTCGTCACGTCCGTTGTGTCCTGAGCAAGACACTTCACCCTTGCTCCTGATGGGTGCTGGTTGGCGCCTTGCATGGCAGCTCCCTCCATCAGTGTGTGAATGTGTGTGTGAATGGGTAAATGTGGAAGTAGTGTCAAAGCGCTTTGAGTACCTTGAAGGTAGAAAAGCGCTATGCAAGTACAACCCATTTATTTATTTATCATTTATATGCTAATCCTATCTATAAACTGATGCTAGCTATAAAGTAATGCTAGTAATAAACTGATGCTAGTTATAAACGGATGCTAGATATAAGATAATGCTAGCAATAAACTGATGCTAGTAATAAACTGATGCTAGCTATTAGCTAATTGTAGCTATAAACTGATGCTAGCTATAAGGTAATGCTAGTAACAAACTGATGCTAGCTATAAGCTAATGCTAGTAATAAACTGATTCTAGCTATAAGCTAATGCTAGTAATAAACTGATGCTAGCTATAAACGGATGCTAGCTACAAGCTAATAGCTATAAACTGATGCTAGTAATAAACTGATGCTAGCTATTAGCTACTTGTAGCTCTAAACTGATGCTAGCTATAAGCTAATGCTAGTGATAAACTGATGCTAGCTATATGCTAATGCTATTAACAAACTGAATTTGGCTATAAACGGATGCTACAAGCTAATGCTAGCTATAAACTGATGCTAGTAATAAACTGATGCTAGCTATTAGCTAATGCTAGCAGTAAGACTGGATGTTATGGTTGGCTCTAGAGGTGACTTTATACCTCAAATTGACTCACAAATGTTTGTGTTTTGTCCTGTCGCCCGCCTACTCCCCCCCCCCACTCTCCCACAGAGGATTTTGAGTCCAAATATTTGTTCCATTCGCTGGATGACTTCCCTCCTCCAGACGAGTACCGACACTTCGCCAAGATCTACCCCAGCAAGGCCTACAGAGGTAGGGCTGTTGTCACGCCGTCTGCTGCCAGAGGGGGGCGCTAACACGGCTGTGTGTGTGTGTGTGTGTGTGTGTGTGTGTGTGTGTGTGTGTGTGTGTTGCAGCCATGAGAGGCGCTCCTCCACTGCCCCCTGTTGGCAGGTGAGGGGACATGACTGCACGCCACTCCTAGATGACATCATATCTCCACCAAACGGCCATGTCTTCTTTTTTTTTTTTCGTATAAACCTTTATTTATAATATGCAACATTTACATACATGTGTAACCTATTTTGACGTCATGTTTATGTTACGTATGTTCATTTTGTTTCCAAAGCCCGCTCCACCGCAACGTGTCACCACTTCCGCTCCGAGCGCCTTCAAAATAAGAGCTCGAGGCATATACTGTATAACAGGAGCTTAACGTCCCAAAGAGGCGAGTCAGGCAAATAAATAATAATAAACATGTCAGTGCGATCACGTGACATCATGCGGTAAACATGGAAGCTTCCGGGAGATCCCGCTGTGGTCGTTTTCTGAATCCTATCTTTTATTTTGAAAGGTGTGTCGCTGCCGTGGCCACGTGACTGGAGTTGTAGCTGTGACGTAAATATGATTGACGTCAACGTGTAGCGTAATGATGACCAATAAACATGCATTTCAATGAATGCTTCTGGTCTCCGTCTGAATGGGAAGTGAAATTTATTTATATAGCACTTTTTCTCTAGTGACTCAAAGCGATTTACATAGTGAAACCCAATATCTAAGTTACATTTAAAGCAGTGTGGGTGGCACTGGGACTAGGTGGCTAAAGTGTCTTGCCCAAGGACACAATGGCAGTGACAAGGATGGCAGAAGCGGGAATCGAACCTGTAACCCTCAAGTTGCTGGCACGGCCGCTCTACCAACCGAGCTATACCGCCCCAGTGTGAACTATAATGGCTGTGAAATGAGGTCTATATGCAAATACTAGTTAAGGATAGTATTAATTACCTAGGAATACTTATCACTAAAAATCAGAGTTCTAGGTCGGTCTCGAACTTTACTCCAATTGTAGACAAAAGTAAGAAAAGATGTAAGCAATGGCTACAGAGAGATTTTGTCAAAGTTTGTTGTTGACGAAACCGGAGATGGAGGCAGACATGGAGTGAGAAAACATGATTTATTTCAAAACAATAAGACAAAACAAAGGGTACAAACAAAAAGCGCGCACGTGGGCGGATAACAAACAAAAAGGCCTAGCGAGGAAGCTGGCAGGTATCTAGCAGGAAAACAGAAGTCGTACTTGTAACAAGAAAACAAACTGGAAGCAGGGAACAAAAGACAGTAAGCTAAAAACGCTACCAAACATTGCTTAAGGCAACGCCGCATTGACACGACAAGATACGACACGACAGGTAGCAATGACAAGTAGCAACGACAAGAGCGACATGCAATACAATAATTCAGCATTGACTGGAGGAACAAGGCAGGTAAAAATAGGCGCGGGCTGATTGACACCAGGTGTGGCCAGGTGCCAATCAGCCGCAGCTGAGGTGAAACAGAGCTCAGGGAGAAAGACAGGAAACTAACAAAATAAGAGCGCTGACAGGAACTAAGGACAGGAAATAGTAAACATGACGAGGAAAAACTAAAACACAAACAAACTGTCAGTGGCAAGCCTGACAGATGTATCCTTACAAGGCAGAGCCTCGCTTTCCTATCTCCCCAGAGCAAAAAGTAACTATGTGACACTGTAAATAACTACCTGACTAAGAATTGGAATAACTACCTAACTAACTTGTGCAATAACCAAGTAACTATTAGAATAACTCAGTAACTAACATTTTGAATAATTAAGTAACATTTTGAATAATGAAGGAACTGTAAGAGGTATTTGTTGTTGTTGAACCCCAAGATGCAGAGACGGAGGCAGGCATAGAATATGAAAACATGATTTAATTCAAACTAAACAAGAACAAACAAAGAGCAGGCACGTGGGCAGAATAACAAACTAAGGGAGCTAGCACTGGAAGCTAAAAAACAAAAAGGAACTTTGGCATGGAAGCTAGTGGATAGCAAACAGGAAAAACTGGAAATAACTAATGCTAACAGAAACAGCTTACCGCTACGACGACCAGGACAAAATATAACATGACAGGTAGTAGCTGTAACAAAACGACACGTAGCACGACAAGACTGATATGTGGCAACGACAATACAATGATCCAGCAACTGACACAAGACAAAGCAGGTACAAACAGGAGCAGGCTGATTGGCAACAGGTGTGGCCAGGTGCCAATCAGCCGCAGCTGAGGAGGAACACAGCACTCGGGGAACAAGACAGGAAGCTGACAAAATAAGAGCACTAGACAGGAACTAAAGACAGGAGATACTAAACACAGAGACAAATGTAGAGGAAAAAACTAAAACATAGGATAAACTGTCAGGGGAAAGTCTGACAGAAACTAACTATTTACTAAGTAAAGGGACAGTGTGGCACAGTTGGTAGAGTGGCTGTGCCAGCAATCTGAGGGTTACTGGTTCAATCCCCACCTTCTACCATCCTAGTCACGTCCGTTAGTCCTTGGGCAAGACACATCACCCTTGCTCCTGATGGGTCCTGGTGAGCGCCTTGCATTGCAGCTCCCGCCATCAGTGTGTGAATGTGGAAATAGTGTCAAAGCGCTTTGGGTTCCTTTAAAAAGGGGTAGAAAAGGGACGGCGTGGCGCAGTGGGAGAGTGGCCGTGTGCGACCCGAGGGTCCCTGGTTCAAATCCCACCTAGTACCAACCTCGTCACGTCCGTTGTGTCCTGAGCAAGACACTTCACCCTTGCTCCTGATGGGTGCTGGTTGGCGCCTTGCATGGCAGCTCCCTCCATCAGTGTGTGAATGTGTGTGTGAATGGGTAAATGTGGAAGTAGTGTCAAAGCGCTTTGAGTACCTTGAAGGTAGAAAAGCGCTATACAAGTACAACCCATTTATCATTTATTTATTTAAAAGCGATATACAAGTACAACCATTTACCATTTAACAAATAATTGAATAACTACGTAACTATTTCAACAACTTGGTAACTATTTGTACTGTTTTTGTACTTATTTTGATTATTATTTCTCGTCTGTTTGTAATGTAAAAAAAAAGAAAAACAACAACAACAACAAAAAACCGAATAAACATGCATTTGAATCAGCTTGCGTTACCGTCTTTCAACACGCGGGGGCGACAGCAATTTTTTGTAAGTTTCGAGACGCTTCCTTTCCCGGAAGCGGAACCACGTCACCGGAAGTCACTCTTCCCACGTGCGCAAAGAGCAGCGGCACTGTCGACATTTTAAAAAGGTCTCCGAAGCGCCAGCAAGTAAAGATGGAGACGGAGATGGAAAGCAGGAAGAGGGCGCGCCTGGAGGAGGAAGAAGTGAGGCGGCGCAACAACGTCTACAAGGTGGCGGTGGTCGGCGCGCGCTGGCCGGCCTTGAGAGAACTGGAGGAGATGGTGCTCGGGACCGCGCAGGTAAACAACAGCAGCGTGCACGCGAGCTCCTCTTTGACGTCATCGGGATAACCTGGTCGTGCGCGTGCGTGTGACAGGAGGAGGAAGAGGAAGAGACGAGGAAGAGTGAGGAGGAGGAGGATGATGAGGAGCTGGTCCAATCAGAGGCGTCCCCTTCGCAGCCTCCGCCAATCAAACGCGCGGCTTGGCTTGATGAAGATGATGAGCTGGAGGAAGAGTAAGTGCGCGTGCGCGTGACATCAAACATCTCCTCCATGACGCCATCCATCCTTTTCTACCGCTTATTCCCTTCCCTCCCCACTACCTGTGTTACACTGGAAATACCGTAACTACCTGACTTAACTATTGGAATAAATACCTCACTAACTTGTGCAATAACCAAGTAACTATTGGAATAACTACCTCACTAACTTGTGCAATAACCAAGTAACTATTGGAATAACTACCTCGCTAACATGTGCAATAACCAAGTAACTATTGGAATAACTACCTCGCTAACATGTGCAATAACCAAGTAACTATTGGAATAACTACCTCGCTAACTTGTGCAATAACCAAGTAACTATTGGAATATCTACCTCGCTAACATGTGCAATAACCAAGTAACTATTGGAATAACTACCTCGCTAACATGTACAATAACCAAGTAACTATTGGAATAACTACTTCACTTAACTTGTGCAATAACCAAGTAACTATAGGAATAACTACTTCACTAACTTGTGCAATAACCAAGTGACTATTGGAAATAACTACTTCACTTAACTTGTGCAATAACCAAGTAACTATAGGAATAACTACTTCACTAACTTGTGCAATAACCAAGTATCTATTAGAATAACTACTTCACTAACTTGTGCAATAACCAAGTAACTATTGGAATAACTACTTCACTAACTTGTGCAATAACCAAGTAACTATTGGAATAAATACCTCACTAACTTGTGCAATAACCAAGTAACTATTGGAATAACTACCTACCTAACTTGTGCAATAACCAAGTAACTATTGGAATAACTACTTCACTAACTTGTGCAATAACCAAGTAACTATTGGAATAACTACTTCACTAACTTGTGCAATAACCAAGTAACTATTGGAATAAATACCTCACTAACTCGTGCAATAACCAAGTAACTATTTGAATAACTACCTCACTAACTTGTGCAATAACCAAGTAACTATTGGAATAACTACCTCACTAACTTGCGCAATAACCAAGTAACTATTGGAATAACTACCTCACTAACTTGTGCAATAACCAAGTAACTATTGGAATAACTACCTCACTAACTTGTGCAATAACCAAGTAACTATTGGAATAACTACCTACCTAACTTGTGCAATAACCAAGTAACTATTGGAATAACTACTTCACTAACTTGTGCAATAACCAAGTAACTATTGGAATAACTACTTCACTAACTTGTGCACTAACCAAGTAACTATTGGAATAAATACCTCACTAACTTGTGCAATAACCAAGTAACTATTGGAATAACTACCTCACTAACTTGTGCAATAACCAAGTAACTATTGGAATAACTACCTCACTAACTTGCGCAATAACCAAGTAACTATTGGAATAACTACCTCACTAACTTGTGCAATAACCAAGTAACTATTGGAATAACTACCTCACTAACTTGTGCAATAACCATTTAACTATTGGAATAACTACCTACCTAACTTGTGCAATAACCAAGTAACTATTGGAATAACTACTTCACTAACTTGTGCAATAACCAAGTAACTATTGGAATAACTACTTCACTAACTTGTGCAATAACCAAGTAACTATTGGAATAAATACCTCACTAACTTGTGCAATAACCAAGTAACTATTGGAATAACTACCTCACTAACTTGTGCAATAACCAAGTAACTATAGGAATAACTACCTCACTAACTTGTGCAATAACCAAGTAACTATTGGAATAACTACCTCACTAACTTGTGCAATAACCAAGTAACTATTGGAATAACTACCTCACTAACTTGTGCAATAACCAAGTAACTATTGGAATAACTACCTCACTAACTTGTGCAATAACCAAGTAACTTTTGGAATAACTACCTCACTAACTTGTGCAATAACCAAGTAACTATTGGAATAACTACCTCACTAACTTGTGCAATAACCAAGTAACTATTGGAATAACTACTTCACTAACTTGTGCAATAACCAAGTAACTATTGGAATAAATACCTCACTAACTTGTGCAATAACCAAGTAACTATTGGAATAACTACCTCACTAACTTGTGCAATAACCAAGTAACTATTGGAATAACTACCTCACTAACTTGTGCAATAACCAAGTAACTATTGGAATAACTACTTCACTAACTTGTGCAATAACCAAGTAACTATTGGAATAACTACCTCACTAACTTGTGCAATAACCAAGTAACTATTGGAATAACTACTTCACTAACTTGTGCAATAACCAAGTAACTATTGGAATAAATACCTACCTAACTTGTGCAATAACCAAGTAACTATTGGAATAAATACCTCACTAACTTGTGCAATAACCAAGTAACTATTGGAATAACTACCTCACTAACTTGTGCAATAACCAAGTAACTATAGGAATAACTCAGTAACTGACTGTTTGAATATAGGAGTAACGCTTTGAATAACTAAGTTACCTTTTGAACCATGCATCACGTTTATAATCATGTATATGTCAGGGTTTGCCCTTCATGTCGTTGATTGTGGCGGACCAGCACAGCAATCTTATTACCGCCACACCTTCAAAATAAGTTGTTGTTTTGACTTGAAAAGAGTTCAAGTCATACAAAATATTGTATCCCCCAAAATAAATGACACCAAGTCTGGCACAATTTTAAGACTTTGACCACCAACAACAGTGCTGCCGAAGCAGGAAGTAAACACAACACACGCCATTGTCTGCAGCCTTGTCAGCATGTCTGTGATTTGCACATTTCTACAACATGTGCAAATACTAAGAGAAAGTGAAAGTGGAGCGACAGCACCAAGCAAGTGTGACGTCATGCTGGCCTCTTTAGCTAGTAGTCTGTCAACAGCAGTACAGGCTATAATAACACCACAGGAAGATGTTGCTACTTCATCAAAGGGTGACACAATTCTCAATACAATAAGCAACAACAACTGAAAATATGGACAAACAATATAAAAGTATATCTTGATGCTAATTGACAAACACATTATTTGATGGTGACCACGCCCCTGTCTACAGGTATCTTGGCAGTCCAGAAGAACCCCTGATAGACAATATATATAACATGGATGTAACATATGACATGTATGTTGTGTGTGTCAGGGTGGACATGAAGCATCGTTTCCGTAGCAACCTGATGAGAGGAGATGCTGAGTCAACAATGAGTAAAGAAAAAGTTCAGCAGAGGATGAGAGAAGAGTAAGTACATCACCTGCACGTCTTGTCACCTGCACACACACACTCACTCGTGTGTGTGTGTGTCTGTGTGTGTAGCTTCCAGAAGTCGATGGGCGGAGCTCCATCATGGGCGGTCAGTGGTGGCAGGAAGTCTCCAACAGGTAAGAAGACACCTTGCATCCCAATCAGCTGTGTACTTGTGGAACCTCCATTTACTAACTCATGGGACTTTGTCAACCAGGTTAACATGTGCTAACACCTCCGTCATTCATGCAGTCATGCATTCAGTCAGTCATTCAGTCAGTCATTCGGTCATTCATTCAACCATTCAGTCATTCATTTATTCAGTCATTCAATCAATCAGTCATTCAATTTGTCATTCATTCAATCAGTCATTCAATTAGTCAATCATTCAGTCATTCAATTAGTCGTTCATTCAATCATTCAGTCATTCAATCAGTCAGTCATTCATTCAGTCAGTCATTTATTCAATCAGTCAGTCATTCAATTAGTCATTCATTCAATCAGTCATTGATTGATTGATTGATTCGGTCATTCAATTGTTCAGTCATTCATTCAGTCGTCCGATCATTCATTCAGTCATTCAATCATTAATGCAGTCATTCATACAACCATTCATTCATTCAATCAGTTGTTCATTCAATCAGTCATTCTTTCAGTCAGTCATTTATTCAATCAGTTATTTAGTCATTCAGTCATTCAACTGTTCAGTCATACATTCAATCATTCATTCAACCATTTAGTCATTCATTCAACTATTCTGTCATTCATTCAATCAGTCATTCATTCAATCATTCTGTCATTCATTCAATCAGTCATTTATTCAATCCGTTATTTGGTCATTCAATCATTCATTTAGTCATGCATTCAGTCATTCTATGTATATTACCCCAAGAGGGACAAGCGGTAGGAAATGGATGGATGTCCTATCTACACTTCTGTTAAAATGTAATAATCACTTATTCTTCTCTTCTTTGATACTTGACATTAGTTTCGGATGATACCACACATTTAGGTATGGATGCAATACCAAGTAGTTCCAGGATCATACATTGGTCATATTCAAAGTCCTCATGTGTCCAGGGACATAGTTACTGACTTTATAAACATAATGTGATATTTTGAAAAAGGAAAACAGATTTTGTGCGGATAAAAAATATAGATGTAATCATAGTAGTATGGACTAGATATGCTCCTGTACTTGGTATCATTACAGTGGATGTCAGGTGTAGATCACTTTGTTTACATTGTGATGCTGGTGACTTATTGTGTCTTCCTACGGTGTGTCTAAGTCTCCAGCGATAATGGTACATGTAAGAAACTCACACTGTTTGTCAGGAGATCAGGATTAGTGATTTAGAAGTAGTTAAAACACTGTGGATGGATGTTAGCCGCTAGCTATCTAGCCATCTCTTAAAGCAGCTCTTCCTAAGAGTGTTTCAGTGTTATAACTTCACCTTTATCTTGACTTTTTACACCAAAATGCGTCCATTCTCCCTTTTCTGTCTACACACTGTGTCTACTTGTAAGTACTCTGTGTGTGTGCGCTGCCCAACATGCTCCTCTGCTCCTAAAAGCAGCAATGTCACCAGGAGTGTGATTGATTAGTGTGACTGATTAGTGTTGTGTACAAGGCTTGTTGTTGCCATGGATACATCTGCTTCACTAAACACACCTTTTACTCTGCAAGCCATGTTCAACAACCAATTAAGTTTGTAAATGTAGGTTCCAGGTGAGTGTGGACCTGTGTCCATACATGTACTGTCTTCTACATGTCATGTCTTCTACATGTCCATACATGTACTGTCTTCTACATGTCATGTCTTTTACATGTACTGTCTTCTACATGTCCATACATGTCATGTCTTCTACATGTCCATACATGTCATGTCTTCTACATGTCCATACATGTCATGTCTTCTACATGTCCATACATGTCATGTCTTCTACATGTCCATACATGTCATGTCTTCTACATGTCCATACATGTCATGTCTTCTACATGTCCATACATGTCATGTCTTCTACATGTCCATACATGTCATGTCTTCTACATGTCCATACATGTCATGTCTTCTACATGTCCATACATGTCATGTCTTCTACATGTCCATACATGTCATGTCTTCTACATGTCCATACATGTCATGTCTCCTACATGTCCATACATGTCATGTCTTCTACATGTCCATACATGTCATGTCTTCTACATGTCCATACATGTCATGTCTTCTACATGTCCATACATGTCATGTCTCGTACATGTCCATACATGTCATGTACATGTCCATACATGTCATGTCTCCTACATGTCCATACATGTCATGTCTCCTACATGTCCATACATGTCATGTCTCCTACATGTCCATACATGTCATGTCTTCTACATGTCCATACATGTCATGTCTTCTACATGTCCATACATGTCATGTCTTCTACATGTCCATACATTTCATGTCTCCTACATGTCCATACATGTCATGTCTCCTACATGTCCATACATATCATGTCTTCTACATGTCCATACATGTCATGTCTTCTACATGTCCATACATGTCATGTCTTCTACATGTCCATACATGTCATGTCTCCTACATGTCCATACATGTCATGTCTCCTACATGTCCATACATGTCATGTCTTCTACATGTCCATACATGTCATGTCCATACATGTCATGTCTTCTACATGTCCATACATTTCATGTCTCCTACATGTCCATACATGTCATGTCTCCTACATGTCCATACATATCATGTCTTCTACATGTCCATACATGTGATGTCTCCTACATGTCCATACATGTCATGTCTTCTACATGTCCATACATGTCATGTGTCCTACATGTCCATACATGTCATGTCTTCTACATGTCCATACATGTCATGTCTTTTATATGTCCATACATGTCATGTCTCCTACATGTCCATACATGTCATGTCTTCTACATGTCATGTCTTGTACATGTCGATACATGTCATGTCTTTTACATGTCCATACATGTCATGTCTTCTACATGTCATGTCTTCTACATGTCCATACATGTCATGTCTTTTACATGTCCATACATGTCATGTCTCCTACATGTCCATACATGTCATGTCTTCTACATGTCTTCTAAATGTCATGTCTCCTACATGTCTTCTACATGTCATGTCTTCTACATGTCCATACATGTCATGTTTTTTACATGTCCATACATGTCATGTCTCCTACATGTCCATACATGTCATGTCTTCTAAATGTCATGTCTTCTACATGTCATGTCTTTTACATGTCATGTCTTCTACATGTCCATACATTTCATGTCTTCTACATGTCATGTCCATACATTTCATGTCTTCTACATGGCATGTCTTTTACATGTCATGTCTTCTACATGTCCATACATATCATGTCTTGTACATGTCCATACATGTCATGTCTTCTACATGTCATGTCTTTTACATGTCATGTCTTCTACATGTCATGTCTTGTACATGTCATGTCTCCTACATGTCCATACATGTCATGTCTTCTACATGTCATGTCTCCTACATGTCCATACATGTCATGTCTTCTACATGTCCATACATATCATGTCTTGTACATGTCCATACATGTCATGTCTTCTACATGTCATGTCTTTTACATGTCATGTCTTCTACATGTCATGTCTTTTACATGTCATGTCTTCTACATGTCCATACATGTCATGTCTTGTACATGTCATGTCTCCTACATGTCCATACATGTCATGTCTTCTACATGTCATGTCTCCTACATGTCCATACATGTCATGTCTTCTACATGTCATGTCTTCCTCGACATGTTTGTGTCCACACAGATGAGGAGGAGGAGGAGGAGGAAGGTAACCAAGACGACCTGCTGAAGAGGACAGGAACCTTTGTGGCGTCTTCAGACAGTTTACCAAGTGGCATTCTCAAAGTATGTCGCCACATATTGTAACCCCGCCCCCTGGACTCTCAGGTCATCACAGTCATGTCATTTGTTGTGTTGATGATGCATCGTCATGGCGACCACATATGTTGATGCATCATCATGACAACCACATATGGTGATAATGCATCGTCATGACCACATATGGTGATGCATCATCATGACAACCACATACAGTAGGATAATGCATTGCCATGACGACCACATATGTTGATGCATCGTCATGACGACCACATATGACGATGATGCATCGTCATGACGACCACATGTGATGATGATGCATCATCATAATCACATACAGGGATGATGCATCGTCATGACGACCGCACATGATGATGTATCCTCATGACAACCACATGGTGATGATACATCGTCGTGACAACCACATATGATGATGATGCATCGTCATGGCAACCACATATGACGATACTGCATTGTCATGACGACCACTTGTGTTGGTGCATCGTCATAACGACCACATATGTTGATGATGATGCATCATCATGGCAACTACACATGATGATGCATCATCATGGCAACTACACATGATGATGATGATGCATTGTCGTGGCAACCACATATGTTCATCATCACCAAATGTGACGACCGCACATTGATGATGTTCGTCATGACAACCACAATTGGCGATGATGCATCTTCATGGCGACTGCACGTGGATAATGCATCGTCATGTTGACCGCACATGTTGATGATGCATCGTCATGGTGACCACACATGTTGATGATGCATCGTCATGGTGACCACACATGTTGATGATGCATCGTCATGGCGACCGCACATGTCGATGATGCATCGTCATGGCGACCGCACATGTCGATGATGCATCGTCATGGCGACCACACATGTGGATGATGCATCGTCATGCCGACCACACATGTCGATGATGCATCGTCATGGCGACCACACATGTGGATGATGCATCGTCATGGTGACCACACATGTCGATGATGCATTGTCATGGTGACCGCACATGTTGATGATGCATCGTCCTGGCGACCGCACATGTTGATGATGCATTGTCATGGTGACCACACATGTGGATGATACATCGTCATGCCGACCACACATGTCGATGATGCATCGTCATGGCGACCACACATGTGGATGATGCATCGTCATGCCGACCACACATGTCGATGATGCATCGTCATGCCGACCACACATGTCGATGATGCATCGTCATGGCGACCACACATGTGGATGATGCATCGTCATGGCGACCACACATGTGGATGATGCATCGTCCTGGCGACCGCACATGTTGATGATGCATTGTCATGGTGACCACACATGTTGATGATGCATAATCATGGCGACCACACATGTTGATGATGCATAATCATGGCGACCACACATGTTGATGATGCATCGTCATGGTGACCACACATGTTGACGATGCATCGTCATGGCGACCGCACATGTTGATGATGCATCGTCATGGCGACCGCACATGTCGATGATGCATCGTCATGGCGACCGCACATGTCGATGATGCATCGTCATGGCGACCGCACGTGTCGATGATGCGTCGTCATGGCGACCGCACGTGTCGATGATGCGTCGTCATGGCGACCGCACGTGTCGATGATGAGTCGTCATGGCGACCGCACGTGTTGATGATGCATCGTCATGGCGACCGCACGTGTTGATGATGCATCGTCATGGCGACCACATGTGTTGATGATGCATCGTCATGGCGACCGCACAGGTCGATGATGCATCGTCATGGTGACCACACATGTTGATGATGCATCGTCATGGTGACCACACATGTTGACGACGCATCGTCATGGCGACCGCACATGTTGATGATGCATCGTCATGGCGACCGCACGTGTCGATGATGCGTCGTCATGGCGACCGCACGTGTCGATGATGCATCGTCATGGCGACCGCACATGTTGATGATGCATCGTCATGGCGACCGCACATGTTGATGATGCATCGTCATGGCGACCACACACGTTGATGATGCATCGTCATGGTGACCACACACGTTGATGATGCATCGTCATGGTGACCACACATGGCGGCCACACATGTTGATGATGCATCGTCATGGCGACCACACATGTTGATGATGCATAATCATGGCGACCACACATGTTGATGATGCATCGTCATGGCGACCGCACGTGTCGATGATGCGTCGTCATGGCGACCGCACGTGTCGATGATGCATCGTCATGGCGACCGCACATGTTGATGATGCATCGTCCTGGCGACCGCACATGTTGATGATGCATCGTCATGGCGACCGCACATGTCGATGATGCATCGTCATGGCGACCGCACGTGTCGATGATGCGTCGTCATGGCGACCGCACGTGTCGATGATGCGTCGTCATGGCGACCGCACGTGTCGATGATGAGTCGTCATGGCGACCGCACGTGTTGATGATGCATCGTCATGGCGACCGCACGTGTTGATGATGCATCGTCATGGCGACCACATGTGTTGATGATGCATCGTCATGGCGACCGCACAGGTCGATGATGCATCGTCATGGTGACCACACATGTTGATGATGCATCGTCATGGTGACCACACATGTTGACGACGCATCGTCATGGCGACCGCACATGTTGATGATGCATCGTCATGGCGACCGCACGTGTCGATGATGCGTCGTCATGGCGACCGCACATGTTGATGATGCATCGTCCTGGCGACCGCACATGTTGATGATGCATCGTCATGGCGACCACACACGTTGATGATGCATCGTCATGGTGACCACACACGTTGATGATGCATCGTCATGGTGACCACACATGGCGGCCACACATGTTGATGATGCATCGTCATGGCGACCACACATGTTGATGATGCATAATCATGTTGACAGCACATGTTGATGATGCATAATCATGGCGACCACACATGTTGATGATGCATCGTCATGGTGACCACACATGTTGACGAAGCATCGTCATGGCGACCGCACATGTTGATGATGCATCGTCATGGCGACCGCACATGTTGATGATGCATCGTCATGGCGACCGCACGTGTCGATGATGCGTCGTCATGGCGACCGCACGTGTCGATGATGCGTCGTCATGGCGACCGCACGTGTCGATGATGAGTCGTCATGGCGACCGCACGTGTTGATGATGCATCGTCATGGCGACCGCACGTGTTGATGATGCATCGTCATGGCGACCACATGTGTTGATGATGCATCGTCATGGCGACCGCACAGGTCGATGATGCATCGTCATGGTGACCACACATGTTGATGATGCATCGTCATGGTGACCACACATGTTGACGACGCATCGTCATGGCGACCGCACATGTTGATGATGCATCGTCATGGCGACCGCACGTGTCGATGATGCGTCGTCATGGCGACCGCACGTGTCGATGATGCGTCGTCATGGCGACCGCACGTGTCGATGATGCATCGTCATGGCGACCGCACGTGTCGATGATGCATCGTCATGGCGACCGCACATGTTGATGATGCATCGTCCTGGCGACCGCACATGTTGATGATGCATCGTCATGGCGACCACACACGTTGATGATGCATCGTCATGGTGACCACACACGTTGATGATGCATCGTCATGGTGACCACACATGGCGACCACACATGTTGATGATGCATCGTCATGGCGACCACACATGTTGATGATGCATCATCATGGCGACCACACATGTTGATGATGCATCGTCATGGTGACCACACATGTTGATGATGCATCGTCATGGTGACCACACATGTTGACGACGCATCGTCATGGCGACCGCACATGTTGATGATGCATCGTCATGGCGACCGCACGTGTCGATGATGCGTCGTCATGGCGACCGCACGTGTCGATGATGCATCGTCATGGCGACCGCACATGTTGATGATGCATCGTCCTGGCGACCGCACATGTTGATGATGCATCGTCATGGCGACCACACACGTTGATGATGCATCGTCATGGTGACCACACACGTTGATGATGCATCGTCATGGTGACCACACATGGCGGCCACACATGTTGATGATGCATCGTCATGGCGACCACACATGTTGATGATGCATAATCATGTTGACAGGACATGTTGATGATGCATAATCATGGCGACCACACATGTTGATGATGCATCGTCATGGTGACCACACATGTTGACGATGCATCGTCATGGCGACCGCACATGTTGATGATGCATCGTCATGGCGACCGCACATGTTGATGATGCATCGTCATGGCGACCGCACGTGTCGATGATGCGTCGTCATGGCGACCGCACGTGTCGATGATGCGTCGTCATGGCGACCGCACGTGTCGATGATGAGTCGTCATGGCGACCGCACGTGTTGATGATGCATCGTCATGGCGACCGCACGTGTTGATGATGCATCGTCATGGCGACCACATGTGTTGATGATGCATCGTCATGGCGACCGCACAGGTCGATGATGCATCGTCATGGTGACCACACATGTTGATGATGCATCGTCATGGTGACCACACATGTTGACGACGCATCGTCATGGCGACCGCACATGTTGATGATGCATCGTCATGGCGACCGCACGTGTCGATGATGCGTCGTCATGGCGACCGCACGTGTCGATGATGCGTCGTCATGGCGACCGCACGTGTCGATGATGCATCGTCATGGCGACCGCACGTGTCGATGATGCATCGTCATGGCGACCGCACATGTTGATGATGCATCGTCCTGGCGACCGCACATGTTGATGATGCATCGTCATGGCGACCGCACGTGTCGATGATGCATCGTCATGGCGACCGCACATGTCGATGATGCATCGTCATGGCGACCGCACGTGTCGATGATGCATCGTCATGGCGACCGCACGTGTCGATGATGCATCGTCATGGCGACCGCACATGTTGATGATGCATCGTCATGGCGACCGCACACGTTGATGATGCATCGTCATGGTGACCACACACGTTGATGATGCATCGTCATGGTGACCACACATGGCGACCACACATGTTGATGATGCATCGTCATGGCGACCACACATGTTGATGATGCATCATCATGGCGACCACACATGTTGATGATGCATAATCATGGCGACCACACATGTTGATGATGCATCGTCATGGTGACCACACATGTTGATGATGCATAATCATGGCGACCACACATGTTGATGATGCATCGTCATGGTGACCACACATGTTGATGATGCATCGTCATGGTGACCACACATGTTGACGATGCATCGTCATGGCGACCGCACATGTTGATGATGCATCGTCATGGCGACCGCACGTGTCGATGATGCGTCGTCATGGCGACCGCACGTGTCGATGATGCGTCGTCATGGTGACCACACACGTTGATGATGCATCGTCATGGTGACCACACATGGCGACCACACATGTTGATGATGCATCGTCATGGCGACCACACATGTTGATGATGCATCGTCATGGTGACCACACATGTTGATGATGCATCGTCATGGTGACCACACATGTTGACGATGCATCGTCATGGCGACCGCACATGTTGATGATGCATCGTCATGGCGACCGCACGTGTCGATGATGCGTCGTCATGGCGACCGCACGTGTCGATGATGCGTCGTCATGGCGACCGCACGTGTCGATGATGCGTCGTCATGGCGACCGCACGTGTCGATGATGCGTCGTCATGGCGACCGCACGTGTTGATGATGCATCGTCATGGGGACCACATGTGTTGATGATGCATCGTCATGGCGACCGCACAGGTCGATGATGCATCGTCATGGTGACCACACACATGGATGATGCATCGTCATGGCCACCACACACGTGGATGACGAGCAGAGGTGTTGATGAATGTGATGTGCCGCCAGATGAAGAAATGTCTCCATGCCAACGCCGCCCGTCCATCAGAGGACAGACTGTCGTCGGTGCAGTTCCACCCGTCGGCTCAGGTCGTCATGACGGCGGGCCTGGATTGCTCGCTGTCGCTCTTCCAGGTTGGTGGCAGTCGCCGCTCAACGGCGGCCGACACTAAGTGACCTGTCTCTCTCTGCCACAGGTGGACGGCAAGACCAACCCCAAGATCCAGAGTGTCCACCTGGACCGCTTCCCCGTCCACAAGGCATGTTTTAGTTGCCATGGCGACGCCGTCATCGCCACCAGCCTGAAGAACAAAATGTTCTACGTGTACGACATGATGGAGGGGCGGGTCACACCTGTTCACGCCGTCAGAGGTGTGTGTGCGTGTGTGTTTGCGTGTGTGTGTGTGTGTGTGTGTGTGTTAATACTGGTGGTGACATCACAGCTGCTTTGATGTGTGTGTGTGTCCAGGGCTGAATGAGGGCCGAGTGAAGGAGTTCTCAGTGTGCCCTGAGGGGGGCGCTCTGCTGCTGACTGGAACCAGAGGATACCTGCACACACTCACACTCAAGGTCAACCACTTCCTCTTTACCTGTGTCCTTTCACAATAAAGTCTTGCAACTTTACACATGTAACTTGTGTGTGTGTGTGTGTGTGTGTGTGGGGGGGTGCGTGCTCAGACCAAGGAAGTGGTGAGCAGCGTGAAGATGAACGGCGAGGTGAGCGGCGTGGCGTTTAGTCACGACGGCAGCAAAGTGTTTGCTTCCTCAGGCAAGTTGATCACATGACTGCATGACATCATGTCATGTGACTTGCATCATCCTGTGTGTGTGTGTGTGTGCGTGCAGAGGAGGGGGAGGTGTACGTGTGGGACGTGCGCACCAACCGATGTCTCAACAAGTTCTTGGATGATGGCTGTGTCAGATCCACCTGTATCGCCACCTCTCCTAACGGCCACTACCTGGCCTGCGGGTAAGTTAGTACTTAATTTACATCTATCTTAGAACTTAACATGCATGTAAGTTTGCACTTAACGTGCATCTAAATTGGTACCTAACATTCAGGAAAGTTAGCTTCTAACATGCATCTAAGTTAGTACTTAACATCCATCTAAATTAGTGCTTAACATGCATCTAAGTTAGTACTTAACATGCATCTAAGTTAGTACTTAACATGCATCTAAGTTAGTACTTGACATGCATCTAAGTTAGTACTTAACATGCATCTAAGTTAGTACTTAACATGCATCTAAGTTAGTACTTAACATGCATCTAAGTTAGTACTTAACATGCATCTAAGTTAGTACTTAACATGCATCTAAGTTAGTACTTAACATCCATCTAAATTAGTGCTTAACATGCATCTAAGTTAGTACTTAACATGCATCTAAGTTAGTACTTAACATCCATCTAAATTAGTGCTTAACATGCATCTAAGTTAGTACTTAACATGCATCTAAGTTAGTACTTAACATGCATGTAAGTTAGTGCTTAACATGCATCTAAGTTAGTACTTAACATGCATCTAAGTTAGTACTTAACATGCATCTAAGTTAGTACTTAACATGCATCTAAGTTAGTACTTAACATGCATCTAAGTTAGTACTTAACATGCATGTAAGTTAGTACTTAACATGCATGTAAGTTAGTGCTTAACATGCATCTAAGTTAGTACTTAACGTGCATGTAAGTTAGTACTTAACATGCATCTAAGTTAGTACTTAACATGCATCTAAGTTAGTACTTAACATCCATCTAAATTAGTGCTTAACATGCATCTAAGTTAGTACTTAACATGCATCTAAGTTAGTACTTAACATCCATCTAAATTAGTGCTTAACATGCATCTAAGTTAGTACTTAACATGCATCTAAGTTAGTACTTAACATGCATGTAAGTTAGTGCTTAACATCCATCTAAATTAGTGCTTAACATGCATCTAAGTTAGTACTTAACATGCATCTAAGTTAGTACTTAACATGCATGTAAGTTGGTACTTAACATGCATCTAAGTTAGTACTTAACATGCATCTAAGTTAGTACTTAACATGCATCTAAGTTAGTACTTAACATGCATCTAAGTTAGTACTTAACATGCATCTAAGTTAGTACTTAACATGCATGTAAGTTAGTACTTAACATGCATGTAAGTTAGTGCTTAACATGCATCTAAGTTAGTACTTAACGTGCATGTAAGTTAGTACTTAACATGCATCTAAGTTAGTACTTAACATGCATCTAAGTTAGTACTTAACATGCATCTAAGTTAGTACTTAACGTGCATGTAAGTTAGTACTTAACATGCATCTAAGTTAGTACTTAACATGCATCTAAGTTAGTACTTAACATGCATGTAAGTTAGTGCTTAACATGCATCTAAGTTAGTACTTAACATGCATCTAAGTTAGTACTTAACATGCATCTAAGTTAGTACTTAACATGCATCTAAGTTAGTACTTAACATGCATCTAAGTTAGTACTTAACATGCATCTAAGTTAGTACTTAACATGCATCTAAGTTAGTACTTAACATGCATCTAAGTTAGTACTTAACATGCATGTAAGTTAGTACTTAACATGCATCTAAGTTAGTACTTAACATGCATGTAAGTTAGTGCTTAACATGCATCTAAGTTAGTACTTAACATGCATCTAAGTTAGTACTTAACATGCATCTAAGTTAGTACTTAACATGCATCTAAGTTAGTACTTAACATGCATCTAAGTTAGTACTTAACATGCATCTAAGTTAGTACTTAACATGCATGTAAGTTAGTACTTAACATGCATCTAAGTTAGTACTTAACGTGCATGTAAGTTAGTACTTAACATGCATCTAAGTTAGTACTTAACATGCATCTAAGTTAGTGCTTAACATGCATCTAAGTTAGTACTTAACGTGCATCTAAGTTAGTACTTAACATGCATCTAAGTTAGTACTTAACATGCATGTAAGTTAGTGCTTAACATGCATCTAAGTTAGTACTTAACATGCATCTAAGTTAGTACTTAACATGCATGTAAGTTAGTGCTTAACATGCATCTAAGTTAGTACTTAACATGCATGTAAGTTAGTGCTTAACATGCATGTAAGTTAGTACTTAACATGCATCTAAGTTAGTACTTAACATGCATCTAAGTTAGTACTTAACATGCATCTAAGTTAGTACTTAACATGCATGTAAGTTAGTACTTAACATGCATGTAAGTTAGTGCTTAACATGCATGTAAGTTAGTACTTAACATGCATCTTAGTTAGTACTTAACATGCATCTAAGTTAGTACTTAACATGCATCTAAGTTAGTACTTAACATGCATGTAAGTTAGTGCTTAACATGCATCTAAGTTAGTACTTAACATGCATCTAAGTTAGTACTTAACATGCATCTAAGTTAGTACTTAACATGCATCTAAGTTAGTACTTAACATGCATCTAAGTTAGTACTTAACATGCATGTAAGTTAGTACTTAACATGCATCTAAGTTAGTACTTAACATGCATCTAAGTTAGTACTTAACGTGCATGTAAGTTAGTACTTAACATGCATCTAAGTTAGTACTTAACATGCATCTAAGTTAGTGCTTAACATGCATCTAAGTTAGTACTTAACGTGCATGTAAGTTAGTACTTAACATGCATCTAAGTTAGTACTTAACATGCATCTAAGTTAGTGCTTAACATGCATCTAAGTTAGTGCTTAACGTGCATCTAAGTTAGTACTTAACATGCATGTAAGTTAGTGCTTAACATGCATGTAAGTTAGTGCTTAACATGCATCTAAGTTAGTACTTAACATGCATCTAAGTTAGTGCTTAACATGCATCTAAGTTAGTACTTAACGTGCATCTAAGTTAGTACTTAACATGCATCTAAGTTAGTACTTAACATGCATGTAAGTTAGTGCTTAACATGCATCTAAGTTAGTACTTAACATGCATCTAAGTTAGTACTTAACATGCATGTAAGTTAGTACTTAACATGCATCTAAGTTAGTACTTAACATGCATCTAAGTTAGTACTTAACATGCATGTAAGTTAGTACTTAACATGCATGTAAGTTAGTGCTTAACATGCATCTAAGTTAGTACTTAACATGCATCTAAGTTAGTACTTAACATGCATCTAAGTTAGTGCTTAACATGCATCTAAGTTAGTACTTAACATGCATCTAAGTTAGTACTTAACATGCATGTAAGTTAGTACTTAACATGCATCTAAGTTAGTACTTAACATGCATCTAAGTTAGTGCTTAACATGCATCTAAGTTAGTGCTTAACGTGCATCTAAGTTAGTACTTAACATGCATGTAAGTTAGTGCTTAACATGCATGTAAGTTAGTGCTTAACATGCATCTAAGTTAGTACTTAACATGCATCTAAGTTAGTGCTTAACATGCATCTAAGTTAGTACTTAACATGCATCTAAGTTAGTACTTAACATGCATCTAAGTTAGTACTTAACATGCATGTAAGTTAGTGCTTAACATGCATCTAAGTTAGTGCTTAACATGCAGTTAAGTTAGTACTTAACGTGCATCTAAGTTAGTACTTAACATGCATGTAAGTTAGTACTTAACATGCATCTAAGTTAGTACTTAACATGCATCTAAGTTAGTGCTTAACATGCATCTAAGTTAGTACTTAACATGCATCTAAGTTAGTACTTAACATGCATCTAAGTTAGTACTTAACATGCATCTAAGTTAGTACTTAACATGCATCTAAGTTAGTACTTAACATGCATCTAAGTTAGTACTTAACATGCATCTAAGTTAGTACTTAACATGCATGTAAGTTAGTACTTAACATGCATGTAAGTTAGTACTTAACATGCATCTAAGTTAGTACTTAACATGCATCTAAGTTAGTACTTAACATGCATCTAAGTTAGTACTTAACATGCATCTAAGTTAGTACTTAACATGCATCTAAGTTAGTACTTAACATGCATCTAAGTTAGTACTTAACATGCATCTAAGTTAGTACTTAACATGCATCTAAGTTAGTACTTAACATGCATCTAAGTTAGTACTTAACATGCATCTAAGTTAGTACTTAACATGCATGTAAGTTAGTACTTAACATGCATCTAAGTTAGTACTTAACGTGCATGTAAGTTAGTACTTAACATGCATCTAAGTTAGTGCTTAACATGCATCTAAGTTAGTGCTTAACATGCATCTAAGTTAGTACTTAACGTGCATCTAAGTTAGTACTTAACATGCATCTAAGTTAGTACTTAACATGCATGTAAGTTAGTGCTTAACATGCATCTAAGTTAGTACTTAACATGCATCTAAGTTAGTACTTAACATGCATGTAAGTTAGTACTTAACATGCATGTAAGTTAGTGCTTAACATGCATCTAAGTTAGTACTTAACATGCATCTAAGTTAGTGCTTAACATGCATCTAAGTTAGTACTTAACATGCATCTAAGTTAGTACTTAACATGCATGTAAGTTAGTACTTAACATGCATCTAAGTTAGTACTTAACATGCATCTAAGTTAGTGCTTAACGTGCATCTAAGTTAGTGCTTAACGTGCATCTAAGTTAGTACTTAACATGCATGTAAGTTAGTGCTTAACATGCATGTAAGTTAGTACTTAACATGCATCTAAGTTAGTACTTAACATGCATCTAAGTTAGTACTTAACATGCATCTAAGTTAGTACTTAACATGCATCTAAGTTAGTACTTAACATGCATCTAAGTTAGTACTTAACATGCATGTAAGTTAGTACTTAACATGCATGTAAGTTAGTGCTTAACATGCATCTAAGTTAGTACTTAACGTGCATGTAAGTTAGTACTTAACATGCATCTAAGTTAGTACTTAACATGCATCTAAGTTAGTACTTAACATCCATCTAAATTAGTGCTTAACATGCATCTAAGTTAGTACTTAACATGCATCTAAGTTAGTACTTAACATCCATCTAAATTAGTGCTTAACATGCATCTAAGTTAGTACTTAACATGCATCTAAGTTAGTACTTAACATGCATGTAAGTTAGTGCTTAACATGCATCTAAGTTAGTACTTAACATGCATCTAAGTTAGTACTTAACATGCATCTAAGTTAGTACTTAACATGCATCTAAGTTAGTACTTAACATGCATCTAAGTTAGTACTTAACATGCATGTAAGTTAGTACTTAACATGCATGTAAGTTAGTGCTTAACATGCATCTAAGTTAGTACTTAACATGCATCTAAGTTAGTACTTAACATGCATCTAAGTTAGTACTTAACATGCATCTAAGTTAGTACTTAACGTGCATGTAAGTTAGTACTTAACATGCATCTAAGTTAGTACTTAACATGCATCTAAGTTAGTACTTAACATGCATGTAAGTTAGTGCTTAACATGCATCTAAGTTAGTACTTAACATGCATCTAAGTTAGTACTTAACATGCATCTAAGTTAGTACTTAACATGCATGTAAGTTAGTACTTAACATGCATCTAAGTTAGTACTTAACATGCATGTAAGTTAGTACTTAACATGCATGTAAGTTAGTGCTTAACATGCATCTAAGTTAGTACTTAACGTGCATGTAAGTTAGTACTTAACATGCATCTAAGTTAGTACTTAACATGCATCTAAGTTAGTGCTTAACATGCATCTAAGTTAGTACTTAACGTGCATCTAAGTTAGTACTTAACATGCATCTAAGTTAGTACTTAACATGCATGTAAGTTAGTGCTTAACATGCATCTAAGTTAGTACTTAACATGCATCTAAGTTAGTACTTAACATGCATGTAAGTTAGTGCTTAACATGCATCTAAGTTAGTACTTAACATGCATGTAAGTTAGTACTTAACATGCATCTAAGTTAGTACTTAACATGCATCTAAGTTAGTGCTTAACATGTATCTAAGTTAGTACTTAACGTGCATCTAAGTTAGTACTTAACGTGCATGTAAGTTAGTGCTTAACATGCATCTAAGTTAGTACTTAACATGCATCTAAGTTAGTACTTAACATGCATGTAAGTTAGTACTTAACATGCATCTAAGTTAGTACTTAACATGCATCTAAGTTAGTACTTAACATGCATCTAAGTTAGTACTTAACATGCATGTAAGTTAGTACTTAACATGCATGTAAGTTAGTGCTTAACATGCATCTAAGTTAGTGCTTAACATGCATCTAAGTTAGTACTTAACGTGCATCTAAGTTAGTACTTAACATGCATCTAAGTTAGTACTTAACGTGCATCTAAGTTAGTACTTAACATGCATGTAAGTTAGTGCTTAACATGCATGTAAGTTAGTGCTTATCATGCATCTAAGTTAGTACTTAACATGCATCTAAGTTAGTGCTTAACATGCATCTAAGTTAGTACTTAACGTGCATCTAAGTTAGTACTTAACATGCATCTAAGTTAGTACTTAACATGCATCTAAGTTAGTACTTAACATGCATCTAAGTTAGTACTTAACATGCATGTAAGTTAGTACTTAACATGCATCTAAGTTAGTGCTTAACATGCATCTAAGTTAGTACTTAACGTGCATCTAAGTTAGTACTTAACATGCATCTAAGTTAGTACTTAACATGCATCTAAGTTAGTACTTAACATGCATCTAAGTTAGTACTTAACATGCATCTAAGTTAGTACTTAACATGCATCTAAGTTAGTACTTAACATGCATCTAAGTTAGTACTTAACATGCATGTAAGTTAGTACTTAACATGCATGTAAGTTAGTACTTAACATGCATCTAAGTTAGTACTTAACATGCATCTAAGTTAGTACTTAACATGCATCTAAGTTAGTACTTAACATGCATGTAAGTTAGTGCTTAACATGCATCTAAGTTAGTACTTAACATGCATCTAAGTTAGTACTTAACATGCATCTAAGTTAGTACTTAACATGCATCTAAGTTAGTACTTAACATGCATCTAAGTTAGTACTTAACATGCATGTAAGTTAGTACTTAACATGCATCTAAGTTAGTACTTAACATGCATCTAAGTTAGTACTTAACGTGCATGTAAGTTAGTACTTAACATGCATCTAAGTTAGTACTTAACATGCATCTAAGTTAGTGCTTAACATGCATCTAAGTTAGTACTTAACGTGCATCTAAGTTAGTACTTAACATGCATCTAAGTTAGTACTTAACATGCATGTAAGTTAATGCTTAACATGCATCTAAGTTAGTACTTAACATGCATCTAAGTTAGTACTTAACATGCATGTAAGTTAGTACTTAACATGCATGTAAGTTAGTGCTTAACATTCATCTAAGTTAGTACTTAACATGCATCTAAGTTAGTGCTTAACATGCATCTAAGTTAGTACTTAACATGCATCTAAGTTAGTACTTAACATGCATGTAAGTTAGTACTTAACATGCATCTAAGTTAGTACTTAACATGCATCTAAGTTAGTGCTTAACATGCATCTAAGTTAGTGCTTAACGTGCATCTAAGTTAGTACTTAACATGCATGTAAGTTAGTGCTTAACATGCATGTAAGTTAGTGCTTAACATGCATCTAAGTTAGTACTTAACATGCATCTAAGTTAGTGCTTAACATGCATCTAAGTTAGTACTTAACGTGCATCTAAGTTAGTACTTAACATGCATCTAAGTTAGTACTTAACATGCATGTAAGTTAGTGCTTAACATGCATCTAAGTTAGTACTTAACATGCATCTAAGTTAGTACTTAACATGCATGTAAGTTAGTACTTAACATGCATCTAAGTTAGTACTTAACATGCATCTAAGTTAGTACTTAACATGCATGTAAGTTAGTACTTAACATGCATCTAAGTTAGTACTTAACATGCATCTAAGTTAGTGCTTAACATGCAGTTAAGTTAGTACTTAACGTGCATCTAAGTTAGTACTTAACATGCATGTAAGTTAGTACTTAACATGCATCTAAGTTAGTACTTAACATGCATCTAAGTTAGTGCTTAACATGCATCTAAGTTAGTACTTAACATGCATGTAAGTTAGTACTTAACATGCATCTAAGTTAGTACTTAACATGCATCTAAGTTAGTACTTAACATGCATCTAAGTTAGTACTTAACATGCATCTAAGTTAGTACTTAACATGCATCTAAGTTAGTACTTAACATGCATCTAAGTTAGTACTTAACATGCATCTAAGTTAGTACTTAACATGCATCTAAGTTAGTACTTAACATGCATCTAAGTTAGTACTTAACATGCATCTAAGTTAGTACTTAACGTGCATGTAAGTTAGTACTTAACATGCATCTAAGTTAGTACTTAACATGCATCTAAGTTAGTGCTTAACATGCATCTAAGTTAGTACTTAACGTGCATCTAAGTTAGTACTTAACATGCATCTAAGTTAGTACTTAACATGCATGTAAGTTAGTGCTTAACATGCATCTAAGTTAGTACTTAACATGCATCTAAGTTAGTACTTAACATGCATCTAAGTTAGTACTTAACATGCATTTAAGTTAGTACTTAACATGCATGTAAGTTAGTACTTAACATGCATGTAAGTTAGTGCTTAACATGCATCTAAGTTAGTACTTAACATGCATCTAAGTTAGTGCTTAACATGCATCTAAGTTAGTACTTAACATGCATCTAAGTTAGTACTTAACATGCATGTAAGTTAGTACTTAACATGCATCTAAGTTAGTACTTAACATGCATCTAAGTTAGTGCTTAACATGCATCTAAGTTAGTGCTTAACGTGCATCTAAGTTAGTACTTAACATGCATGTAAGTTAGTGCTTAACATGCATGTAAGTTAGTGCTTAACATGCATCTAAGTTAGTACTTAACATGCATCTAAGTTAGTGCTTAACATGCATCTAAGTTAGTACTTAACGTGCATCTAAGTTAGTACTTAACATGCATCTAAGTTAGTACTTAACATGCATGTAAGTTAGTGCTTAACATGCATCTAAGTTAGTACTTAACATGCATCTAAGTTAGTACTTAACATGCATGTAAGTTAGTACTTAACATGCATCTAAGTTAGTACTTAACATGCATCTAAGTTAGTACTTAACATGCATGTAAGTTAGTACTTAACATGCATCTAAGTTAGTACTTAACATGCATCTAAGTTAGTGCTTAACATGCAGTTAAGTTAGTACTTAACGTGCATCTAAGTTAGTACTTAACATGCATGTAAGTTAGTACTTAACATGCATCTAAGTTAGTACTTAACATGCATCTAAGTTAGTGCTTAACATGCATCTAAGTTAGTACTTAACATGCATGTAAGTTAGTGCTTAACATGCATCTAAGTTAGTACTTAACGTGCATGTAAGTTAGTACTTAACATGCATCTAAGTTAGTACTTAACATGCATCTAAGTTAGTACTTAACATGCATCTAAGTTAGTACTTAACATGCATGTAAGTTAGTGCTTAACATGCATCTAAGTTAGTACTTAACATGCATCTAAGTTAGTACTTAACATGCATCTAAGTTAGTACTTAACATGCATCTAAGTTAGTACTTAACATGCATCTAAGTTAGTACTTAACATGCATCTAAGTTAGTACTTAACATGCATGTAAGTTAGTACTTAACATGCATGTAAGTTAGTGCTTAACATGCATCTAAGTTAGTACTTAACGTGCATGTAAGTTAGTACTTAACATGCATCTAAGTTAGTACTTAACATGCATCTAAGTTAGTGCTTAACATGCATCTAAGTTAGTACTTAACATGCATCTAAGTTAGTACTTAACATGCATGTAAGTTAGTGCTTAACATGCATCTAAGTTAGTACTTAACATGCATCTAAGTTAGTACTTAACATGCATGTAAGTTAGTGCTTAACATGCATCTAAGTTAGTACTTAACATGCATGTAAGTTAGTACTTAACATGCATCTAAGTTAGTACTTAACATGCATCTAAGTTAGTACTTAACGTGCATCTAAGTTAGTACTTAACATGCATGTAAGTTAGTGCTTAACATGCATGTAAGTTAGTGCTTAACATGCATCTAAGTTAGTACTTAACGTTCATGAAAGTTAGCTCATAACATGCATCTAAGTTAGTACTTAACATGTGGGTTAGTTAGCTTTTAACATGCGAGTAAGTTAGTACTTAACATGCATCTAAGTTAGTACTTGACACTTATCTAAGTTAGTACTTAACGTGCATCTAAATTGGTACTTAACATTCATGAAAGTTAGCTCATAACATGCATCTAAGTTAGTACCTAACATGTGGGTTAGTTAGCTTTTAACATGCGAGTAAGTTAGTACCTAACATGCACCTAAGTTAGTACTTAACATGCATCTAAGTTAGTACCTAACATGCATCTAAGTTAGTACTTAACATGCATGTAAGTTGGTACTTAACGTGGATGTAAGTTAGTACTTAACGTGCATCTAAGTTAGTACTTAACATGCGTGTAAGTTAGTACTTAACGTGCATGTAAGTTAGTACTTAACATGCATCTAAGTTAGTACTTAACATGCAGGTAAATTAGTACTTAATGTGCATCCAAGCTAGTATTTAATGTGCAGGTAAGATGGTACTTATCATGTGGGCAAGTTAGTATTTAACATGTGAGTAAGTTAGTACTTAACATGAGAGTAAGTTAGTACTTATCATGTGGGCAAGTTAGTACTTAACATGTGAGTAAGTTAGTACTTAACATGTGGGCAAGTTAGTGGTTAACATGTGAGTAAGTTAGTGGTTAACATGAGAGTAAGTTAGTACTTATCATGTGGGAAAGTTAGTACTTAACATGTGAGTAAGTTAGTACTTAACATGTGGGCAAGTTAGTAGTTAACATGAGAGTAAGTTAGTACTTAACATGTGGGCATGTTAGTAGTTAACATGTGAGTAAGTTAGTACTTAACATGTGGGAAATTTAGTACTTAACAGGTGAGTAAGTTAGTACTTAACATGTGAGTAAGTTAGTACTCAACATGTGGGTAAGTTGGTAGTTATCATGTGGGTAAGTTAGTACTTAACATGAGCTTAAGTCAGTACTTAAGATGCGGCTAAGTCAGTACTTTAACGTGTGGGTAAGTTATTACTTAAAGTGTGGTTAAGTTAGTATATGGTGTGTTGGTTAGTCAGTGGTTTAGTTAGTACCTACCAGGCAGGTTAGTTAGTACCCGCCGTGTGTGTTAGTACTTGGTGTGGGGGTTGGTTGTTACCTGCCATCTGGTTTACTAGCTGGCATGCTGGTTAGTTACTACCTGGCGTGCGTCTCACCTCTTCCATTCATGTTTCCTTCAGCTCGCAGGCGGGCGTGGTCAACATCTACTCGCAGGAGGCGTGTCTTAACTCGGCCAATCCCAGGCCTCTAAAAGCGGTGATGAACCTGCTGACCTCGGTCACCTCGCTGACCTTTAACCCCACCTCCGAGATCCTGGCCATGGCGTCGCGGGCGGAGGACGAGGCGGTGCGACTGGTGAGAGAGCGCGGTGTGAGGTGATGACGTCATAGGTGATGACGTCATAGGTGATGATGTCGTGTGTGTCAGGTGCACCTCGCCAGTCTGAGTGTCTTCTCCAACTTCCCCGTGTCCAAGAGGAAGTTCCTGCATCGCACCTTCAGCATGCACTTCTCTCCTCACTCCGCCTTCTTCTCATTGGCCAACAACAAGGGACACGCCCCCCTCCTCAGGTCAGACAGCCAATCACTGTCGCTCTAACCACTCACAACTCACTGACTTCCTTTCTTTGTGTCATTGTTTGTTTGTGTGTATGTGTCATTGTTTTTGTGTGTTGTTTGTTTGTGTGTATGCATCATTTTTTGTGTGTTGTGGTTTGTGTGTATGTGTCATTGTTTTTGTGTGTTGTTTGTTTGTGTGTATGCATCATTTTTTTGTGTGTTGTGGTTTGTGTGTATGTGTCATTGTTTTGTGTGTTTGTTTGTGTGTACGTGTCATTGTTTTGTGTGTATGTGACATTGTTTTGTGTGTGTGTCATTGTTTTTGTGTGTTGTTTGTTTGTGTGTACGTGACATTGTTTTGTGTGTATGTGTCATTGTTTTGTGTGTACGTGACATTGTTTTGTGTGTATGTGTCATTGTTTTGTGTGTATGTGTCATTGTTTTTGTGTGTTTATGTCATTGTTTTTGTGTGTTGTTTTTTGTGTGTATGCATCATTTTTTTGTGTGTTGTGGTTTGTGTGTATGTGTCATTGTTTTGTGTGTTTGTTTGTGTGTACGTGACATTGTTTTGTGTGTATGTGACATTGTTTTATGTGTGTGTCATGGTTTTTGTGTGTTTGTTTGTGTGTACGTGACATTGTTTTGTGTGTATGTGTCATTGTTTTGTGTGTACGTGACATTGTTTTGTGTGTATGTGTCATTGTTTTGTGTGTATGTGTCATTGTTTTTGTGTGTTTATGTCATTGTTTTTGTGTGTTGTTTTTTTGTGTGTATGCATCGTTTTTTTGTGTGTTGTGGTTTGTGTGTATGTGTCATTGTTTTGTGTGTTTGTTTGTGTGTACGTGACATTGTTTTGTGTGTATGTGTCATTGTTTTGTGTGTACGTGACATTGTTTTGTGTGTATGTGTCATTGTTTTGTGTGTATGTGTCATTGTTTTTGTGTGTTGTTTGTTTGTGTGTACGTGACATTGTTTTGTGTGTATGTGTCATTGTTTTGTGTGTATGTGTCATTGTTTTTGTGTGTTGTTTGTTTGTGCATATGTGTCGTTTGTTTTTTGTCTTTGTTGTTTGTTTGTGTGTATCTGTCATTGCTTTTGTGTGTTGTTTGTTTGTGTGTATGTGTCATTATTTTTGTGTGTTATTTGTTTGTGCATATGTGTCGTTTGTTTTTTGTCTTTGTTGTTTGTTTGTGTGTATCTGTTTTTGTGTGTTGTTTGTGTATGTGTAATTTTTTTTGTGTGTTATTTGTGTGTATGTGGCATTCTTTGTGTCATTGTTGTTTGTGTGTGTGTTTGTGTGTATGTGTCATTGTTTTTGTGTGTGGTTTGTTTGCGCACATATGTTGTTTGTTTTTTGTCTTTGTTTTTTATTTGTGTGTATCTGTCATTGTTTTTGTGTGTTGTTTGTGTGTGTCATTGTTGTTTGTGTGTGTTTGTTTGTGTGTACGTGTCATTGTTTTTCTGTTGTTTGTGTGTGTGTATGTGTCATTGTTTGTCTGTGTCATTGTTGTTTGTGTTTGTTTGTGTGTATGTGTCATTGTTTTTGTGTTTGTTTGTTTGTTTGTGCATATATGGTGTTTGTTTTTTGTCTTTGTTGTTTGTTTGTGTGTATCTGTCATTGTTTTTGTGTGTTTGTTTGTGTGTATGTGTCATTGTTTGTCTGTGTCATTGTTGTTTGTGTGTGTTTGTTTGTGTGTATGTGTCATTCTTTTTGTGTTTGCTTGTGTACGTGACATTGTTTTGTGTGTATGTGTCATTGTTTTGTGTGTATGTGTCATTGTTTTTGTGTGTTGTTTGTTTGTGCATATGTGTTGTTTGTTTTTTGTCTTTGTTTGTTTGTGTGTATCTGTCATTGTTTTTGTGTGTTGTTTGTTTGTGTGTATGTGTCATTATTTTTGTGTGTTGTTTGTTTGTGCATATGTGTCGTTTGTTTTTTGTCTTTGTTGTTTGTTTGTGTGTATCTGTTTTTGTGTGTTGTTTGTGTATGTGTCATTATTTTTGTGTGTTGTTTGTTTGTGTGTATGTGGCATTCTTTGTGTCATTGTTGTTTGTGTGTGTGTTTGTGTGTATGTGTCATTGTTTTTGTGTGTGGTTTGTTTGCACACATATGTTGTTTGTTTTTTATTTGTGTGTATCTGTCATTGTTTTTGTGTGTTGTTTGTGTGTGTCATTGTTGTTTGTGTGTGTTTGTTTGTGTGTATGTGTCATTGTTTTTGTGTTTGCTTGTGTACGTGTCATTGTTTTTCTGTTGTTTGCGTGTGTGTATGTGTCATTGTTTGTCTGTGTCATTGTTGTTTGTGTTTGTTTGTGTGTATGTGCCATTGTTTTTGTGTTTGTTTGTTTGTTTGTGCATATATGGTGTTTGTTTTTTGTCTTTGTTGTTTGTTTGTGTGTATCTGTCATTGTTTTTGTGTGTTTGTTTGTGTGTATGTGTCATTGTTTGTCTGTGTCATTGTTGTTTGTGTGTGTTTGTTTGTGTGTATGTGTCATTCTTTTTGTGTTTGCTTGTGTACGTGTCATTGTTTTTGTGTTGTTGTTTGCTTGTGTGTGTGTCATTTTTTGTTTGTGTCATTGTTTGTGTGTTGTTTTGAGCGTATGTGTCATTTTTTGTTTGTGTGTTGTTTGTTCGTGTGAATATGTCATTGTTTGTTTGTCTGTACATGTCATTGTTTGTGTGTTGTTGTTTGTTTGTGTGTGTGTGTGTGTCATTGTTTGTGTGTTTGTAATGTGTCATTATTTGTTTTGTTTGTGTTTGTTTGTGTGTATATGTCGTTTTGTGTGTGTGTGTGTGTGTGTGTGTGTGTGTGTGTGTGTGTGTGTGTGTGTGTGTATAGGCTGCTCCACTACAAGAGTTTCTGAGGAAGAAGTGGTGGTCACATGACAAGATGATGAATATGGCGCCATGTTTGTTTTCAATCATTTGTAATAAAAAGTCATTAAATTTTGTTTGACTCTTCATTGTTATCTTATTAGCTACATTTACATTAGATTATCTTACTTTATCTTATTAGCTACATTTACCTTAGCTTATCTTACTTTATCTTATCTTCACTTACCTTAGCTTATCTTACTTTATCCTGTTAGCTTCCCCTCCAGTAATAACACAGGGGGGCCACAGGGGGGCAGTAGTGAGCGAGTCCGCACGCAGGGCGTCATTATGACGTCACCTGTCAATCACGCTACACGGGCGTCCATAAAGTCACCTGTGAGCTGACGTCACAACAAGCAAACGATCTCACCTGACAACTTCAGGTCGGCCACGAAGCCCCGCCCATAAATGACGTCATCGCCCAACCTGTGTTTCCGGCTGGACAGAAAGACGCGCGCGGCTGAGCTCAGGTAAGAAAAGATCATTTCAACTCTCCACTTCAAAGTTTGCGCAACACGTGCGCCGTCTCCATGCTCTTATTGTGAAATCCCAGCGTGGCTGACTTGTTGACGTTGTGCGTGTTGCTGTTGTTGTTGTTCACCTGACGTGTTGGCAAACAAGCTAGCGGGCTAATGCGCTAACCTGAGGTGTGTGGCGTCAGGTCACGTGATCACGCCTGCAGGGGGCAGTACACTTTTCCTCCAGGTGAAAGGTTTGGCTCCTCCCACATGACGTAGTCAAGCCGACGGACAGGTTGTGTGGTGGAATGTTGTGTGTGCACACCTGGCCCAACCAGATAGTGTCAGGTCACATGACGATGTTGGGGAAGAGGGCGGGGCCTGACTTGACCTGTTCCATGTGGCAGGAAACAAGATGGCGGAGGCGCCCGAGCTGTTTAACGAGCAGGAGCTCACCTGTTCCATCTGTCTGGACCTGTTCACCGACCCCGTGTCCACGCCCTGCGGACACAACTTCTGCCAGGTACGGCACCTTGTGGGGGCGTGGCCTCCTCCTGCCTCGCTAACGGTCCCCCGCTCTTTCCCAGGCGTGCATCGGCGGCTACTGGGCGTCCAGTGCCGTGTGCACCTGTCCGCTGTGCAAGCATCCCTACGAAGAGCGGCCGCAGCTCAGCATCAACAAGGTCTTCGCCGTCATCACCGACAACTACAAGTCGTCACGCTACGGCGCCGCCGTGTCCGCGCAGGGCGGGGCGACCGCCGCCAATACCAACCCCTTTGCGGCCAAGTCCAGCGAGGGGGTGGTGTGGTGCGACGTTTGCACGGGAATCAAACAGCCGGCCGTCAGCTCCTGCCTCACGTGCACGGCCGCCTACTGCGAGGAGCACGTGCGGCCGCATCGCACCACGCCGTTCTACGCCAAACACCCTCTCATGGACCCCCAGGACGCCCTCAGGGGCCGCACCTGCACCATCCACCACCGCCTGATGGAGGTGAGGCCAACTACACCTGATAGTACCTGCTTGTTACATAAACGTACGTCATGGTTACATAAACTTACCTGGTTGTTACATAAACGTACGTCATGGTTACATAAACGTACCTGCTTGTTACATAATCGTACGTCATGGTTACATAAACGTACGTCATGGTTACATAAACGTACCTGCTTGTTACATAATCGTACGTCATGGTTACATAAACGTACGTCATGGTTACATAAACGTATCTGCTTGTTACATAATCGTACGTCATGGTTACATAAACGTACGTCATGGTTACATAATCGTACGTCATGGTTACATAAATGTACCTGCTTGTTACATAATCGTACGTCATGGTTACATAAACGTACCTGCTTGTTACATAATCGTACGTCATGGTTACATAAACGTATCTGCTTGTTACATAATCGTACCTCATGGTTACATAAACGTATGTCATGGTTACATAAACGTACGTCATGGTTACATAAACGTATCTGCTTGTTACATAAACGTACGTCATGGTTACATAAACGTACCTGCTTGTTACATAATCGTACGTCATGGTTACATAATCGTACGTCATGGTTACATAAACGTATCTGCTTGTTACATAATCGTACGTCATGGTTACATAATCGTACGTCATGGTTACATAAACATACCTGCTTGTTACATAATCGTACGTCATGGTTACATAAACGTACGTCATGGTTACATAAACGTATCTGCTTGTTACATAATCGTACCTCATGGTTACATAAACGTATCTGCTTGTTACATAATCGTATGTCATGGTTACATAAACGTACGTCATGGTTACATATCGTACGTCATGGTTGCATAAACATACCTGCTTGTTACATAATCGTACGTCATGGTTACATAATCGTACGTCATGGTTACATAAACGTACCTGCTTGTTACATAATCGTACATCATGGTTACATAAACGTACGTCATGGTTACATAAACGTATCTGCTTGTTACATAATCGTACCTCATGGTTACATAAACGTATCTGCTTGTTACATAATCGTACCTCATGGTTACATAAACGTATCTGCTTGTTACATAAACGTACGTCATGGTTACATAAACGTACCTGCTTGTTACATAATCGTACGTCATGGTTACATAAACGTACGTCATGGTTACATAAACGTATCTGCTTGTTACATAATCGTACCTCATGGTTACATAAACGTATCTGCTTGTTACATAATCGTACGTCATGGTTACATAATCGTACGTCATGGTTACATAAACATACCTGCTTGTTACATAATCGTACGTCATGGTTACATAAACGTACGTCATGGTTAAATAAACGTACGTCATGGTTACATAAACGTACCTGCTTGTTATATAATCGTACGTCATGGTTACATAAACGTACGTCATGGTTACATAAACGTACCTGCTTGTTACATAATCGTACGTCATGGTTACATAAAGGTACGTCATGGTTACGTAAACGTATCTGCTTGTTACATAATCATACCTCATGGTTACATAAACGTATCTGCTTGTTACATAATCGTACGTCATGGTTACATAAACGTACGTCATGGTTACATAAACATACCTGCTTGTTACATAATCGTACGTCATGGTTACATAATCGTACGTCATGGTTACATAAACGTACCTGCTTGTTACATAATCGTACGTCATGGTTACATAAACGTACGTCATGGTTACATAAACGTATCTGCTTGTTACATAATCGTACCTCATGGTTACATAAACGTATCTGCTTGTTACATAATCGTACGTCATGGTTACATAATCGTACGTCATGGTTACATAAACATACCTGCTTGTTACATAATTGTACGTCATGGTTACATAAACGTACGTCATGGTTACATAAACGTACGTCATGGTTACATAAACGTACCTGCTTGTTATATAATCGTACGTCATGGTTACATAAACGTATCTGCTTGTTACATAATCGTACCTCATGGTTACATAAACGTATCTGCTTGTTACATAATCGTACGTCATGGTTACATAATCGTACGTCATGGTTACATAAACATACCTGCTTGTTACATAATCGTACGTCATGGTTACATAAACGTACGTCATGGTTACATAAACGTACGTCATGGTTACATAAACGTACCTGCTTGTTACATAATCGTACGTCATGGTTACATAAACGTACGTCATGGTTACATAAACGTATCTGCTTGTTACATAATCGTACCTCATGGTTACATAAACGTATCTGCTTGTTACATAATCGTACGTCATGGTTACATAATCGTACGTCATGGTTACATAAACATACCTGCTTGTTACATAATCGTACGTCATGGTTACATAAACGTACGTCATAGTTACACCAACCTATGTGATCGTACCAGATCATCTGTGATTGTTACTAGATCATCAGGGCTCGTGACATTGTTGCGTAGTTGTTATGCAATTGTACGTGATTTTTTACACAATTGTACGGGACTCTTACGAAGTCATCTGTGATTGTTACATGATTGTATGCGATGGTGCGTGAATGTTACGTACAATCACGCACGAGCACGTAACAATCACAAATGATCTCGTAACAACGCCGACACATAGCAATCGCGTAACACACGATCACGGAACAATCAATCGCAAAACGATTGCGTAACAATCATGTACAAATGCGTGATAGTTACGAGATTGTGATTTGATTATTATGTGATCGTTTGTTACGCAATGTTACGTGATCGCCTGTAATGTGATTGTGACGTGATAATTACATGATTGCTACGCAATACTTACATGATCATGTTCTTGTTATGAGGTTATACATGATTTTGCGTGATTATTACATGATTGTTACGCAATAGCTTGTTACGGGATCGTGTGTTACGTGATTGTTATGCAATTTGTTACTTGATCATGTTATTGTTACGTGATTGTTACATGATCATTTGTTACGTGATTGTGACATGATTACATGATTGCTACGCATTACTTACATGAGCATGTTCTCGTTATGAGGTTATACATGATTGTGCATGATTACATGATTGTTACGCGATAGCTTGTTACGTGATCGTGTTACATGATTGTTATGCGATTTGTTACTTGATCATGTTATTGTTACGTGATCTTGATTGTTACATGATCATTTGTTACATGATTGTTGTGATTGTGATTTTTTTTTTTATGTGATCGCCTGTTACGTGATTGTTACGCAATTGTTATATGATCATGGTATAGTTGCGATATCATTTGTGATGGTTACGTGATCGGGACTGTTACGCAAAGTCAAGTTAAAGTTCAAATAGCAATTATTGTCACACACACAAAAGGTGTGGTGAAATTTGTCCTCTGCATTTGACCCATCACCTGGTTCACCCCGGGAGGTGAGGGGAGCAGTGAGCAGCAGTGGTGGCCGCGCCCGGGAAACATTTATGGTGACTTAACCCCCAATCCCAACCCTTGATGCTGAGTGTCAAGCAGGGAGGTAATGGCTCCCATTTTTATAGTCTTTGGTATGACTCAGCGGGGTTTGAACTCACAACCTACCCATCTCAGGGCGGACATACACTCTAACCACTAGGCCATTGTATAGGTTTTTTATTGTTACATGGTTGTTACATGAACATGTAACATGACTGTTTCGCGATTTGTTACATGATCATGTTATTGTTACGCAGCTGTACGGAAATCTTACGTGATTGTGATTTTGATTATGTGATTGTTACATGATCATGTTATTGTTACGCGGTCATAAGTGATTATGTGATGGCATGTTACGCGATTGCATGTGTTGGATTTTTAAAATTATGTTTTCGTTTGTTACGCGATGTTGCGTGATTGTTACATGATCATGTTATTGTTACAAGATCACTTGTGATTGTGATTTTTTTTTGTGTTTAATAATTTGTTACGTGATTTTACATGATCATGTTATTGTTACGTGATTGCTTGTTGCGCAATTGTGTGATTGTTACATGTCGGATTTTTGGATTATGTGATCGTTTGTTACGCGATGTTACATGATCATGTTAATGTTACAAGGCAAATTGTGATTGTTGCGTGATTGTGATTTTGCGGTGAATGTCACCGAGTCCCCCTGAAGGCCAGAGAAGTGAGTTGTATGTGTGTTGTGTTCACTGACAGGTGTACTGTCGGACATGTCAGCGCTGCATTTGTGCCATCTGTGTGCTGGAGGATCATAGAACACACAAAACAGTTTCTGTGCAAACGGAGCGACTCTGCAAACAGGTAGAGAGGATGCCATCTTGTCTTGTCCTACCTACTCTCACTTCCCTGTCTCTACCGTCTCTGTGTGTGTGTGTGTGTGTGTGTGTGTGTGTGTGTGTGTGTGTGTAGAAATACGTGGCGAGGACGGAGCAGGACATCTTGAACCGCATCAAAGAAAAACAGATGCTGGCTTACGACCTGAAGAGGAAGCTGGAGGCGGCGAAGGTAAGCTGTGGTTCCCGGCCACACCAGCAGGGGGCTCCACGGTGGCGTGATGGAGACGGCAGGAATAGAATGAGTTTATTTGAAAGGCCCCGCCCACTCTGATGTTTGCTAACACGTGGTCACACCAGAGCTACGGCGACCGAGAGCGCGGCGAAGTGGAAAGCGTGCTGGACGAGGTCGCCGCCTCTTTGGACCAGATCCGCTCGCAGGTGGTGGGCGGGATCCAGGAGCAACAGGAAGTGCTGATGTCCAGGGGGGAGGGGTTAGTGGAGCGCCTGGAGGCGGAGCTGGGCCAGCTGACCGACAGGAGGGCCACGCTGGAGGCGCAGGCCATCAGTCAGGACCACATCGGCTTCCTGCAGGTGAGAGCACAGCTAGCATTAGCACGTTAGCCCACGCCATGAACGCCGGTCTTGCGGTCTAGAGCTTCGAGGAGGCGGCGGCTCCGCTGGGCGACGATCGGTCGCTCAACGTGGACGACGACTTCGTCCTACACTTCCAGCTGGCCGACGTCAAGGTGGCCCTGGCGGAAGTCCGGGACAAGATGGATTACATCAGGACGGGAGGCGTCCAGCGTCCAGCCCCCGGCGGATACTGTGAGCTTGTCTTTGGCCACCGCTTTAGGCTCCGCCCACTCACACGCCTGCTTGTCGCCCTGCAGACCCGCCTCCTGTGATGATGCCCGTAGTCCACGACCACGACCGTCTGAAGAGCCGCCAGTGGTCCCTGAAAGGTGGGCGTTGGCTTGTGATCACTTTCTAGTCTAGCGAGTGTGCTTTTATTGTGAAAGAATGACCGAGCCACACTTCCTGTTTCAGACATGAAGAAGTCGAAGAGCGTCTCAGGTGTGTTCATCCCAGGTTGACCTTGCTTTAGGGGCGTGTCTTTAATGAGGGCGTGTCTTTCTTCCTGCAGGACACAAGAAGGCTCGCGTGTACACAGGTGAGACTTATTGGTGAGACTTAGTCGCCACAGCGTGGTGAGACTTAGTCGCCCCGGCGTGGTGAGACTTAGTCGCGCCACACCGCTAGCGTCGCCACGGCGTGGTGAGACTTAGTTGCGCCACACCGCTAGCGTCGCCACGGCGTGGTGAGACTTAGTCGCGCCACACTGCTAGCGTCGCCACGGCGTGGTGAGACTTAGTCGCCCCGGCGTGGTGAGACTTAGTCTCGCCACACCGCTAGCGTCGCCACGGCGTGGTGAGACTTAGTCGCGCCACACCGCTAGCGTCGCCCCGGCGTGGTGAGACTTAGTCGCCCCGGCGTGGTGAGACTTAGTCGCGCCACACCGCTAGCGTCGCCACGGCGTGGTGAGACTTAGTCGCGCCACACCGCTAGCGTCGCCACGGCGTGGTGAGACTTAGTCGCCACGGCGTGGTGAGACTTAGTCGCGCCACACCGCTAGCGTCGCCACGGCGTGGTGAGACTTAGTCGCCACGGCGTGGTGAGACTTAGTCGCCACGGCGTGGTGAGACTTAGTCGCCACGGCGTGGTGAGACTTAGTCGCGCCACACCGCTAGCGTCGCCACGGCGTGGTGAGACTTAGTCGCGCCACACCGCTAGCGTCGCCACGGCGTGGTGAGACAAGTCAAGCCACACCGCTAGCGCCGTTTTACAACCCCCTCTCCTTTGCGGCAGCGGACGTGAGCTTGAACCCGGTGACGGCGTACCCCTTCCTCATCCTGTCGGAAGACAGGAAGCAGGTGAAGCGCGGCGAGAAGCTGCAATTCTACCGCAACAGTCCGCATCGCTTCGACGTGTGGTCCTGCGTGCTCGCCAAGGACGGCTACGCCTCAGGGCGCCACTACTGGGAGGTGAGAGGCGCTCACGTGACCGGCGCTGCATCTTGACCGCATGCGTCCGCCCGCAGGTGCTGGTGGGTGAGAACAAGGACTGGAAGGTGGGCGTGGTCGGCGAGTCAGCGCAGAAGAAGGGTCTGTTCGATATGAGCCCGGCCAACTCTTACTTCGCCATCTGGTGGAGTGGCAGCCAGCTGCGGGCGCTCACCGCCCCCCCGCTCACAAAGGTGCGGCTCCCCCCCGACCCACATTGCCTCCTCCTGCGCGAAACCACGCACTCACCTCTGTTGTTGCACCCGGCAGGTGAAGGCTCCGCCCAAGCTGCGGCAGGTGGGCGTGTACCTGGACGTGGAGGCGGGCCAGGTGTCCTTCTACAATGCCAAGTCGGGCTCGGAGCTCTTCAGCTTCGGCGGCATGTCCGAGTTCAGCGAGCGGATGTTTCCTCTGCTGGGCACCGGCGACAAGGAGGTGCCCCTGGTCATCCTGACCTAGGCAGGGGGTGGGGCTTCTTTTCTGGGGGTATGAATCATTAAAGGTTGGCCTGTTACCATGGCAACAAGGAGCCTTGAAGTTTACCTTTTTATTCAACATAAATCATATTGCAGTCAATGTGTTCATATACACAACATTTAAACCCCGCCCTCCCCGTCCTGGCAACACACTGACTCCACCCACCGCCGTAGCCCCACCCACACGCAAACTCTAAACTCGCCACCTGAGCGGCGTGACGATGTCATCTCAAGAGTTCACCGTAGCCCCTCCCACCCCGTGCTCGGAGCGTTTGGAGTTTGCCGCAGGAGGGGGCGTGGCCAAAGAAAAGTCATGGACGCCGTGATGTCACGTGTCTCATCGGCCGGCGTCAACTAAGAGATTAAGGGGGCGGGCCTCCTCCGCTTCCTGTCTGTCGCTCAAACAAGTAAGCGGGAGGGGGGCGTGGCGGGTAGGCGGAGTCACGGGCGCTCTATTTAAGACACCTCTCAAAGTAGGTGGAGCCTACGTAGCCCCCCCGCAGAGAGCGGTGGACATTCTGCTCGAAGAGTCGCCGGTTCGTCTGCAGCACCTCGGCCGCCTCCTTGTTCAGCGGGTCCTCGGGGTTCGGCTCCTGCAAGGGGAGGAGCAAAGGTTAGCACACGCCCACAGCGGAGGGAGCAGGAAGTGGGGGCCACTCACTAGAAATAGATACTGTAGACCGTAGATGATGGAGTTTATCGTCAGCACGGGCTTCCAGTCCTCTCTGCACGCACGCACGCAAACACACACACACACACACACACGAACACACACACAGTGTGTAAGAAGGTGTTCAGGTCATGTGACCCAACAAGCAGGAAGTGAATATGTCACCTTAAAATGTTTAGGCAGACGTTTCCTTCCAGGTCAATGTTGGGGTGGTACACCATGGTCTCACATTTTACCTTAGGGGGATCATGGGGGTAACCCTGTCCTACCTGCGCGCACACACACACACACGCACACACACACACCTCTGAGGACAAGACCAGGACCAGGTGAGGACAGGTGAGTCTAACCTTAAAGCTGAAGACAAACTTTCCTCCTTTGTAGAAACCCTGTAAGACACAAGTGGACAGCCTGGTCAGTGACCTCTGACCTCCTCTCTCTCTCTCTCTCTCTCTCTCTCTCTCACACACACACATTCTTGTATTTGTTACCTTCTTGAGAGCTGATAAAAATGCCTCCCTGTTTAGGAGCAACCTTTCTAGATGTATGCAGAAGTGTATTTCCAACATGAATAAAATATACATACTATGCACATTTTGAAGAGCTAGTTGTGAAAAATGAGTTTGAATTTCATAAGAAAAACATAGAATTTTGGCAGTATTATAATAAAAGTCCTAATTTTACTCAACGCAAGTCCAAATTAAATATGCAATATTACGCAGTCCAAATTTTTCAAGAAAAGCTTAACATTTTGACACTTTTATGAAAGGAGTCAGAAATTTATAAGAAAACTTAAAAATGTTGGCAATATTATAATAATCAGAATTTTACTTGGCAAAATTATGACAAAAGTCATCATTTTCCCTTTGAAAAAATTCAGTTTTACAAGAACAAAAAAAAAAAGTAATATTGTGATAAGTCAGAACTTATGTCTATATACTAGGGGTGTAACGGTACACAAACATTTTTGGTTCGGTACATACCTCGGTTTAGAGGTCACGGTTCGGTACAGTAAGAAAACAAAATATAAATTTTTTGGGTTATTTATTTACCAAATTTGTAAACAATGGCGTTATCCTTTTAACATTGGGAACACTATAATAATTCTGCCCACGTTAATCCACATTAAACTGCATCAGGTTGTTGGTTAGATTAAATAAAATTACAAAACCTTTCTTCTTCATATAAAAAGTTTAACAAACAGTTTCCATTGAAACTGTCAACTCATCATGCTTAATTTGTTACAGCATTTGGGAAGCCTGTAGTTGACTTTAATTATGTAAATGTTGCATTTTTATCAACATGTGATAGCAGGGACCCTGCTATTCAAAACTAGGCTGCTACATTACTAATGATTCATGTAACTATAGCTAAAAAATTGTACAATTGCAATAGGAGAGACTATTCATCCCTAAACACAATGGAGTTCAATTAAATAACAGACAGACAGGGCTTTGCTGCCCCTAAAACACGCACACGCACAGACAGAAAAATTAGCTAACGTTAAGGTAAAAGCTAATTAGCCTTCATCTCAAGCCTATCCTGTGAGCGAGCTGAGCTGCAGTTTAAGTGTCTAGAAGGTCACGGGCTCATAGTGATGTTTGTAATAGTTGTGACTGAGAAGTGTTTAGTATAATTTGGGTAGAGTCCGCTCCTCCCCTGCCAGACGAATATCTGCTTGACGCTAAAGCATAGACTACATCATTCTGAAGTCTGAATACACACTGCTGATTGGCTTTGTAAGTAACCAATCCTATGGTTGTGTGGGCGGGACAATGAGGCAGAGACAGAGGCAGAAAGCAGAGCAGCTTGTGAAGACTTCTGCTTCCGAACTTGTTCGGTACGCCCGCGTGCCGAACCGACAACCCCGTACCGAAACGGTTCGATACAACTACACGTACCGTTACACCCCTACTATATACATATTTATTGATTTTTTTATTAGTAATTTTTGGCCAAAGGGACGTAGTTAAATTTCTTACACACACTTATTACACATGCTGACCAGAGGGGGAGAACTTCAGATGTTTACACTTGTTATTTCATATGTTGACCAATGGGGGAGCACTTTTAAAAAACAATCAGAAAAGCCCTTACTTTTTGGGACCACCCTCATTTAAAGAGATGTCTCCACAAATGAGACATTGTCTATCAGTTGCAATGTTATTATGTCATCACTTGTTCACACCTCCTCATATGGAAGATACTTTTCCTTCTTATTATAATAAGAGTGTTACTAAAACGGCCTTTTTTTATCTCCGTAATATCGCAAAAATCCATTCCATTTTGTCCACTAGCGACGCTGAGATCATTATCCATGCGTTCGTTACGTCTCGTCTCCATTACTGTAACGTTTTATTTTCATGTCTCCCCATGTCTAGCATTAAAAGATTACAGTTGGTATAAAATGCGGCTGCTAGACTTTTGACACGAACAAGAAAGTTTGATCATATTACGCCTATACTGTATATACCTTTATATACATACATATATACCTATACTGTATATACCTTTATATACATATATACCTATAGTGTATATACCTTTATATACATATATACATACATATATACCTATACTGTATATACCTTTATATACATATATACATACATATATACCTATACTGTATATACCTTTATATACATATATACATACATATATACCTATACTGTATATAACTTTATTTACATATATACATACATATATACCTATACTGTATATAACTTTATATTCATATATACATACATATATACCTATACTGTATATACCTTTATATACATATATACATACATATATACCTATACAGTATATAACTTTATATACATATATACCTATACTGTATATACCTTTATATACATATATACATACATATATACCTATACTGTATATAACTTTATATACATATATACATACATATATACCTATACTGTATATACCTTTATATACATATATACATACATATATACCTATATTGTATATACCTTTATATACATATATACATACATATATACCAATAGTGTCTCACCTGCACTGTCTCCCTGTGCACTTAAAATTTGACTTTAAGGTTATACTACTTAGGTAAAAAATACTAAAGGGTCTATCTTGCCGATTGTATTGCATTCAAAGGACTCCGGCTTATTAGTGCTTCCCAGAGCCCAAAAAAAGTCTGCGGGCTATGTAGCGTTTTCTATTGGGGCTCCAGTACTCTGGAGGACATTTCTGTGCTGCTGACCTGTCTCCACTCATGATGGTCTCCTGCTGGCCTCACTATAGACTGGACTCTATTTATTATGTTAGATCCACTATGGACTGGACTCTCACACTATTATGTCAGATCCACTATGGACTGGACTCTCACACTATTATGTTAGATCCACTATGGACTGGACTCTTACACGATTATGTTAGATCCACTATGGACTGGACTCTCACTATTATGTTAGATCCACTATGGACTGGACTCTCACACTATTATGTTAGATCCACTATGGACTATACTCTCACACTATTATGTTAGATCCACTATGGACTGGACTCTCACGCTATTAACTAGATCCACTTTGGACTGGACTCTCATACTGTTAACTAGATTCACTATGGACTGGACTGTCACACTATTAACTAGATCCACTATGGACTGGACTCTTACGCTATTAACTAGATCCACTTTGGACTGGACTCTCATACTATTAACTAGATTCACTATGGACTGGACTCTCACACTATTAACTAGATCCACTATGGACTGGACTCTCACACTATTATGTTAGATCCACTATGGACTGGACTCTCACTATTATGTTAGATCCACTATGGACTGGACTCTCACACTATTATGTTAGATCCACTATGGACTGGACTCTCACACTATTATGTTAGATCCACTATGGACTGGACTCTCACACTCTTATGTTAGATCCACTATGGACTGAACTCTCACTATTATGTTAGATCCACTATGGACTGGACTCTTACGCTATTAACTAGATCCACTTTGGACTGGACTCTCATACTATTAACTAGATTCACTGTGGACTGGACTCTCACACTATTATGTTAGATCCACTATGGACTAGACTCTCACACTATTAACGAGATCCACTATGGACTGGACTCTCACATTATTAACCAGATCCACTATGGACTGGACTCTCACAATATTAACTAGATCCACTGTGGACTGGACTCTCACACTATTATGTTAGAACCACTAAGGACTGGACTTTCACACTATTATGTTAGATCCACTATAGATTGGACTCTCACGATTATGTTAGATCCACTATGGACTGGACTCTCACACTATTATGCTAGATCCACTATGGACTGGACTCTCACTATTATGTTAGATCCACTATGGACTGGACTCTTACGCTATTAACTAGATCCACTTTGGACTGGACTCTCATACTATTAACTAGATTCACTATGGACTGGACTCTCACACTATTATGTTAGATCCACTATGGACTGGATTCTCACTATTATGTTAGATCCACTATGGACTGGACTCTCACACTGTTATGTTAGATCCACTATGGACTGGACTCTCACTATTATGTTAGATACACTATGGACTGGACTCTCACACTATTATGTTAGATCCACTATGGACTGGACTCTCACACTTTTATGTTAGATCCACTACGGACTGGACTCTCACTATTATGTTAGATCCACTATGGACTGGACTCTCACTATTATGTTAGATCCACTATGGACTGGACTCTCACACTATTATGTTGGATCCACTATGGACTGGACTCTCACTATTATGTTAGAACCACTACGGACTGGACTCTCACAATTATGTTAGATCCACTATGGACTGGACTCTCACGCTATTAAGTAGATCCACTTTGGACTGGACTCTCATACTATTAACTAGATTCACTATGGACTGGACTCTCACACTCTTATGTTAGATCCACTATGGACTGGACTCTCACACTATTATGTTAGATCCACTATGGACTGGACTCACACATTATTAACTAGATCCACTATGGACTGGACTATCACACTATTAACTAGATCCACTATGGACTGGACTCTCACACTATTAACTAGACCCACTATGGACTGGACTCACACATTATTAACTAAATCCACTATGGACTGGACTCTCACACTATTAACTGGATCCCCTATGGACTGGACTCTCACACTATTAAATAGATCTACTCCTGTTGGTCCCACTGTGGAATGGACTGTCACACTATTATGTTAGATCCACTGTGGACTGGACTCTCACACTATTATGTTAGATCCACTTTGGACTGGACTCTCACACTATTGTTAGATCCACTATGGACTGGACTCTCACTATTAAGTTAGATCCACTATGGACTAGACTCTCACTATTATGTTAGATCCACTATGGACTGGACTCTCACTATTAAGTTAGATCCACTATGGACTAGACTCTCACTATTATGTTAGATCCACTATGGACTGGACTCTCACACTATTATGTTAGATCCACTTTGGACTGGACTCTCACACTATTGTTAGATCCACTATGGACTGGACTCTCACTATTAAGTTAGATCCACTATGGACTGGACTCTCAAACTATTATGTTAGATCCACTATGGACTGGACTCTCACACTATTATGTTAGATCCACTATGGACTGGACTCTCACACTATTATGTTAGATCCACTATGGACTGGACTCTCACTATTAAGTTAGATCCACTATGGACTGGACTCTCACTATTATGTTAGATCCACTATGGACTGGACTCTCAAACTATTATGTTAGATCCACTATGGACTGGACTCTCACACTATTAACCAGATCCACTGTGGACTGGACTTGGCGGTCCCCTCCAAAGTTTCTCATTGTCATCCCATTGGGTTGAGTTTTTCCGTGCCCTGATGTGGGATCTGAGGTGAGGATGTGGTTGTGACTTGTGCAACCCTTAGAGACACTGCTGATTTAGGGCTATATATAAGTAAACATGGATTGATTGGTCATGTCTGAAGAAGGTTCCAAATACAACACACACGCACCTCATCAGGTGAGATGATGAGTCTGAAGTTGAGCAGGTCATCGTCGTCAGGAAAGTTGATCTCGCAGGTCTTTGGCAGGTTCAGCTCGTTGATGTCTGACCACACAAGACACCATTAGACGGGCCTGATAAGGTCAAAGGTCAGCGCCGTAGCGTGACCCCGGCAGACAGGTGAGCTGACACAGCAAGTTAGGAGGCAAAATGTCAGTAGAGACAAAGGAGAAGATGTTGCTGGCCGACATGTTTGTTCATGTTGTTGTCACGCCAGCTAGCTGCTAGCCGCACATGCTAGTCGCTGTAATGTGTGGCAACAATACCGCAGGTGTGTGCTCTACTTCCATGGCCCCCCTGACCCCCCTGGCCCCCTGGTCCCCCTACCCACCTTTTTGGATTCGGAGCTGGGCCGCGCTGGCTTTTTTACCGCCGGCTCCGGTTCGGTTTCCTCCCGCAGATTCCTCGTCTTTCTTCTGCTGCTTGAGGGTAAAGAGCTTAATCATCTTCACTCCAGGGATAAAAGCACGTCTCCCAAGTCTTCACCGTGTCCGCGTCGTGTGCTACCCCAGCGAGGGACTCGATTCCCGAAGCAGCCTGCGAGTGTCGATGGAGCCGGCGCACGATCACATTAGCCTAGCTTAGCTACTAGCCGCTACATGCTAACTGCTAGCCAGCGCCAAGCGGGGGAGGGGAGGGGTGGGGGGGATGGGGGTGTGGCTTGTTCTCTCAGTACTGCTACGCTTTCAATTAGTCACCTACCACTACTTTAATTTTGAAATATTCAAGTACTGCCACTTTTATTTGAAAATATTCAAGTACTGCTACTTTTATTTTGAATTATTAAATTATTGTTAGTTTTATTTTGAAATATTCAAGTACTGCTACTTTTATTTCAAAATGTTCAAGTACTGCTACTTTTATTTTGAAATATTCAAGTACTGCTACATTTATTTGAAAATATTCAAGTACTGCTACTTTTATTTTGAAATATTGAAGAACTGTTACTTTCATTTTGAAATATTCAACTACTGCTATCTTTATTTGAAAATATTCAAGTACTGCTACTTTTATTTTGAAATATTGAAGTACTGTTACTTTTATTTTGAAATATTCAAGTACTACCACTTTTATTTGGAAATATTCAAGTACTGCTACTTTTATTAGAAAATATTCAAGTACTGCTACTTTTATTTTGAAATATTGAAGTACTGTTACTTTTATTTGAAAATATTCAAGTACTACTACATTTATTTTTGAAATATTTAAGCACTGCTACTTTTATTTCGAAATATTCAAGTACTACTACTTTTGTTTTTAAATATTCAAGTCCTACTACTTTTATTTTAAATTATCCAAGTGTTACTACTTTTGTTTTGAAATATTCAAGTACTACTACATTGATTTTGAATATTCAAGTACTACTACTTTTATTTTTGAAAACATTCAATTACTACTACTTTATTTAAAATCATTCAAGTACTACTACTTTTACTTTTAAATATTCAAGTACTGCTACTTTTATTTTGAAATATTGAAGTACTGTTACTTTTATTTTGAAATATTCAAGTACTACCACTTTTATTTGGAAATATTCAAGTACTGCTACTTTTATTTGAAAATATTCAAGTACTGCTACTTTTATTTTGAAATATTGAAGTACTGTTACTTTTATTTGAAAATATTCAAGTACTACTACATTTATTTTTGAAATATTTAAGCACTGCTACTTTTATTTCGAAATATTCAAGTACTACTACTTTTGTTTTGAAATATTCAAGTCCTACTACTTTTTATTTAAATTATCCAAGTGTTACTACTTTTGTTTTGAAATATTCAAGTACTACTACATTGATTTTGAATATTCAAGTACTACTACTTTTATTTTTGAAAACATTCAATTACTACTACTTTATTTAAAATCATTCAAGTACTACTACTTTTACTTTTAAATATTCAAGTACTGCTACTTTGAAAATATTCAAGTGCTGCTACTTTTATTTTGAAAATTGAAGTACTGTTACTTTTATTTGAAAATATTCAAGTACAACTACATTTACTTTTGAAATATTTAAGTACTGCTACTTTTATTTCAAAATATTCAAGTACTACTACTTATGTTTTGAAATATTCAAGTACTACTACTTATGTTTTGAAATATTCAAGTACTACTACTTATGTTTTGAAATATTCAAGTGTTACTACTTTTGTTTTAAAATATTCAGGTACTACTACTTTTATTTTGAAATATTCAAGTACTACTACATTGATTTTGAATATTCAAGTACTACTACTTTTATTTTTAAATATTCAAGTACTACTACTTTCTTTTTTAAATATTCAATTACTACTACTTTTATTTAAAATCATTCAAGTACTACTACTTTTACTTTTAAATATTCAATTACTTCTACTTTTATTTTTAAATATTCAAGTACTAGTGCTTTTATTTTTAAATATTCAAGTACTATTGCTTTTATTTTTGAAATATGCAAGTACTACTGCTTTTATTTTTGGAATATTCAAGTACTACTACTATCATTTTGAAATATTCAGGTACTACTACTTTTATTTTGAAATATTCAAGTACTACTGCTTTTATTTTGAAATATCCAAGTACTACTGCTTATATTTTGGAATATTCAAGTACTAGTACTATCATTTTGAAATATTCAAGTACTACTACTTTTGTTTTGAAATATTCAAGTACTACTACTTTTATTTCTAAATATTCAAGTACTACTGCTTTTATTTTTGAAATATTCAAGTAAGACTGCTTTTATTTTCAAATATTCAAGTACTACTGCTTTTATTTGTGAAATATTCAAGTACTACTGCGGCAGCACGGTGAAAGAGGGGTTAGTGCGTCTGCCTCACAATACGAAGGTCCTGTGTAGTCCTGGGTTCAATCCCGGGCTCGGGATCTTTCTGTGTGGAGTTTGCATGTTCTCCCCGTGACTGCGTGGGTTCCCTCCGGGTACTCCGGCTTCCTCCCACCTCCAAAGACATGCACCTGGGGATAGGCCCCTCCCACCTCCAAAGACATGCACCTGGGGATAGGCCCCTCCCACCTCCAAAGACATGCACCTGGGGATAGGCCCCTCCCACCTCCAAAGACATTCACCTGGGGATAGGCCCCTCCCACCTCCAAAGACATTCACCTGGGGATAGGTTGATTACTTTTTACATTAAATGGTCCCTAGTGTGTGAATGTGAATGTGAGTGTGTTGGCCCGGTGATGAGGTGGCGACTTGTCCAGGGTGTACACCGCCTTCCGTCTGATGTAGCTGAGATAGGCTCCAGCACCCCCTGCAACCCCGATGGGAATAAGCAGTAGAAAATGGATGGATGGATGGAAGTACTACTGCTTTTATTTTTAAATATTCAAGTGCTACTACTTTCATTGTAAAATATTCCAGTACTAGTACTTTTGCTGTGAAATATTGATGTGTGTGTGTGTGTGTGTGTATGTATGTATGTATGTATATATATATATATATATATATATATATATATATATATATATATATATATATATATATGCATACACATGTACAGTGGGGCAAAAAAGTATTTATCCAGCCACCGATTGTGCAAGTTCTCCCACTTAAAATGATGACAGAGGTCTGTAATTTTCATCATAGGTACACTTCAACTGTGAGACAAAATGTGAAAAAAAAAATCCAGGAATTCACATTGTACGAATTTTAAAGAATTTATTTGTAAATTATAGTGCAAAATAAGTATTTTGGCTCAAAATTTCACGATACATGGCCTCATTCATTCTTTCCTTAACACGGATCAATCGTCCTATCCCCTTAGCAGAAAAACAGCCCCAAAGCATGATGTTTCCACCCCTCATGCTTCACAGTAGGTATGGTGTTCTTGGGATGCAACTCGGTATTCTTCTTCCTCCAAACACGACGAGTTGAGTTTATACCAAAAAGTTCTATTTTAGTTTCATCTCACCAGATGACATTCTCCCAATCCTCTGCTGTATCATCCATGTTCTCTCTGGCAAACTTAAGACGGGCCTGGACATACACTGGCTTAAGCAGGGGGACACGTCTGGCACTGCAGGATTTGATTCCCTGTCGGCGTAGTGTGTTACTGATGGTAACCTTTGTTACTTTGGTCCCAGCTCTCTGCAGGTCATTCACCTGTGTGGTTCTGGGATTTTTGCTCACCGTTCTCATGATCGTTTTGACCCAATGGGATGAGATCTTGCGTGGAGCCCCAGATCCAGGGAGATTATCAGTGGTCTTGTATGTCTTCCATTTTCTGGTAATTGCTCCCACAGTTGATTTTTTCACACCAAGCTGCTTGCCTATTGTAGATTCACTCTTCCCAGTCTGGTGCAGGTCTACAATTATTTTCCTGGTGTCCTTCGACAGCTCTTTGGTCTTGGCCATAGTGTAGTTTGGAGTCTGACTGTTGAGGCTGTGGACAGGTGTCTTTTATACGGATAACGAGTTCAAACAAGTTCCATTAATACAGGTAACGAGTGGAGGACAGAAGAGCTTCTTAAAGAAGAAGTTACAGGTCTGTGAGAGCCAGAGATGTTCCTTGTTTGAAGTGACCAAATGTGAATTCCTGATTTTTTTTTCACATTCTGTCTCTCACAGTTGAAGTGTACCTATGATGAAAATTACAGACCTCTGTCATCATTTTAAGTGGGAGAACTTGCACAATCGCTGGCTGACTAAATACTTTTTTGCCCCACTGTATGTATGTATGTCAGACTGTCATAAATATGTATATGTTGTACTGCCCCATATATACACAGTATATATATATATATATATATATATATATATACATATATATATATACACGGGGGGTGGGGGGGGGGGGGGTTGCCCACATATGCGGTCCTCTCCAAGGTTCTCATAGTCATCATTGTCACCGGCGTCCCACTGGGTGTGAGTTTTCCTTGCCCTTATGTGGGCTCTACCGAGGATGTCGTGGTGGTTTGTGCAGCCCTTCGAGACACTAGTGATTGAGGGCTATATAAATATTGATTGATTGATTGACATTATACTGTCTTATAAACAAACTGTATATGGTACTGTTGCATATACATATATTTATGTTGTATTCTCATATAAATCTATATAAGTGATACATGTATATATGGTACTGTCATGTAAGTATCTAAAGTATTTGTTATACTGTCACATATGTGGTACATACTGTATAATTATATTTATATATATATATACATACAGGAAGTATTCACAGTGCTTGTCTTTTTCCACATGTTGTTATGATACAGCCTTATTCCAAAATGTAATCAATTCATTTTCATCCTTATAATTCTGCACACATGACACTGCCATCAACATGTTTAACATATTAGCACATTAACGTGCTAATATATTAAAAATAAAACACAGATGCCATCCCTAAAGTGAAGCATGGTGAGGGCAGCATCATGCTGTGGGGATGGTTTTCGGTTGGTAGAGTGGCCGTGCAAGTAACTTGAGGTTTCCAGGTTCGATCCCCACTTCCGTTGTGTCCTTGGGCAAGAGGCTTTACCCACCTGCTCCCAGTGCCACCAACGCTGGTTTACATGTAACTTAGATATTGGCTTTCACTCTGTAAAAGCGCTTTGAGTCACTAGAGAAAAGCGCTATATAAATATGATTCACTTACCTTTACTTCACTACTCCAGAGAGAAAGGGGAGAAAGAGAGGAGAGTGAAAGGTAGAGAGACAGGGGAGCGAGAGGGAGTGAGCAAGAGAGAGGGGGGGTGAGAGACAGGGGAGACGGAGAGGGAAAGAGAGACAGGGGAGAGAGAGAGAAAGGGGACACAGAGAGAGAGAGTGAACGAGAGAGACAGGGGGAGAACGAGGGAGAAAGAGAGAGACAGGGGAAAGAAAGATAGTGAGCAAGAGAGAGGAGGGGAGAGAGACAGGAGAGAGAGAGAGAGAGAGAGAGAGAGAGCGCGCGAGAGAGAAAGGGCGGACAGAGAGAGAGTGAACAAGAGAGGGAGAGAGACAGGGGAGCGAAAGAGGTGAGCAAGAGAGAGGGGGGAGAGAGACAGGGGAGACAGAGAGAGGGAGAGGGGGAGTGAAAGAAAGACGGAGAGAGAGAGAGAGAGAAAGGGGGGACAGAGAGAGGGAGAGGGACAGGGGAGAGCGAGGGAGAGAGGGAGAAAGAGAGAGACAGGGGAGCGAGAGATAGTGAGAGAGACAGAGTGAGCGAGAGAGGGAGAGAGACAGAGAAAGAGAGAGAGGGAGAGAGTGGGCAGAGGGAGAGAGAGAGGGCAGAGAGGGAGAGCGATACAGTGCAAAAGAGACAGGGGAGAGAGAGAGTGAGCAAGAGAGGGAGAGAGACGGGGAAGAGAGTGGGAGAGACAGGGAAGAGAGAAGGAGGAGGAAGGGAGGGAGAGAGAGAGTGAGCAAGAGAGGGAGAGAGACAGGAGAGAGAGGAAGTGGAGGGGGAGAGCGGGAGACAGACAGGGGAGAGAGAAAGAGACAAGGGGAGAGAGGGAGAGAGAGAGAGACAAACTGGGGAGAGAGAGACAGGGGTGAGAGAGACATAGAGCAGAGAAACAGGGAAGATATAGAGGGACAGAGGGCAGAGACGGGGAGAGAGAGAGACATAGAGCAGAGAGACAGGGGAGAGAGAGATAGTGAGAGAGACAGAGTGAGCGAGAGAGGGAGAGAGACAGAGAAAGAGAGAGAGGGAGAGAGTGGGCAGAGAGGGAGAGCGATACAGTGCAAAAGAGACGGGAGAGAGAGAGTGAGCAAGAGAGGGAGAGAGACGGGGAAGAGAGTGGGAGAGACAGGGAAGAGAGAAGGAGGAGGAAGGGAGGGAGAGAGAGAGTGAGCAAGAGAGGGAGAGAGACAGGAGAGAGAGGAAGTGGAGGGGGAGAGCGGGAGACAGACAGGGGAGAGAGAAAGAGACAAGGGGAGAGAGGGGGAGAGAGGGAGAGAGAGAGAGACAAACTGGGGAGAGAGAGACAGGGGTGAGAGAGACAGAGCAGAGAAACAGGGGAGATATAGAGGGACAGAGGGCAGAGACAGGGGGGGAGAGAGAGACATAGAGCAGAGAGACAGGGGAGAGAGAAAGAGAGAGACAGGGAAGAGAGAGAGAGAGACAGGCGGCAGAGAGACAGGGGCAGAGATGGAGAGCGATAGACAGAGAGGGGTAAAGAGAGAGAGGGAGGGGAGAGACACACGGCAGAGAGACGGGGAAGACGGGGGAGAGAGAGCGAGAGAAACAGGGGAGAAAGAGAGAGAGAGGGCAGAGAGAGAGAGGGCAGAGAGACAGGGGGGAGACAGGGGAGAGAGAGCGAGAGAAACGGGAGAAAGAGAGAGAGAGGGCAGAGAGACAGGGGGAAGACAGGGGAGAGAGAGCGAGAGAAACAGGGGAGAAAGAGAGAGAGAAGAGAGAGAGAGAGACAGGGGAGAGAGAGCAAGAGAGAGGGGGCAGAGAGACAGGGGAGAGAGAGACAAGAGAGAGAGAGAGAGAGGGGGAAGAGAGAGGTGCGGAGGTGAACGTGCACCTTCCGCTGATGATATCGATGATCTGTATTATTGACAAGAGATCGGCGTGTGGATGCTAGCCCAGGCTAAGTCAGGCTAGCCTAGCAGCATGGGGCGCGCGTGATGCTAACCACACAAACAAGGAAGCGGGCGAGGAGCTAACGTGGCTAACTGCTGCTAACACCCCTGCTAATGTGCCATCCGGGAGCTGCTACCTCCTAATATCCTTTCTAATGTGCGATCCAGGAGCATGCGGGCTGATACCGAGAGGTTAGTGCGTCTTGCCCTGCCTGCTTGCACTGCTAACTCACCTCTTACCTAGCCTGCTAGCTCATGTTCTTCTCTGCACCCTCTGCGTGCGTGCGCGCGTGCACACACACACACACACCTTCATCTCAATATGCCTTCACACACAAATAACACGTGTGCGTGCGCGCGTGCGTGTGTGATACTTGTTAGCATTTAGCACAGATGCATCATTTAGCTAGCAGGCTGCTTTGTGATGTTTCAGCCAGGAGGAGGTCACGTGACTCCCTTAAGTCACCTGCACACAGCACCTGGGTCACCTGTCAATCAACGCTCACCGCCCTGCCAGTTAGCTTAGCATTGTTGTGTTTACATCCGTCACATTTCATCTGCAATGTTGTCATGTGTGAATGGACTGTCATGTCAAATGTGCGAATGGACTCTCATGTCAAATTTGAGAATGGACTCTCATGTCAAATGTGAGAATGGACTGTCATGTAAAATGTGTGAATGGACTCTCATGTCAAATGTGAGAATGGACTGTCATGTCAAATGTGCGAATGGACAGTCATGTTAAATGTGTGAATGGACTCTCATGTCAAATGTGAGAATGGACTGTCATGTCAAATGTGTGAATGGACTCTCATGTCAAATGTGAGAATGGACTGTCATGTCAAATGTGTGAATGGACTGTCATGTCAAATGTGAGAATGGACTTTCATGTCAAATGTGTGAATGGACTCTCATGTCAAATGTGTGAATGGACTGTCATGTCAAATGTGTGAATGTGTGGAAAAGACTTTTAAATGTTTTCATATGTGAAAAAGACTTTAAAATGTCTTCATATGTGAAAAAGACTTTAAAATGTCTTCATATGTGAAAAAGACTTTAAAATGTCTTCATGTGTGGAAAGGACTTTTAAATGTTATCATATGTAAAAAAAAGACTTTAAAATGTCTTCATATTTAAAAAAGACTTTAAAATGTCTTCATGTGTGAAAAAGACTTTAAAATGTCTTCATGTGTGGAAAAGACTTTAAAATGTCTCCATTTGTGAAAAAGACTTTAAAATGTCATGTGTAGAAAATACTTTAAAATGTCTTCATGTGTGAAAAAGACTTTCAAAAGTTTTCATGTGTAAAAGACTCTAAAATGTCTTCATGTGTGAAAAAGACTTTAAAATGTCTTCACGTGTGAGAAAGACTTATAAATGTGTTCATGTGTGAAACATACTTTCAAAAGTTTTCACGTGTGAAAAAGCCTTTAAAATGTTTTCATGTGTGAAAAAGACTTATAAATGTCTTCATCTGTGAAAAAGACTTTAAAATGTTTTCATGTGTGGAAAAGACTTTAAAATGTCTTCATGTGTGGAAAAGACTTTAAAATGTCTTCATGTGTGGAAAATACTTTTAAATGGTGGGGCGGTATAGCTCGGTTGGTAGAGCAGCCGTGCCAGCAACTTGGGGGTTGCAGGTTCGATCCCGGCTTCTGCCATCCTAGTCACTGCCGTTGTGTCCTTGGGCAAGACACTTTACCCACCTGCTCCCAGTGGTTTATATGTAAAATTAGGTAATGGGTTCCACTATGTAAAGCGCTTTGAGTCACTATAGAAAAAGCGCTATATAAATATAATTCACTTCACTTAAATGTCTTCATGTGTGAAAAAGACTTTAAAATGTCATGTGTAGAAAATACTTTAAAATGTCTTCATGTGTGAAAAAGACTTTCAAAAGTTTTCATGTGTAAAAGACTCTAAAATGTCTTCATGTGTGAAAAAGACTTTAAAATGTCTTCACGTGTGAGAAAGACTTATAAATGTGTTCATGTGTGAAACATACTTTCAAAAGTTTTCACGTGTGAAAAAGACTTTAAAATGTCATCATGTGTGAAAAAGCCTTTAAAATGTTTTCATGTGTGAAAAAGACTTATAAAGGACTTCATCTGTGAAAAAGACTTTAAAATGTTTTCATGTGTGAAAAAGACTTATAAAGGACTTCATCTGTGAAAAAGACTTTCAAAAGTTTTCATGTGTAAAAGACTCTAAAATGTCTTCATGTGTGAAGAAGACTTTAAAATGTCTTCATGTGTGAGAAAGACCTTAAAATGTCTTCATGTGTGAAACATACTTTCAAAAGTTTTCACGTGTGAAAAAGACTTTAAAATATCTTAATGTGTGAATTAGCCTTTAAAATGTTTACATATGTGAAAAAGACTTACAAAAGGACTTCATCTGTGAAAAATACTTTAAAATGTCTTCATGTGTGGAAAAGACTTTACAATGTTTTCATGTGTGGAAAAGACTTTTAAATGTCTTCATGTGTGGAAAAGACTTTTAAATGTCTTCATTTGTGAAAGAGACTTTAAAAAAGGGGTCTTAAACTCAATTGACCTGGGGGCCATTGGATGCAGAAACTGGGTGAGGCTGGGCTGCAAGAAAAGATTTCTTAAAAAATCTAACATACACTTTTTAATGAATTCACCTTCTATGAATGGCTTTCCCGGCCTAACAACATACTTGCCAACCCTCACCATTTTTCCGGGAGACTCCTGAATTTCAGTGCACCTCCCGACAATCTACCGGTGCAACCATTCCCCCGAATTTGTCCCAATTTTCACCCGGCCGACATTATGAAGGGCTGCCGTGACTGCACTGCCTTTAACGTCCTCTACAACAGTGGTTCTCAACCTTTTTTCACTGATGTACCCCCTGCCAACATGTTTTTAATTCAAGTACCCCCTAATCCGAGCAAAGCATTTGTGGTTGAAAAAAAGAGATAAAGAAGTAAAATACAGCACTATGTCATCAGTTTCTGATTTATTAAATTGTATAACAGTGCAAAATATTGCTCATTTGTAGTGGTCTTTCTTGAACTATTTGGAAAAAGGTATAAAGATAACAAAAAACTTGTTGAAAAGTAAACGCGTGATTCAATTCTAAATGCAGATTTCTACACATAGAAGTAATCATCAACTTAAAGTGCCCTCTTTGGGGATTGTAATAGAGATCCATCTGGATTCATCTACTTCATGCTAAACATTTCTTCACAAAAAAAGAACTCTTTAACATCAATATTTATGGAACATGTCCACAAAAAATCCAGCTGTCAACACTGAATGTTTGATTGTTGTATTATTTTGCCACAGTTTATGAACTTACATTCATACTTCATTGAAGTATTAATCAATAAACATATGTTTTTAATAAATCTCACTTGTCCCTTGGCATCCCTTCAAGTACCTCCAGGGGTCCGCGCATCTTCAAAAGAAGACTACTGCTTTACTACATGTCATCGCGCACGCTTTTATATCACACAACCAATGTGTAACATGTTATGTGAGACTTGTGCAGTACAAAGTCAGTGGCTGCAAGACGTACTTGTTCAACAGCCATACAGGTCACACTGAGGGTGCCGTATAAACAACTTTAACATCGTTACAAATATGCGCCACACTGTGAACCCACACCAAACAAGAATGACGAACCCTTTTTGGGAGAATTTCCGCACCCTAACACAACTTAAACACAAGAGAACAAATACCCAGAACACCTTGCAGGACAACAATATACAACACCTCAACCGACGCAAGTATGGAGGGAGGGGGTGTGGGGGGTTGGTGGTAGCAGGGGTGTGTATATTGTAGCTCGGAAGAGTTAGGTCTGCATGGGATTCTGGGTAATTGTTCTGGTGTGTTTATCAATCAATCAATGTTTATTTATATAGCCCCAAATCACAAATGTCTCAAAGGACTGCACAAATCATTACGACTACAACATCCTCGGAAGAACCCACAAAAGGGCAAGGAAAACTCACACCCAGTGGGCAGGGAGAATTCACATTCAGTGGGACGCCAGCGACAATGCTGACTATGAGAAACCTTGGAGAGGACCTCAGATGTGGGCAACCCCCCCCCTCTAGGGGACCGAAAGCAATGGATGTCGAGCGGGTCCAACATGATACTGCGAAAGTTCAATCCACAGTGGCTCCAAGACAGCAGCGAGAGTCCCGTCCACAGGAAACCATCTCGAGCGGATCAGCAGCGTAGAGATGTCCCCAACCGATACAGGCGAGCGGTTTATGTTGTGTTGCGATGCGGATGTTCTCCCGAAATGTGTTTGTCATTCTTGTTTGGTGTGGGTTCACAGTCTGGCACATATTTGTAACAGTGTTAAAAGTTTTTTTTACGCCCACCCTCAGTGTGACGTGTGTAGCTGTTGATCAAATATATCTTGCATTAACACATGTGCGTCTCACATGGCCAGATGCAACATGCAACTGGGCTTGCACGCTGTCAGGTCAGGATGTAGGGGGCGCTAAAGGCAGGGCCATTTTGGCACCCCCTGAATATTGTTGATCTGGTAAAAATTGACAGGAGCTTCGAGAGAATTGATGCCCTGAAATTCAGGGGTCTCCCAGGAAAATTGGGGACGTTGGCATGTATGACCTATCAAGCGCCGTTCATATCAAACTCACGGGCCGCACCAACATTAAATTGCGTATCAAAGCGCCGGGCCGCATAAAAACGTCTCTTGGGCCGCAATTGGCCCGCGGGCCGCGTGTTTGAGACCCCTGCTTTAATGTCTTCATGTGTGAAAAAGACATTAATATGTTTTCATGTGTGAAAAAGACTTTAGAATGTTTTCACATGTGAACAAAAACTTATAAAGGTGTGCATCTGTAAAAAAGACTTAAAAATGTCTTCATGTGTGAAAAATACATTAATATATTTTCATGTGTGAAAAAGACTTATAAAGGTCTGCATCTGAAAAAGAATTTAAGAAGGTCTTCATGTGTGAAAAAGACATTCAAATGTGTTCATGTGTGAAAAAGACTTTAAAATGTTTTCACGTGTGAAAACGACTTATAAAGGTCTGTGAAAAAGACTTTAAAATATTTTCATGTGTGAAAAAGACTTATAAAGGTCTGCATTCGTGAAAAAGAATTTAATGTCTTCATGTGTGAAAAAGACTTAAAATTGTTTTCACGTGTGAAAACGACTTATAAAGGTCTTCATCTGTGAAAAATACTTTAAAATGTTTTCATGTGTGAAAAAGACTTACAAAGGTCTGCATCTGTGAAAAATAATTTAAGAAGGTCTTTATGTGTGAAAAAGACATTAAGAAGTTTTCTTGTGTGAAAAAGACTTAAAAATGTTTTCACGTGTGAAAAAGACTTAAAAATGTTTTCACATGTGAAAACGACTTATAAAGGTCTTCATCTGTGAAAAATACTTTAAAATGTTTTCATGTGTGAAAAAGACTTAAAAATGTTTTCACGTGTGAAAAAGACTTATTAAGGTTTTCATCTGTGAAAAAGACTTTAAAATGTCTTCATGTGTGAAACACACTTAATTTTTCATGTGTGAAAAATACATTTTCTGTAAAATGTCTTCATGTGTAAAAAATACTTTTAAATGTTTTCATGTGTGAAAAAGACTTTAAAATGTCTTCATGTGTAAAAAATACTTTTAAATGTGTTCATGTGTGAAAAATACTTTTAAATGTCTTCATTTGTGGAAAATACTTTTAATGGTGGGGCGGTATAGCTCGGTTGGTAGAGCAGCCGTGCCAGCAACTTGAGGGTTGCAGGTTCGATCCCCGCTTCTGCCATCCTAGTCACTGCCGTTGTGTCCTTGGGCAAGACACTTTACCCACCTGCTCCCAGTGGTTTATATGTAAAATTAGGTAATGGGTTCCACTATGTAAAGCGCTTTGAGTCACTAGAGAAAAAGCGCTATATAAATATAATTCACTTCACTTAAATGTCTTCATGTGTGAAAAAGACTTTAAAATGTTTTCATGTGTGAAAAAGACTTATAAATGTCTCCATCTGTGAAAAAGACTTTAAAATGTTTTCATGTGTGGAAAAGACTTTAAAATGTCTTTGAGTCACTAGAGAAAAAGCGCTATATAAATATAATTCACTTCACTTAAATGTCTTCATGTGTGAAAAAGACTTTAAAATGTTTTCATGTGTGAAAAAGACTTATAAATGTCTTCATCTGTGAAAAAGACTTTAAAATGTTTTCATGTGTAAAAAATACTTTTAAATGTCTTCATGTGTGAAAAATATTTTTAAGTGTTTGTGTTTGTGAAAGAGACTTTAACATGTCTTCGTGTGAAAAATACTTTTAAATGTCTTCATGTGCGGAAAATACTTTACAATGTTTTTATGCATGAAACATACTTTTAAGTCTTCATGTGTGATAAATACTTTCTGTAAAATGTTTTCATGTGTGAAAAAGACTTACAAAGGTCTGCATCTGTGAAAAATAATTTAAGAAGGTCTTTATGTGTGAAAAAGACATTAAGAAGTTTTCTTGTGTGAAAAAGACTTAAAAATGTTTTCACGTGTGAAAAAGACTTAAAAATGTTTTCACGTGTGAAAACGACTTATAAAGGTCTTCATCTGTGAAAAATACTTTAAAATGTTTTCATGTGTGAAAAAGACTTAAAAATGTTTTCACGTGTGAAAAAGACTTATTAAGGTTTTCATCTGTGAAAAAGACTTTAAAATGTCTTCATGTGTGAAACACTTAAATTTTTCATGTGTGAAAAATACATTTTCTGTAAAATGTCTTCTTGTGTAAAAAATACTTTTAAATGTTTTCATGTGTGAAAAAGACTTTAAAATGTCTTCATGTGTAAAAAATACTTTTAAATGTGTTCATGTGTGAAAAAGACTTTAAAATGTCGTCATGTGTAAAAAATACTTTTAAATGTCTTCATGTGTGAAAAATATTTTTAAGTGTTTGTGTTTGTGAAAGAGACTTTAACATGTCTTCGTGTGAAAAATACTTTTAAATGTCTTCATGTGCGGAAAATACTTTACAATGTTTTTATGCATGAAACATACTTTTAAGTCTTCATGTGTGATAAATACTTTCTGTAAAATGTTTTCATGTGTGAAAAAGACTTACAAAGGTCTGCATCTGTGAAAAATAATTTAAGAAGGTCTTTATGTGTGAAAAAGACATTAAGAAGTTTTCTTGTGTGAAAAAGACTTAAAAATGTTTTCACGTGTGAAAAAGACTTAAAAATGTTTTCACGTGTGAAAACGACTTATAAAGGTCTTCATCTGTGAAAAATACTTTAAAATGTTTTCATGTGTGAAAAAGACTTAAAAATGTTTTCACGTGTGAAAAAGACTTATTAAGGTTTTCATCTGTGAAAAAGACTTTAAAATGTCTTCATGTGTGAAACACTTAAATTTTTCATGTGTGAAAAATACATTTTCTGTAAAATGTCTTCTTGTGTAAAAAATACTTTTAAATGTTTTCATGTGTGAAAAAGACTTTAAAATGTCTTCATGTGTAAAAAATACTTTTAAATGTGTTCATGTGTGAAAAAGACTTTAAAATGTCGTCATGTGTAAAAAATACTTTTAAATGTCTTCATGTGTGAAAAATATTTTTAAGTGTTTGTGTTTGTGAAAGAGACTTTAACATGTCTTCGTGTGAAAAATACTTTTGAATGTCTTCATGTGCGGAAAATACTTTACAATGTTTTTATGCATGAAACATACTTTTAAGTCTTCGTGTGTGAAAAATACTTTCTGTAAAATGTCTTCATGCGTGAAAAAGCCTTTTTTTGTAAAATGTCTTTATGCGACAGTTGTGTGATGGGATGTGTCCATGTCTCTGGCAGTTGAGCGGCCGGGGGATGTCGGGCAGTAAGGCGCTTGGAGGCGGGGCTAGGCGCAGGAGGACACGGTGCCGGCGCTGTCAGGCGTGCACGAGGAGCGAGTGTGGCGAGTGTCACTTCTGCAAGGACATGAAGAAGTTCGGAGGACCAGGACGCATGAAGCAGTCCTGCCTGCTGAGACAGTGCACGGCGGTGAGGTCACGCACGCGCTCTTCTGTTCCCACGGCAACACGCACACGCCGTGTCCGCGTTCACCGACGCTCTCTGTCTTCTCACCCCAGCCCGTGTTGCCGCACACGGCCGTGTGCTTGGCGTGCGGCGAGGCGGGAAAGGAGGACACGGTGGAGTCGGAGGAGGACAAGTTCAGCTGGTGCCTGATGGAATGTACCATCTGTAACGAGATCATCCACCCCAGATGCCTTCAGGTCAGCGCCCACTTCCTGTGTGCTAGCCCCACCCCCTCCCCGAGGAGTGTTGACGTGTGAGTGTTGTGCGGCAGATGGGCAAAGCCGAAGGCGTCATCAACGAGGAGATCCCCAACTGCTGGGAGTGTCCCAAGTGCCACAAGGAAGGCAAGACCGGCAAGGTGAGCAGCACCGCCGCCCCCGCCCGGCAAAACCCTCACACGCCACCTTCTTGCAGGACCAGGCGGACATCTTGGGCAAGCGCAGGATGGACAACGGCGAGGTGGGCCGCTGGAAGCTGACGGACGACCCGCCCCCCAAGAAGAAAGCCCCGCCCTCCCTGGAGGAGGTGGGCAGGTCGGAGGGGGGGCACAAGAGGAAGCGGGAAAAAGACGTGCCCGTGGACAGCGGGCCCAAGAAGAAGGTAAGTCGCCGTGTTGCTGAACTTCCTGTCTTGCTGCTTCACAATAAAAGCCCTGTGGATTTCTTTCCAGATGAAAAGTGCGCACGAAAAACGTCTGAAAAAGGTAACGACTTGTTCTAGTCCTGTGTCTGTATCTGTATCTGTATCTCTATCCATCTGTATCTGTGTCTGTGTCTGTATCTATCTGTATCTGTCTGGTCCTCTGTGTCTGTATCTTTATCTATCTGTATCTGTATCTATCTGTATCTGTTTCTGTATCTGTGTCTGTATCCATTTGTATCCGTGTCTGTGTCTGTATCTGTATCTATCTGTATCCGTATCCGTATCTGTCTGGTCCTCTGTGTCTGTGTCTGTATCTATCTGTATCTGTGTCTGTATCTGTATCTATCTGTATCCGTATCCGTATCTGTATCTGTCTGGTCCTCTGTGTGTCTGTGTCTGTGTCTGTATCCATTTGTATCTGTGTCTGTATCTGTATCTATCTGTATCCGTATCTGTATCTGTCTGGTCCTATGTGTCTGTGTCTGTATCTCTATTATCTGTGTTTGCATCTGCATCTATCTGTATTCGTATCCGTGTCCGTGTCTGTGTCTCTATCTGTGTCTATCTGAATCTGTGTTTGTATCTGTATCTGTGTTTGTATCTGTGTTTGTATCTGTATCTGTGTTTGTATCTGTGTTTGTATCTGTGTCTATATCTTTATCTGTATCTGTGTCTGTATCTGTGTCTATATCTGTGTCTGTATCTTTATCTGTATCTGTATCTGTATCTGTGTCTGTGTCTGTATCTGTATCTGGTCCTGTCTGTATCTGTGTCTGTCTGTATCTGTATCTGTGTCTGTGTCTGTGTCTGTGTCTGTGTCTGTGTCTGTGTCTGTATCTGTATCCGTCTGTATCTGTGTCTGTATCTGTATCTGTATCTGTATCTGTCCGTGTCCGTGTCTGTATCTGGTCCTATGTCTGTATCTGTATCTTGTCCTGTATCTGTGTCTGTGTCTCAATCTGTTTCTGTGTCTGGTCCTTTGTGTCTGTGTCTTTATCCGAATCCGAATGCATATCCGTATCCGTGTCTCTATCTTTTTCTGTGTCTGGTCCTGTGTCTGTATCTGTATCAGTGTCTGTAACTGTTTTTGTATCTGTATCAGTGTCTGTAACTGTTTTTGTATTGTCTCCGTGTCCTGTGTCCCGTGTCTGTGCCTGTGTCTCTGTCTTTGTGTCTGGTCCTGTGTATGTGTATGTGTCTGTATCCGTATCCGTATCTGTGTCTGTGTCTCAATCTGTTTCTGTGTCTGGTCCTTTGTGTCTGTGTCTGTGTCTTTATCCGAATCCGAATGCATATCCGTATCCGTGTCTCTATCTTTTTCTGTCTGGTCCTGTGTCTGTATTTGTATCAGTGTCTGTAACTGTTTTTGTATCTGTATCAGTGTCTGTAACTGTTTTTGTATTGTCTCCGTGTCCTGTGTCTGTATCTGTATCAGTGTCTGTAACTGTTTTTGTATCTGTATCAGTGTCTGTAACTGTTTTTGTATTGTCTCCGTGTCCTGTGTCTGTGCCTGTGTCTCTGTCTTTGTGTCTGGTCCTGTGTATGTGTATGTGTCTGTATCCGTATCCGTATCTGTGACTGTGTCTTTATATGTGTTAGGTCCTCTGTCTGTGTCTGTGTCTATATCTGTATCTGTAACTGTTTTTGTATCTGTATCAGTGTCTGTAACTGTTTTTGTATCTGTGTCCGTGTCCTGTGTCCCGTGTTTGTGCCTGTGTCTCTGTCTTTGTGTCTGGTCCTGTGTATGTGTATGTCTGTATCCGTATCCGTATCTGTGTCCGTGTCTTTATCTGTGTTAGGTCCTCTGTCTGTGTCTGTGTCTGTATCCGTATCTGTATCTGTATCTGTATCTGTATCTGTATCCGTATCTGTGTCTGTGTCTTTATATGTGTTAGGTCCTCTGTCTGTGTCTGTGTCTGTGTCTGTATCTGTATCAGTGTTAGGTCTTCTGTCTGTGTCTGTGTCTGTGTCTGTATCCGTATCCGTATCTGTATCTGTATCCGTATCCGTATCTGTGTCTGTGTCTTTATATGTGTCAGGTCCTCTGTCTGTGTCTGTGTCTGTATCTGTATCAGTGTTAGGTCCTCTGTCTGTGTCTGTATCCGTATCTGTATCTGTATCTGTATCCGTATCTGTGTCTGTGTCTTTATATGTGTTAGGTCCTCTGTCTGTGTCTGTGTCTGTATCTGTATCAGTGTATGTAACTGTTTTTGTATCTGTATCAGTGTCTGTAACTGTTTTTGTATCTGTGTCCGTGTCCTGTGTACCGTGTCTGTGCCTGTGTCTCTGTCTTTGTGTCTAGTCCTGTGTATGTGTATGTGTCTGTATCCGTATCCGTATCCGTATCTGTGTCTGTGTCTGTGTCTTTATCTGTGTTAGGTCCTCTGTCTGTGTCTGTATCTGTATCTGTATCTGTACCTGTACCTGCATCTGTGTCTGGTCCTGTATCTGCATCTGGTCCTGTGTCTGTATCTGCATCTGAGTCTGGTCCTGTGTTTGTATCTGTATCTGTGTCTGGTCCTGTATCTGTATCTGTATTGATTGACTGATTGAAACGTTTATTAGTAGATCACACAGTACAGTACATATTCCCTACAATTGACCACTAAATGGTAACACCCCAATAAGTTTTTCAACTTGTTTAAGTCGGGGTCCATGTTAATCAATTCATGGTATCTGTATATGTGTTTGTGTCTGGTCCTGTGTCTGTATCTGTATTTGGTCCTGTGTCTGTATCTGTATATGGTCCTGTGTCTGTATCTGTATATGGTCCTGTGTCTGTGTCTGTATCTGTATTTGTATCTCTGTCTGGTCCTGTGTCTGTATGTGTCTGGTCCTGTATCTGTATATGTGTTTGTGTCTGGTCCTGTATCTGTACCTGTGTTTGGGTCTGGTCCCGTATCTGTATCTGTGTCTGGTCCTGTATCTCTATCTGTGTCTGAGTCTGTTCCTGTGTCTGTGTATGGTCCTGTATCTGTGTCTGTATCTGCATCTGCATCTGTATCTGTATCTGAGTCTGGTCCTGTGTTTGTATCTGTATCTGAGTCTGGTCTTGTGTCTGGTACTGGTCCTTTTCTTGAGTCTGTGTCTGGTCCGGTTTCTGGTCCCGGTCCTGTGTCTTTATCTGGTACTGGTCCTGTTCTTGAGTCTGTGTCTGTATCTGTTTCTGGTCCTGTGTCTGTTTCTGTGTCTGGTACTGGTCCGGTTCTTGAGTCTGTGTCTGGTCCGGTTTCTGGTCCCGGTCGTGTGTCTGTATCTGGTCCTGCTTCTGATCCTGTATCTGTGTCTTGGTATGGTCTTGTGTCTGATCCTGTTTTCATGTCTGGTCTTGTTTTTGGTTTTGTGTCTAGTCCTGCGTCTGTGTCTTGTCCTGTTTCTGTTCCTGGTTCAGTTTCTGTGTCCAGTCCTGTCTTTGGTCCTTGTACTGTATCTGTGTCTATGTCTGGTTCTGGTTCTCTCGTGTGCGCTCATTACTGCCGTCTCTCCTGTTTTTTGGGCAGAAACCCAAACAGGAAGTCGAGGAGTCAAACGGCCCCGCTTCTTCAGCCGGAGGGCCGGCTCTGGGCCCCACCTCCTCCTCGTCTCTGACCGCAGACGGCGGGGTGGGGCAAGGGGGGGTCTCGGGCGCAGACCCGCGCTCTCATCACAGAGAAAAACTGGAACGCTTCAGGAGGATGTGTCTGCTGGAACGCCGGCCTTCCTCCTCCTCCTCGTCCTCATCCAGCTCTGAGTCCGACTCCGAGTCCGACTCCGAGGACTCCCTGCAGGAGGAGCATGGCGGCGGCGGCGGCTCCTCGCCCTGCTCGCCGTCTCTGCCTCCTCCCGTCACCTACGGCATCAGCAGCGGGAGTCGGGCGGACAAGAGCCGTCGTCTGGCCGAACTGGGCTTCAGCGCCAGCGAGGAGTCTGAGGGCGAGGAGGCGGGAGACAAAGCCCGGCGGCGAGGAGACTCCTCCGTCCTGCCGAGGGGGAGGAAAGGAGCCGAGGAGGATGACAGGACCAGGAAAAACCTTGCCTCGCTCCTGCCGCCCTCTCCTCTCTCTTCCAATCAGATGGCTCCGTCCTCCCAACATGGCGGCCTGACGGCCAAGCAGCGCAGCAACGGACAGGATGCGCGCAACGGCCGGACACGAGGAGGCGTGGCGGGCGAGAAGGAGAACGCCAGCAGTCTTTCCATCAATCACAGACACAGCGGGGGTGGGGGAGGCGGGACTAAGAGTAACAAGAGTCGTAGCAACATGAAGAACCAGACCACCCCCGCCTCCAGAAACTTCTCCACCTCGATCCCCGCCTCCAACGGGGAGGGAGGGGGAGGCGGCTTGATGATGTCAGCCATGGCTGCGTCCCCCTGCTCCCGACCGTCCCGCCTGGCTCCGCGCTCTCACGTAATGAAGCGCAGCCCGCCCGCCGTGCCGTCGCCGCCACGCCCCGTCCAAATGGAGAGACACTTGGTGAGGCCGCCTCCCACCTGCCCCGAGCCCAGCTGCCTGCCGCTGGACTCTGGCTCCTCCCATATTATGACGCGTGACGTGTGGCTGCGGGTGTTCACGTACCTCAGTCAGCCGGAGCTGTGCGTGTGCATGAGGGTGTGTCGCACGTGGAGCCGCTGGTGAGTCATCCGCCGTCCCGTCCATCAGCAGACTAACCGTTACCTGTGTGTGTGTGTGTGTGTGCTGTGTTGCCATGGCGACGGCAGGTGTTGCGACAAGAGGCTGTGGCGCCAGATCGACGTGAGCAGACAGCGCTCCATCACGCCGCCCATGCTGAGTGGAATCATCCGCAGACAACCCGTCTCACTCAACCTGGGATTCACCAACATCTCCAAGAAGCAGCTCATGTGGCTCATCAGCCGCCTGCCAGGTCACTTCCTGCCTGTGTGTGTGTGTGTGTGCGTGTGTGTGTGCTCACTGACGTGTGTGCGCTACAGGTCTGCTGGAGCTCAACGTGGCGGGATGCGCGTGGTCGGTGGTGTCTGCGCTGTGTCAGAGCACCTGTCCGTGTCTCAGGTTGTTGGACTTGAGTCGCGTGGAGGACCTGAAGGACTCTCACCTGAAGGAGCTGCTGGCCCCGCCCCCTGACACCAGAACAGGTGAGCGCCGCCCCCTCCAGGTCGCGTCTCCTCTTGACCCACATGTGATTGGTGCCCCAGCGCACAGCGAGACGCGAGCGGGGTGCTTCCACAATGTGACGGAGCTGAGGTTGTCCGGCCTGGACCTGACGGACGCCTCGTCCCGCCTGTTGGTCCGCTACGTCCCCCGCCTGGCCAGGTTGGACCTGAGCCACTGCGCCAACCTGTCGGATGAGACCGTGCAGACGCTGACCTCCCCCGCCTCGCCGCTTAGAGAGACGCTGACGCACGTCAGCCTGGCGGGTAAGTTCCAGCGGCGTCGGGTTGGAGCGGTGCATCCCATAATGCTGTCTACTTCCCCGCCAGGGTGCACCAAGGTGACGGGGCAGAGCGCTACTCTGCTCCAGCAGTGCCCCGCCATCCAGACGGTGGACCTGCGCTCCTGCTCGCTCCTCCCCTCCGAGGCGGAACTGCTGCTGTGCTTACCCCTTCGCCCGTCCTCTTCCTCAGCCGCCGTGCTCGCTGCTTCCACTTCCTGTCCCCCTGAGGACAGGATGCTGCTAAAGAACAGCTAAACGGCGTCATTGGACATGAGCTTCTGATACTCCAGGTGGGGAGGAAGAAAAGGAAGAATCCTACCCCTCGGCGTGTACATACTTGTGGTGTGTACAAAAGTGTGCACGTGTATAAATACCTGTCCTTTATTTACTGTAAATGATGTCGCACCCCCACAGCCCCCGACATTCCCTCCGCTCCCGCAGCCAATCGTCACGCCTGCTCGCCGGCCTCAGAGCGACAGGAAGTGCTGTCTGTCTTCTTCCACGATGCTAGGCTAGCTAGCTTAGCTGTGTTGAGTCTGCATGTTGGCAACCCCCAAGCTAAGCTAGGCTAACCAGCGTGTGCACGCGCGCCACTACCACGGTTCACGTTTTTTGTCGTACGTCGCTCTGTCAGAAGCCATTCATCGTCTTTCTCAGGTGCAAGGTTGTTTTCGTCAAATGGCCACGCCTTCCCTGAAAACGTCTCCTTCATTTCAACGTTGTATTCCGGCAGCTAGGCTAGCAGCTGGCTAACATGTTAGCTTCCGAGCTACACTACAAATAAGCACGCTTTGCTAGCTCGTTAACGTGTCAACAAAAACTGAGGTCATTAGCGAACTTCCGGTTTGATGGAATGGCGAAAGGAACAAAAGCTCTGGTTGCAGCTTCCGAAAAGTTTGAATAAGCTTCTTTTTTTTTGTTTTATTGTTTACTGAAGTCTTTGACTGTTGGTCGGACAAAACTGTGACAAATGTCTTATTTGAATCCCACTGTGTTCGCAGTGTTGTGCCATAAAGATGTGTTCTTGACGGTTGTCTCCGTGCTGAATGGACAAGCTCCTCAAAGCTCTTATCCAATCACGCCAGCCGAATATTTTTTGTTATTATTATTTTTGTCTAGATGGATGTTTTCTACAAATGCACTGGATCATCATGACCTTCATCCTTGTTTGCCAAAACGTGTTTTTTCTTGAAAAAAAAAAAAAAGGCATTTTCTCTTTTTTTTTTTATACTTTACTTGAGTGTCTGGAAATGAGGGCAAGAAGGAGAAGCGAAAGAGCAACTCAAGGCAGCTACGTATGGGTTGACTACTGTAAAAATGACTAATAAAGAAACAATGAGTTGTTGTTTTTTTACCTTTGCTTTTCTGACTTCCGGAGTGTTCATGCACACGCACATATAAGTATTGTTTTTTTCATCACAATAAAGCTGTTTGAATCACATTAATGTTTAATAAGAATATAGTTGCACAATATTGCCTCTCACCGGCTAACGTGACGTATTCTTCACGGTAACGTTCAAAAATATAGATTGCGTCATTCACTCTTCTCCGTTTCCTGACAACACAAAAAGACAACGTGTGACGTCACTGTCGTTATTAAGAAACAAAGCATGAAGTTGATGAGCGTGAACGAGCACGCGCCTTCACACATGCTCGCGCTGCTGCGTTCAGTGTGCTGGACTTTATTTTGTGCTCCTTCAATATATGCCAATCGGTGACTTTTCTCCGTGGCACACCTCGATATGTCCCAAACACCGGATGTGTCGAAAGTTAACCACGCCGTCCCTAAACCCGATAAGATGCGAGCTCCTTTTGGTTTCCGCCCTGCAGCGTTGAGGATGTCCGACAGTTCCTGAAGGCACCACACGTCGCCTGATATCCTTCCGCGGGAGAGAAGCTCGCGGCCTTTTCACCCCCGCGACAACACGCGATGCAAACGGGCGGCGGCGAGGCTGCTGAAGCTCTCTACACTCCACGCCGCGACCGTTAAGCTTTCCCCCCCGCAGGAGCCGAGCGAAAACACCGGGGAACCTCGGCCCGTTCACCCCCTCTGGGGCGCATCCGAGCGAAACCCCCGCCGAGTGGGTGGCAGCAGTCGGAAAGAAGCACAATTGTCGGCGAGCGCCAAGACTCCTGCTAGCTAGCATTAGCATCGGCTAGCTAGCCAGGCCAGCGACGAGTGAGCGGCTGCCGGCGGACGGAATGGAGCTCATCACCATCCTCGAGCAGACCATCTCTCCAGGTGATCACCCACACGGCGCTGCCGGGGGGGTGGGCCGTGTCGACACTTTTGGCGGCCGAGGCGCCGAGCTCCGTTAGACCGGTGAAAGTTTGAGCTAACATGCTAACAGCACGGCCTCACTCCGGCTGGTGACTTAGCACTCTCTTGGGCGTCTTTCCACCGGGAGCACCCGCTCCTTAACAATAAAAACACCGGCTTGATGGCGTCCACATGACTGTTTTAATGGCGTGGTGGACTTATTTTTTTAAATTTTATTATCAGCCGTCTTCCGCAAAGTAGCACCGACCCTGCCCATGCCTTGTAGCCTCTCTGCTAGCTCTTCCGCCCGGATCTTCCGCCCTCCCTATCCCGCCGTGCGTGGAGACCATGTGCATGTGTGAATTTTCCCCCAAAAAGTAGCTGTAAGCCCCCGTTAACCCGTTAGCCGGTAAATGCTAGCATGCTAAGGGGCTAACACGCATGTCGCCCTCAAACTAGTTCTTTCATTTTTACACTTTTCTTATTAGACACCCGTGTGAGCGCGCTAACTAACTCCTCCACGTTGAATAACTCCCCTCTTCTCCTCCCCAGATCGGAATGAACTGGAGACGGCACAGAAGTTTCTGGAGCAGGCGGCCATACAGAACCTGGTGAGTGGCGGGCAGGCCGACCAGCTCCCTGCAGCGTGCACTAGCATTAGCATCTGCCGGCTACACCCATCACTAGCATTCCATTAATCGATTCAGGAAGGTTGTTCTTTGCTTTAGAATGATACAATCCGGAACGATTCATTGAGTTGCAATTTTTTTTGTGGCAAAATTCTCTGCATTTGACCTATCAACCGTCCCCCGGGAGGTGAGGGGAGCGCTGAGCAGCAGCAGTGGCCGCGCCCGGGAGTCATTTTTGGTGTTTTAACCCCCAATTCCAACTCTTGATGCGGAGTGCCAAGCAGGGAGGTAACTGGTCCCATTTGTATAGTCTTTGGTATGATTCGGCCGGGGTTTGAACTTGCAACCTACCCACACTCTAACACCTAGGCCAGTGTTTTTCAACCTTTTCTGAGCCAAGGCCCTTTTTTTGCATTGAAATAAATCTCGAGGCACACTAACAGCAGAAAAACATTAAAAAATGAAACTCAGCAGCCGATGTTGACTGTAAAAAGTTCTCGCAATTGTTGGATATGACTTTAAAGCACAACCAAGCATCCATCTCTATAGCTCTTGTCTCAAAGTAGGTGTACTGTCACCACCTTGTCACATCACACCCTGTCTTATTTGGACTTTTCTGCGGTTTTCCTGTGTGTTTTAGTTCTTATCTTGCGCTCCTATTTTGTTGTTAATTTGTAATGTCATATACGGATGGACTTTGTGGTCGCCGTCTGCTGCTCCACACGCTGTAAGTCTTTGCTGTCGTCCAGCATTTTCTTTTTGTTTACTTTGCAGCCAGTTCATTTTTAGCTTCGTTTGACCTATCCTTTCGTTTATTTTTGTTTTAAGCATCAGATAACTTTTTACCTAAACGCTGCCTCCCGCTGTCGTTTGCATTTTGTGATTACGACAAACCATGTTCCCGACATCTACAAAGCAATTACCTACCTGCTGCCACCTACCGGTATGGAAGAGTATTACACGGTTACTCTGCCGAGCTCTAGACAGCACAGACACTTAGCATATATTTGGATTATAATTACTGGTTTGCAAAAAAATTAACCCAGTTAGGTGGAATTACATAATCTCCTTGATGCGGAGTGCCAAGCAGGGAGGTAACTGGTCCCATTTGTATAGTCTTTGGTATGACTCGGCCGGGGTTTGAACTTGCAACCTACCCATACTAACCACTAAGCCAGTGTTTTTCAACCTTTTCTGAGCCAAGGCCCTTTTTTTTCATTGAAATAAATCTTGAGGCACATCACCAGCAGAAAAACATTAAAAAATGAAACTCAGCAGCTGATGTTGCGAGAACAACTTTTTACTGTCAATTGTTGGATATGACTTTAAAGCACAACCAAGCATGCATCTCTATAGCTCTTGTCTCAAAGTAGGTGTACTGTCTCCACCTTGTCACATCACACCCTGACTTATTTGGACTTTTTTGTGGTTTTAGTTCTTATCTTGCGCTCTTATTTTGTTGTTAATTTGTAATGTCACATACGGATGTACTTTGTGGTCGCTGCTGCTGCTCCACACGCTGTAAGTCTTTGCTGTCGTCCAGCATTCTGTTTTTGTTTACTTTGCAGGTAGTTAATTTTTAGCTTTGTTTTACATAGCCTTCCCTAATCTTCAATGTCTTTTGCTTAGCGGCACTTGCCTTTGTTTATTTTTGTTTTAAGCATTAGATAACTTTTTACCTGCACGCTGCCTACCGCTGTCGTCTGCATTTTGTGAGTACACAAACCATGTTCCCGACATCTACAAAGCAATTAGTTACCTGCTGCCACCTACCGATGTGGAAGAGTATTACACGGTTACTCTGCCAAGTTCTAGACAGCACAGACAGTTAGCACATATTTGGTTTATAATTACTGATTTGCAAAAAAAATAAGGCACACCAGACTGTATCTTACGGTGCACTAGTGTGCCACGGCACAGTGGTTGAAAAACATATCACTAAGTCACTGAATAGTTAAGTCCATAGTGGATCTGAAGTTTCCTGTTATTTCTTGTAAGGGGATTTATGTTAAATAACTTACAGATACCAACAAACAAGTTGACCGCAATTAATGGCCAATGCATTCACATCGGTAGCACGGTGGGATATGGGTTAGTGCGTGTGCCTCGCATTTCGAAGGTCAAGGGTTCAATCCTGGGCTCCGGATCTTTCTGTGGGGACTTTGCATGTTCTCCCCATAACTGCGTGGGTTCTCTCCGGATACTCCGGCTTGCTCCCACCCCTATAGATATGCACCTGGGAATAGGCCCCTCCCACCTCCAAAGACATGCACCTGGGAATAGGCCCCTCCCACCTCCAAAGACATGCACCTGGGAATAGGCCCCTCCCACCTCCAAAGACATGCACCTGGGGATAGGTTGATTGGCAACACTAAATGGTCCCTATTGTGTGAATGTTGTCTATATGTGTTGACCCTGAGATAAGGTGTAGACTTGTCCAGGATGTACACCGCCTTCCCCCCGAATGTAGCTGCGATAGGCTCCAGCAACCCCGTAAGGGACTAATGGTAGAAAAATGGATGGATGGATGTATTCACATCTTATTTGAATAAAGTTCCGCCAACACTTAGAAGCTAAATTATCAGGAGGAAACATTTTCTGCTCACATTGTAAACGTTCTCAATAAAAAGTACATTAAGCAACATTTTAACGGTAGACTTACCCGCTGCTTTTGTGTTTGTTTTTCATACATAACATGATACAATGTTAATATGAACAATAAAGTGCAATACAGGTTGAATTATCAATAGATTTCCTTGCTACTTTTACTGTTCTTTTTGACAAAGAAGTATATAAATGTAAAATGTACATATTATATTATTTAAGTGCAGCAAAATCTCTTCAGGTTAAAGGAGCAGTGGTGTGACCTGATGCTATTCTTTTCATTTATTTTAATAAACGACAAGTTTAAGTCTAAACAACAATATAAAAATGAGACTGAAGTGACAATGCACACGTTTTGGCGACTTACTGACAGAATGTTGAATGACCTAAGTTGGAAAAGCGTGATTACTTTTTCAGTCAAAAACATCAATCCATCCATTTTCTACCGCTTGTCCCTTTTGGGGTGACGGGGGGTGCTGGGGCCTATCTCAGCTGCATTCGGGCGGAAGGCGCGTACACCCTGGACAAGTCGCCACCTCATCGCAGGGCCAACACAGATAGACAGGCAACATTCACACTCACATTCACACACTAGGGACCATTTAGTGTTGCCAATCAACCTATCCCCAGGTGCATGTCTTTGGAGGTGGTAGGAAACCGGAGTACCCGGAGGGAACCCACGCAGTCGCAGGGAGAACATGCAAACTCCACACAGAAATTGAACACAGGACCTTCGTATTGTGAGGCACCTTCACTAACCCCTCTCCCACCGTGCTGCCCAGTCATAAACGACCTCTCAATAGTCATATAATCTGAGAGGAGACGCGGTAGAAAAGTATGGATTGAATATGTACATTACATTGTTTTCCACCGTCTGGCTCAGGACGCCGGTCCCTCGCTCTAACTTGCTTCACTGTCACTTTGGGTCGTCTGTGGCTTGGTATTATTGTATTTGGGATGGCTTTTACAATTGTGCTGCAGCTTAAAGTTGCAGTGTTTTATATTTTCTTGTCACGGCAGATAGTCGCCATTGTAGTTCTGAAGACAAGGACGCCACAGACTTGAGTATCGTTTACTGTTCTTGTCTTTCAGTGTTGAACTTTGTAAAGTCTTAAATCCATTGTTTTCTTTGTCCTTGTATCAATAAAATAGTTTGATAAAGCGATGTTTGATCAATACTTATCT